>NC_090941.1:1158287785-1158643619 GCF_040938575.1 Ambystoma mexicanum | reverse complement strand
GAACCATATGTTTAATTTTGGTTGACTAAGCCAATATTGCAAACATATTCTTGTGTAGTGTGTGCTTTAAAAGAAACATAACTATAGCTGCGTATGCAACCTTCTTACTGCATGCATGAAGTAGGCCATTTCCTGTCAGGGGGATGTCCTCTGTGATAACATCCCTAACAGCAAAACATATATACTCTAGTAACAGAAATGTTACCTATGCTGTCCCACACACTAACTATTCCATGAAATCATGCTTAATTCGGCCGGGTATCCTCCTGCCCATTCGACCGGGTATCCTCCTGCCCATTCGACCCGGGTATCCTCCTGCCCATTCGGCCGGGTATCCTCCTGCCCATTCGACCCGGGTATCCTCCTGCCCATTCGGCCGGGTATCCTCCTGCCCATTCGACCGGGTATCCTCCTGCCCATTCGACCGGGTATCCTCCTGCCCATTCGACCCGGATATCCTCCTGCCCATTCGACCGGGTATCCTCCTGCCCATTCGACCCGGGTATCTGGACTCTTGTTCATCTATCACAGTTCCTGTGCCAGGAAAACCACGACTCGTTTCTACTGCATCTATCAACCTCTCCTCCACCATCTCTAGAGAAGTATCAGTTCACTGTCTGGCTCACTGCCATTGCCATGCCCAGGCATCGGACTCTGGGTGGTCCTATTTATTTATTTAGTTATTGTTCGCTTGTTAGGGGCTTATACAGGAAGTACATACTGTTTCAAAATCGCCCACAGGGCAACAGGGAGGGGACAAGGGATGAGAAAGACTTAAAATACATCAAAAGAAAATAAATATTTGATGCAGTGGGGGTGGGGGGCGAATCTACTATGCCTTGTGAGTGTTCAGAACGTGCAAGTGCATAAGGGTGAGGGCATGGGGTAGGTGCTGGGGTGCACATGAGTGAGCAACAGGTGAAGTGCAATGTAAGGTAAGTGCAAGCCTCCAGGGTGGAGGGTGAGCCTAAGTGCGAGACTGACCTAGGATTATGGTCCTCTCAACACCCTAGATATAGAGAAGCTATGACAGATCAGTCATCCCACAATGGAGGAGGTTCTACAGTCTCAGGGAAATATGGTTGGTTATAATGACGCTAGGGCTGCCGCATATCATGTTCTAATGTTGCCGAGATAAGGGAGAGAACAATAACATTGTTATAACTGGAATTTGCAAACTACTGAAGTGTTACAACATTTGTGACCCTATGTGTACGATCTTCTCTGATGAGCACGTTCTGGGCCATCAAACAGGAGTCTGCCGTGAAACTCCGCAACAACCAGACATTAATCCCCCACCAGCATGGGCTGCTAATGGGTGCATATGGCCCCTTTGTAAATTTGTGGTTTCCTCTTCTCCTCCATCTCTCCACACATGGGTGACAAGCTCTTCACCTCGGAGCACTGCAAGATAATTGGTTAAGCTTAAACAGACAACACCCTATCTTCTCTCCTAACCAGGTAATATGCACCTGGTCGTCAACATGACCTCGACAGATAACTTCGAGGCCACGCTTTTCTCATCCCAGACATGTAGGCGCCCCCTAGGTACAAATCATGGACTATATTGTGCTCATCTCCCCTCTGCATCAGTTACCCTCCTAGGAAGGAGGCCTGGTGTCCCACTAATCCACCCAAGTCATAAAGGATTTAACAGCACTCTTTCTGTGCATCTGGTATTTCAAATAGAATGACCATTCTTCCGGGGGGCACCAGTGCCCTAAATCTCAGTTCCTGTTTTGGCAGCCGAAGACCTCTACCCCAGCTCCGAAGGGTATGAACTTCGTACTGGGCTGCAGCCTGTGTCCCATTCAATTAGTGGAGTGTGGATGGAGTTGCGCTAAACACCATTAGACTATATGACAACAATTAAAGTACAGTATTTTGATGGAATGAAGAACAGCCGACACGTGTTTCGACACTTGCGTCGTCTTTAAGGCTGAGTGGCAGAACCACATTCAATCATCATGTTTAAATAAACACAAAACATAATACAGCAACATATGTACAGAATTAGAAATAACAAAATTGTAACATAAAATTGAAGATTGAGAAATGATTCAACATCAAAACACGAAAAGATAAGTAAATAAAGAACATACCAAGTCCGGTAAGAGGAGTGGTACAGCAGTTGTGGGGCAAGATTGGCCCAGCATTAAGAGAACAGGAATATAGAAAATGTATATAAGCACAATGGAAATCAAAACTGTTTCATCTTCAAGTGGATGTGGTGTCCCATTGCACCCTCGCAAGACCACCATGCAGATCACGCACAAAACACCATGCCACGTGTATAGGGTGCTAATGCAACATAATATTATCAAGGCAAGGTCAATCCATTATAGTAATTAATGCACAGCTGCACCAAACATGAATTCCAAAAAATACCAGAAACCACATTCCGGAAAGGTGTACGCAATAAAGAAAACGCTTACCAAAAAAGATTTGCAAATGACCAGTGAATACAAGAGCCCTGTTGGAAAATTGCCAATAGTAAATTAAAGATATTCAACCAGAACAAACCTGAGAGCAACTAAGTAACATAATTAAAAATCAATAAGTTCAAAAGCAAGGGACTTACCACACTGGGCTTTAAAGGGTGAATACCCGTTCAGAAATATATATCTTTATCCAGTATCCAAAAGCCTAATGGCTAGCACGCATACATCGCCTGCAATCAATAGCACAAAGGTATCAGAGGAAGAAAGACGAAATGATGACAGAAAGCATTCACGAGCACAAGAGAAAATAAAATAGGAACTCACTCAGCAAATCGGGTCAGGTACGAGTAAAGTGAAACAAATCCAATGGCTACCGTTCTCAGTGAATCTAAATAGAGAAAACTGCCGTACACGTCACGGGAGTGACGGTGGCGGCGGTGCGACGACATTACGTCGCGTAAGTGACGTATATTGTCAGCAACGTGACGTAGGCGCGGTTACTGTCCACACGAGATCCTGCCATGGCATTAAGGTAATCAAAGCAAAATTGCGTTCGTCACAATGGTGTGGCTCAATGACTGGTGATAGTAAATGAGTCTCAAATTAAACAACTAATTAGGCACATTAGCAAAATTAAAGACTCCGAACATGTATAGTTAATTGAGGCACAAGCGAACACCACGGCTATACAGCAAAGTTCGCATATTCAAAGACCGATGTCACGGCCAGAAAAGAAGACATTGTACTGCAAACATGTTTACTAACTCAGTAATTCACATGAATTGGCGGGAGAACAATAAAACACGTGATTCTATCAATTTACCAGTAACCCGAAAATGGGAAATCAAGAATCCCATGTGGAGGAAATCATTTGTAGTAGTCATATCATTAATGTCAGCCTTAAACGTACATAAATGCCGGCAAGCGAAAAGCATGGTGTAGTTGCAAAGATGCAAGTGAGGGGAGCATTAGCATAATTAATGACAGTATCTGTAAATTGATTAGTGGAAGTATTGGCCCACTTATACAACAAAATGTAACAATTAATCAGGCCAGATTCATAGAAAGACATGCATCTCGTGGTCAGAATTTAATCCAAGAGTGGTACATCGTAGTAAACAGATGAGTTTGGCTTCCATCTGTCGCAATGAAGCGCAAATCAGATGTCAGATCCAGTTGGTGTTCAGTCTGCCAATGAACTGCCAGAGGAGATTTGGGTTCACACACCCGGAGACTGGTCAAGTGTTCTCTGATCCGGATTCTGAGTTGGCGTATGGTACTACCCACGTAGAGCTTGCCACAAACACATATAATGGTATACACTACATAGGTGGTTTCACAGTTAATAAAGTCCCGTATAACCACTTGACAGCCAAACTTATCTGTAAAGGTTTGACACTTAGAATGGGCCCAGTGGCACTGATTGCAGTTGCCACATTTGTGAAAACATTGACGGTTGTTGTTGCCAAGAGGGATTGGCCACCTTATTGTCAAAAAATGACGGACTAACCTGTGATTTAATAGTAGGCTTTCTCAGAAAAGTAAATTTTGGCTTGGGTATTAAAAAAGGTTCGAGATCCTTATCAAGTCTCAGGATGTGCCAATGTTTAGCTACCATTCGATACAACATGGAGGAGTCAGTTGTGAATGGGGTAACCAAAGAGATATGTTGGAGGGAATCTTTGGATTTAGGCACCTTGTTCAAGAGGTCAAGCTGAGTGACATTAGTAAATTTAGTGAATGCTTCATCTATGACTGAGCTGGTGTAGCCTCTGTTCAAAAAGCGCTGATTGATAATATTGCAATCCATGTCATAATCTATTGGACGCGTGCAGTTGCGTCTTGCCCTATTAAATTCTCCAGTTGGGATATTATTAATAGTCTGATGGTTGCTCTGTGCTGCTAACATGGAATTAACCTCAGTAGGCTTCCTGTAAATACTGGTTAGAAGCTGTTGACCTTCAACAAAAATATGAAAATCTAGGAAATCAATTTGTTTGGAGTCACACATACTGGTTAGACTGATCCCGAATGAGTTAGTATTAGCAAAAATAAGAAAGTCATTCAAAGCATCTTCAGTACCTTTCCAGATCAAAAAGATATCATCAATGAATTGTCGCCAAGTAATAATGTTAGCAGCAAACTGAGTTTGATTCAAAATATGTGTTTCTTCAAAATGATGCATAAAGAGATTGGCCAATGAGGGGGCAAATTTAGCACCCATGGCCACCCCTTTTAATTGAAGATAGAATTGGTCGTTAAAGATGAAGACATTGTTAGCTAGCACAAATTGTAAAAACTGTTTAAGCATGGAAACATGTTCTAGGAATGATGCCGAGCTATTTCTAAAGACATAGTCAAGTGTAAGCAAGGCTAGATCATGATTAATGTTAGTGTACAGGGAAACAGCGTCAATGGTGACCAACAAATAATCAGGTTGCCAAATGATGGCAAGAATGTCTTGAAGAATGTGAGAACAGTCTCTGATGTAGGAAGTCATTAGAACAACATACGGTTTAAGAGCCTCATCCAAGTATTTTGATAAACCTTCTGTGGCCCAGTTAATTCCGCTCATTATCAGTCTGACTTCTGGCAAGACCTCAAAGGATTTATGAATCTTGGGTAAGAAGTACATGGTAGGTAAGGTAGGTTCTTTGATCAATAAAAATTCCTTTTCATCCTGAGTCAAGTAACCAATGGTATACGAGCAATCAATGAACTCAATTAGGTCCGATACAACCCGTTTGCTAGGATTAGATTTCAGTACCAGATAACATCCAGGGGTATTGAGGTGTTTAAGACCCATAGAGATATAGTCACAAGTGTTCAAAATGACAATATTTCCCCCCTTATCCGCCTCTTTGATAACAATGTCGGTATCATTGGTTAAGTCCCGTAAAGCAATTTTTTGATTGTTGGTGAGATTGGATTTGCACCGGGGTTTAGACCTTTTGTCCAAATATTGATGAATATCCCGAGTTATTGCTTGATTGAAAGTATCAATGACGTTGTCACCAGTAAGCAGTGGTGTGAATTTGGAATTGGGTTTAAGTTCCTTAAGATTCAAATGTAATCGGTTAATTTCCAAGTCATGAAGGACATTTGGGGTGTCACCGCTGGCCTCTTGTTCCAAGGAAACCAAGGTTTCAATGGCTCTCAGATCTCCAATACTGAGAGTGCTCGGGGGATCCAGTTTGGGCTTGGGAGTGTACATAGTAAGCTGAGTGGCAAAAAACTTTTTTAACTTGAGTTTTCTCAGAAATTTGTATAGGTCTACTTGAAAATTGACAAAGTTAGTACAAACACTGGGTGAAAATGATAAACCTTTATTAAGGGCAGACTTTTCATGCGTGGATAATGCACGTTTAGAAAGATTAATTACTAGATCAGTATCAATTACTGTCTCAAACATTTTTTGGAGCAGGTTAAGATACCCGGACGGGCCTGTCTTCGTCCGAGCTGCCGCTTCCGCTTGCCCCCCTCCTACCCCTGGTATGTTTAGTGGAGTTGGAGTAGATACTGTGGGGGTTATGGAAAAACGAACTTGTTTGGCATTGGCAAATCTGACGTCCCATTTCTTGTAAGGTCTGATTTCTCCTAAAAAACTTCTTCCTTTTTGATTACTTTTTTCAGGAATTAATGTTTCACTAGTCTGTGAATCACTAGGTTCAGTTTCAGAGTCAGGATCTGAGCTGGCGGGAGTGGTATTAGCTGAGGTATTTGCAGAAGTAGGTTTTACACCAATATTAATATTGTCATATTTAGATTGAAATGTGTACACCCTATCCTGACGATAATCCTTGTCATCCCGGAAGAATTTTCTGCATTTTCGCATTTTAATCTTATCTTGATACTCTACTAAGATTTCATGCATTTTCTCGAAATTCTTTTGCTTAGTATCTTCAGCATTTTGCATCTTAGAGATTTCTTCTTTAAGATCCTGTATTTGGGCAAGAACTCTTTTATGCTCTCTGGTGGCATGAAGAATGAGTAATTCTAACATGTTTTTAGAACTTTGATTTAGATTGATTTAGATTATCCACCCACTGCTCCGCTAAGTCAGCATCCCCCTCATTATCAAGGTTAGGAAAGGTTGAGTTACGTAACCCTCTAGGAATAAGGTCTGTGTCCCATTCAACTTCTGGCATTCCTGCCTACTTGTTCAAGGGGCTAACCTGATACATGCATACGTGGGTGTATGTGCGTGTTCCTTACCACGCCTGTGAATTGGAATGTAGTAATCGAGCAACAGATGAGGCCTCATTGTTCTGTGTCTACAACACAGCCTGCAAGGATTCAGGCCTATTCTGAAATTCACACTAATTTGTGTTATGAATGTCACACACATGCAATGTATTCTAAATGACACTATCACAAAACAATGGTTTATTAGCTCCTAAAGTACATGCTTCTACTTCCACCCATATGTTCTCCCATCTACCCCTACACCGTCCTCTGCGCTTTCTCCAGGCTCTAATACATTTTCCACAATCGGAATTGTTTGGGAGGGGTGGTGATCTAGACATGCATACCAACATTCACCCCATTAATTCATCTTTTATTAACTAACTCTACTAAGTCCTTCCTCATGTCCTTTACACACATGATGCAAAATGTTCCCATTTGAGCATATTTTTCTGGGGTACATGCAAAGTAAAGACACTCCCTATCCCCTAATAAATCAGCCAGTGCTTCACATAATTCTCTGGGTTCAGGGGAGGTGAAATCAATGTCCCTGGCGGATCCATAGGGCTCTCAATCCTCAGCATTCGTGGCTTATTTGGATCTTATGTTTGGGCCTGGGAGAACCATTCCTGCCCCAATAGTAACCATCATTGCACTCTTCGGGATAGTCTTTGCACATCATCGAAGCATCGTCTGGCACATGCAGAACAACTCCAGCAGGATCACCACAATTTGAACCAATATCTTCACCACTGCCTCAAGCCAGGATGGTGCCCACGAGAACAACATATCAAACCAATATTAGGCCTCCACAGCGGCTTCAGTTTCCATATCAGTCTTTAACTTGTACAGGGACCCTATAATGTGTGATAGGGACATATTCTCAGCGTAATCTGGAGGTATATGTATTTGCAACAAGATAACCCTACCTTTTTGCACACAATGCCTTCCATGGCCGTCAGGAGATTCAGGTCATACTGGTTTTGGAGCGTCATCAATTGGATCGCCCTCAACTCACTCTTGATAGCATTTAAACCTTGTTCAGTGTCATTAGCCAACTGGATCACCTCCCACCTGATGATCTGCAACCACTTGACATTTGCTGCAGCCTGGATTTTGCAACTAAGAGAGATGCTAAGAATGCCTCTATCTTGGTGTACAGCCTGAATTTATCTGGAATCACTTTGAGCAACTTGAAGGAATCCTTCGGGAGATAGCTCGACATGCTCCTTTGCTTCTCCAACAACTGCTTCTTCGTCTTTGTTTTGGGGGGTTGGATGGAAGCTGAGATAGATTGTGTCGCTCCATGCTTCGATGATATTGTCAGGTGGGATTCAGACACCACTAGGATCGCTGAGTGAAATGTCATCAATGCACACGTGCCTCCCCAGGAAGGAGGATGATGCAGGTATGCTTGTTGACCACATATCCAGTACAAGTCATTCAAAGCCGCTGTTCATTTTGTGATATTTTTTATTTTATTTATTGTGTATGGTAAGAAACCTTTACAATGTCATGTTTATAAAATACATACATTATAAAATAAAATAAAAATGTTTTAACATTTTTTAGAAAGGAAAAGAAAACAATGTCATCCAATGATACATAATATAACAGTATCTCAAAAAATCAAATCCATTTCCAATCATTCAGTTAGCCACAAGATCAAGATAATTATTCAGCTACACGTAATATCGTTACTATTGATGAGGATAAGCACATAGTTAGATCACCACTTTCCCGTTGGAACTCTGTGTACAGATATAGATGTAATACAGTGTTCTCAGCATAACCAATGTTGGAATTTGGTAAGTTAATGAAGATACAACATACTTTTTAAGATATCCGAGAATGCATGCATTACAATACAATTTCTTACAATGAGCATAATAGTTGTAGCCCTAGGTTGTTTCATCAGCCCCATGACAATCCAGATCACGCTTATTTTGTCTCTTTTCTAACAATTTGGCTTTGATACTTTTAATTAATTTCGTTAAACACAGAATCAGAGTTTAGATTATTTTTATGATGATACCAGGTCATTAATTTTTCGTTGGTTAGTAGCTGATTCAATCGGAATCTCAAAATGTTTTCGTAGCCAAGTTACAAGGAAATATTTCCTGGTACTTTGGACGTTGTCCCCACTTTCGCGTGAATTTGGCATATTCATAATATGACTTACTTTTGTTTATGTTATCAACTAGAATACACCAGTAATAACGTTGGAACTTGAGTTTGCACGAAGGCAAGCCCATTATCAGATCTTCCTTAGCAATCATAGTAGATGATAAGATATCATCCATTTTATTTCGAAATTTCAGAAATAACGGGGGATGTCCTTTGGTGATCATTATTGCCAGATCCTCGAATAAGGAAGCATTCGGTGGTGATAGCATTTGCCATAATTAGAAAGAAGATACCAATGCCATTTCACGGACAGTGGTAACAATCCCAGCTCATGACAAATAATCATATTAGGCGTAGATAAAGCCAGCCCCAGTACAATTTTCCACATTTTGCCCTACAACACATCTAAAATCTCCTCCAAATCACAAAGACAAATGTCCAGAGCATAAAGCAAAATGGGCTACATTATTTGTAGATAAAATTTAAGGATTGAAATCAATGAGAACTTCCCAAGACGTTGATAGATCATCCTCATCTGCAAAGTGAGCGATTTAGTTTTATTATTCAGTATTACCCTCCAGCAATCAATAGAGTAATTTTTGGATAAGTGATATCCTAGATAACGCATCGAGGGGGTCTGAGGAATGGAGATGCCATTTAAACACCAGGCAAATTTGACACACCTCCTCCTCCCTTCCGCAAAAGTAATAATAAAGGATTTCTCAGGGTTTACCTGTAGGTTATTTTTCCACGCATAATTGTGGAACAAATCCAGCTTGGTCTGGAGCCCAAACGGAGTCCGGTCAAAGAATAGTAAGTCATCGGCAAAACTTAGCCAGTTCAGCAGTAGACCACCTAGTTTCCAGCCTTCATCGAGATCCAGTAAGTATAAATTAAACAGGACTGCAGCCAGGTTGCAGCCCTGCTTAAGCCCTATTTCTGTTGGGATGGAGTCAGTGAGCACACTGGCTTTAGTCAGCCGTATTCGATAAGTAGTTTGCTGATGTAAGGCTGCAATAATCGCAATCAGTTGGACTAGAAACCCATACTTCAGCATTTTTTCCCACAATAGGGATCTAATGACTGAGTCAAAATCAGCGGTAAAATATAGGGCAGCCATTTAAATGGGCCCTGTGCTGGAGTACTTCGTGTGCTGGTATAAGTGGGCAATAATAGTGGCATTTAATGGACATCCCATATGTCTACGAAAGCCTATTTGGAATCTATGCAAGATGCTGGCTGTAATTATGTGATGCTGGATAGATTGTAATAATAGCTTAGTGAAGATCTTTACCGAGGCATTCATTAACGCTATCGGACTGAAGTTAGATGGATCCGTCATGGCTCCCTTTTTATAGACAGGGATGATAGTCGCCGAACACCAGAAGCTAGGTATGATTCCTAGAATATGAATAGAGTCAAATTTAATCTTAAAAACAGAAGCCCATAATTCCGGATTGAGCTTAATCAGACAGGGAGGGATATTATCAGGCCCTGGAGCTCGAGAGCTCTTGGATTTAATAATGGCCATACAAATATCCTCAATTGTACATAGACAGGTATTGGCTATTAAGGTAGCAAAGTTTTGTAGTGGGTTTAATGCAAAGCAATGAGGCAAAGCAAACTTAGATTTTATGTACTCAACCCATTTTGCGGCAGAGATTGATGGTTCTTAGTTTATTTCTGAGGTTCCGGTAAGAGTACGAAGTGTGCCCCAAACTTGTCTGGTATCATTTTTCAATAACAGGGAAATGATGTGCTGTTTGTCAGTATTAACAAGCTCGTAATTTAGAGCTTTTAGTTGTCTTTTATATGTCTGTACAATATGCAGTTTCAAAACATGATAGTCATTGAAATCAGAATAGCGTAAGCAAATCTGTCGAATCTGTTTCTGTTTGTTCTTACGTAGATTCACCACCTTGATATTATAATGGTGCCGATGATTATGAGAAACAGTCCCCACCTCTAATGACATAATTTGAGTCATGTGAACAGCAATTCTCAACAAATTCTGCATTTCCGCAAGAACACAATTAATTTCACCTTGATTCACTCCCAAAATAAATAATTGGTCATCTTGTATGTTACGTATAACTTTCTGACATATGTTTGAGTTCCACTTAAGTGATAATCGGGATCGATCAAATTCAATCGCAGTCAATGCTGGGATAATATCAAAAGAACCCGTCTTTATTTTGAATAATGATTTCAAGACAAAATGATCCCCGTAGTGTAAATGACAAATTAATACCAGATCCATTGACCGTAACAATACTGTTGAGACAAGCATATAGTCTATCATCGAAGACCAGCAACCTCTAGCCCAACTGTAGCAATATGTTACTTTTACAAAGGAGGCCATTTTTACATCCCATGTCAAGAAGTCCACCCACTTTTTACTGTTCAAAATAGATTTATTACCTAGTCCATATTGGCCGTCCTTAACCTCGCTGTCCGGATATAGGCAAGTGGCATTAAAATCCCCCCCCCCCCAATAATAACATTCAGTCTTGGATTGGAAAGTAGTGCCTGTTCAAGAATGGTATTAAGTTGTTTCGTGAGGTTATCAAAGGAGATCTTGACAATATTCCAATATAAATGGATAACTAAGTAACTCTGAGATTTGCCTCCACTTAGTCTCATATCTGCCAACAATAAGGCATCTTCTGCCCACACCAATGAGGACTCCATCCTTAAATTTTTATCTATGAGAATGGCAAGTCCTCTAGCCGGTCGGCTTAGAGGACCCCTTGTAGCTGGCTGCTGGTAAATATAAAAACCATCTAACTCAAGGTTACCCAAGGCCATAGTTTCCTGAATCAAACAAATCCCTGGTCGAGCTAATGTATTGAGCTGTTTAATCCATAACCTCAAATTAGCTGTGCCACAGGAAATCCTTCTTGACAAGCGGGTCAGCACCTTTACTTCATCCTACAGTTTGTCTTTAATCGGCTGCACTCGTTTCACGTCGGGAGTCCTGAGAAAACAGCGGCAAAGTTCGTAACTTGCTTAAATAAATCCTCAGTAGATTGTGGCAATCGAGTTTTCTTGGTGGAGTCACAATAAAAATCTCTGCCAGTTCGTCTGAGGAGAATAGACATGGAAATAAACCTAGTAGTTCCAAATCATTTGCTGTTCCCATATTATTCTCATTATGATGTGTGAGTGGTAACCACAGATCATCCTAGTTGGATTACTATTTGATAGGCGTACCCAATCAATATCATCACTTCTAATCGTACGCAATGCCGGAATTGCCTGAAATGCCTTAAGCATGGCTGAGCAATTTAGGCTCATTTTCGGGGTAGCTACAAGCTTGGTTTCCCATCTCATGATTGCTGGCATATCAGGGGTTAGGATCATCACCTCTGAATCAGGCATAGACTCATACGGGCATTGACAAAACTCAGGGTTAATTCTGTCTGCAGTGGCAGTCATGTCACCCTTCCGCTGTTTAGTAGGTTGTGTCTCTGCAGTGGTTCCCCCTTCATTTGCTACTAGAGGTGTGATTGCCTTGACAGCTGAATTAGGTGACATTCTCTGAATCTTACATTTTTTATTAGATGCAATATCCACGTATAGATGAGGATTTGGATCATTGGGGTTAGGCCCCACCAATTTCGGCTTATTTACCTATGCGTTATTCGAGTTCTTAATAGGTCCTGCCACTTTAGTTGTGTTAGAAGCTTTTTTAATATATAATGCTGGAAAAAAGTTTGTCAGGTCAGTTTGTTTCTGTTTTCCTATGCATAGGGATTCATTAGATGCTAGTTCAATGTTCCCCCTTCTGTTGACAAGTTTGTCCTGCAATTTTTCTGATTCTAAGGCATTTTGGACAGGATCAATATTCAGGAGAGCTCTAGACTCTTGATTGAGTTGCTGAAGGTCAATTTTCTCATCTTTGTAATGGAGGCCCCAACCTATATATATATATATTGAATCAACAGCTGAATGAAGTGGAGACCCCCCCCCCCACTTAAACCCAACCCGAGAAATTCAAGGGACTTATGTGGTGTGCAATTATACGAAAATGTTTTTTTTATAATGTTACAATATACCAGTATTCAAAGGCATTGTGTTTATAATGTTGAAAATGGCATTACCATGATATAATATGGTGGTAAAGCACAGAATGGACAACGAGATATTCTATACACGGACAGAAAATCATTCAGGCTAAAAATGCCTTTAATGAAAATGCATGTAACCAAAATGTGGCTTGAACAAGAAGAACTGAGGAGCTCAAAGTGTGTAATGAGGAGATCATTTTTAAAAGTTGAGACCTTCAGGGACATCATGCCTTCAGAAACTTGATTAAGAGGCAGAAACCAGACAGGCCTGGTCGAAACCCTTATCTGAAAAGTCCAGCTGCACCAATTATAAGTTGAACCGAGCACCGAAGCAGAGTTAGGCATGCATGTTAGAGCGTATTTCATTTTTGAAGGTTTTAGTCCAATTAAAAATAATTGCCCAATGAGCTAATGTAACAATGTAGTTGCTTAAGACTGTGCAGGGAGAGGTGGGGGCATTTTGCTCCAACCCATTTTGCTATAAATGAGGTCTGTGTAATTCTGGGGGGGGTTCTCTTTCGAGGCAGGGAACTTGTCCATAGCAGATAGTGCTGCGCTGTGTCAGCAGGGAAATGGAATAAATCTTTATGAACTTAACAGTCTCTGAGCTGATCCATTTGAGTGGTCCTTATTGCATTGTGTTGGAGTATGTGAATCCTGCATCCCAACCTCCTCAAGGTGCAGCTATCTCATTTTACAGGTACTAGAGAGTGTGCACTGACCTATGGGCCCGTCAGAAGACTGTGCGCCTTCCTGTACATTTGGTAGCAGAGGACCGTTTCTGACCGTAAAAATGTCACCTAATGGCCATTGTCAAAGTAACTCAAGGTCTTCGGCAATATCACAAGTCCTTCACCATTTCGGTGGACTGTGAAGCTCCCCATAGACAATGACTGCAGCCGGGGCCTGAAGAGACCCGGCACATCGTAGCGGACCAGACGATAACCTGAAGAAGGCGATGATCGAGAGGGTCGGGAGAACAGAAGTTGAGTGAAAAGCTGCCATAGCCAATAGGGACAGGAACACAGGGAAAAAGAATAATGGCAGTCAAGATGTGGGAACAAAAAAAATACGTTAACTACATTTAAAAATTAATAACAAGAGCAAAATGAGGGACATGCATGCAGGTCTTCAGGGTTTGTGTCTGACTTTGATACATGTCACGTATGTATGTGTCTTAATTTGTATGTTGCGGCATGTGACTTGCTTCGTGGCATAATTATTTGCGTGCACAGTTAAAACAGTGGAACTAGTATAAAAATAATATTTTTAGCTGAATAAAAAATTGGCGTCAAGCCAAGGTTTTGAAATTGCAAAAAATTGCATCAAAAGAAGTGGTCAGATATTTTAGTTTAAAGCACACAAATTCGTGGTGATTGCAGCCCAAAAAGAGTTAGACAACCTGTCAAAAGTGAAAAATGTTGGTACACTTTAAGCGAAAACATTGTGTTTCAAATCAGCAGCTATGGAGTTAAAGTTGTATTTCCTTGTAGCAGGCAAGATAACTGATAGATTGTGCTAAGACCAAAACATTTTCGCATTGAAATGGCTGAGTTACATTTGATTTATGGAAGTACTGTTCTCGTGCATTAAGCGCACTGCGCGGAAAAAGGAATGCAACATGTGGCAATGTTTCAACTGTGAGGTGTAGGGGAGGTCCGGCTAAGAACCAGGAACTGCGAGCCTGGAGTGTGTAAAATATAAGAAATGATTTAAAAATTCTTAAAGCAAAACCAGAGCTCTGGTTTTGTTAGAATGTCTGTATAAGGTTACAAGTAGTGATTAAAGATAGTACTTTTTGGTTGTTTTAACATCAGAGCAGCAGTTTGGAAAAACACAGTTGAGAATGAATATGTAAAGGGGGGTTGACAAGAGAAATACATCAGGCCCCTCACTAAGAGTCCACGAGAGCGTGGTGATCAAACAAAGAAAGGAGTGTGCAAATAAGGAGCCCTTGAGATAAGCACGGAGGACACTCTCCAGGTGCGCCTTGTAAGATTGCCTTAATCACACAGAATATCATAAAAAGACAGGCTGTAGGTCTCGAGAAAACAAGGAATGATATGTAGATCACAAAATGCAAAGAATCGTTCTGAGCATTGTTGTGAATTATGGAATAAAAAGGCCCACATTTAAAGATAGGGGAAATCCACTAGTGCAGTTACATGTGTTAACCACGCGCTAAGGGGATATTTATTAATGAAAACAACAGCTACATATTTCTGTGGGATGGCTGGGAAGCGCAGGGCTCAGATCTGGCAGGGTCATCACATTGTTGTTATTCTTGACTCGTGGGCGGCACGCTAGCAGCTGATGTAATTGTGAGGTTATTTCAGTGATCTATAGAATGTTTGAGTGCATGTGTGCTAGATGTTGCATTTAATTTCAAAGACAGAGTGCATTCCATCTAGAATGAATGTGTCTCACGGCAGACCAGCCCCAGCAATTGTAGGAAAAGGGCCTGATTGCATGTTAATGTGTCCGGCCTGTTGGGGAAAGCACTGCAAGATTCTTTCATTTTAGTACTGGTAAGCGGAGATCCCAGTTATTAGGAGCGAATGGCTAAAAGCTAGGCCCCATTGTGGAGTTTCAAGGAAAGGCATACATTATTGGGGTGACCTGGAAGGGTCTGGGGAATTAACAAGAATGATTTATTCAAGTAAGGATGAATGAGCGTGGACGAAAAGATATCTTTAGCGGGCTGCAAATAAGGTTAACTAGAAATGCATTATTACTGATAGCCTGTGCGCGCCTCATTCGGGTTCTGAGAGGCATCTGTGTGGGAACATTCAGTATTACCTAGAGGCCGTACTCTCAGTGAGACACACAATGCGGCTGTGCAGCACTTAAGACAAGCATTTAAAATGTATAAAGGATTAAATGAGATGCCCAGGATCACACAGCGTTTAAGGGGTGAAGCCGGGTTTTTGTACCAATATTGCAATTCCAAGCAGCTGAGCACTTTCTCTACCAGATCTTAACACAAACTAAAACAAACTAATGTTAGAAAATGACTTGCAACGTACGCAACCCGCATTTCCAAACCTGACAATTTTAAAAACCAAAATGTTACAGAAGGGGGTACGCAACGTGGGAATGATGTTAGCATCAGTTCTCCATTATCAACGGGATTTCCTGCAGGCAAATAGGTAAAAACCTCACAGAAAACAGCACGGGTTCCTGTATGCTTCGACCAGGATCACTGTATCGTCTGCTGGCATAGCAAGGATACAAGCATGAACACATTTGCTGCACAGTCTCGTATTTGCATACTTGGTTGCCGCTGGGACGGATATTCTATGCACATCTTTTAAGGGATTGCCTAGTTCTTAAGAATGCCCAGCTGAGCACATTCATTTTAACCCCTATCTGGCGCAGTAACAGTGCTGCTAATTGTGCCGCTTGTGCTGCAAACCCAAGTAATTGTGCTGGAATATTTGTGAACTTCAGATTTAAAAAATGGTTCAGCCAGCCTCACTGGGATGTGCCCTTCTGATCCTTAACATGAACACATATCCCTACAATAAGTGCTTAACACACTGAGACAACTTCTGAACCCTGTGGATGAATATGGATTTTAACTTTGGCTATTGCGCATGTTCAGCAAAGCTCCCACAGGGGAAAGTAACGCTACAAAGATCGTGTTACCCAAACTATGTATTCCACAATGAAAATGAAAGGCAGTGCACGTTTAATTGATCAAGGCAGAATGTACTTGTCAAAACCGTCAGACAATGGGTTTGAAGCCTCAGCATCATGCAATCAAATTCTCCTGGCATGAGCTATTTTAGCCCAATGTAAACTGGAATCTTGCTTTAGACCAGGCAGCATTGTGGGGGCCCTGGGCAGCCACCCCATGAGCCTTCCAATAAAAATGTCTCTGGGGTCTACTGTCGTGTGGCAAGGAATGAGCGATTCCTAGTAGCATGGTGCATGCAGAAGCCCGTAGGCATTGTGGTGCTATTGAAAAGAAGGGGCTTGCAGACTTACAGTAAAAGGCATACACTAGGGGCTGCATGATGAAGCATCGCCTGTGGTTATAAGTGCAGACACGGCTGTGGGAAATGATAAAGGTAGGTAACCAGATCAGGGTTGACAATTTTGCGAGAAATAAGAAGGGATGGTTCTGCGTCAAAACCACTAGAAAAGCATTCCATGATTTGGGGACAAGACGGGGGAGCTTAGCCCTGTGGCATTAGCCCTTTTTGGTGAATGAGGACAGCAGTGGGTAACAAGGAGTCCATGAGCAAGAGCACTGGGGAGTAGCGCAGGATTTAAGAAATGCTTGCTCCTCGCATTGCATGTCGGAAAAGCTTCTCACCTAGGTAGGCCCTGCAGCGACACGTGTGTATGTGTTTATGTATTGTTAAGTGCTGTATGGAAACAGAATGCTAGCAGTAGTGGTAATTTTTAACACTAATGTTGCAGGGTGAGCGTGCATAACTGAATTGTTAAATGAGGATTTTAATCCTCGCATGGGAAGGGGGAATTCGAAGCTGTGTATGACCATCCTGCGCACCCAATGGGGGAACCAGCGATGACAATGAAACAGGCCTCAGCTCCATTTCTATTCCGTTCTATTGTGGGGTGGCAAGCAGCCTAGTGCAGGTAGCCAATCTTCCCCTGGCCGAGCATCACAGAAAATACTGGCTGGGTCATTGCGCCAGCAGTCACAGTGGCACGTACATGCAGGACTGCCAGCAACTTAGGCAAATGGAATATGGCAGTCAGTGTGTGAATGTTGCTTTCTATAGCATGCGTGGCTCTAAAGGAGCCAGAGGATGGAGGTCATAGCCTAATTTAGCTGTCTCCTCACTCTCAACCCCTTTCTGGGCTAGCAGAGATCCTGTAAAGGGCAGAGTCTGTGTCTGTGCATAGCTGTGAATGCCACCAGCCGCATACATGTCAATCAATGGGGTGCTGTTGTAAAAACAAGGAAAAGATATCGAGGCTGAGTTAGTTTGTACACAGAGGTCAAGGCGGCCATGTTACATTCGGAATGACACTGTCCACCATTTTAGACACAGGGTGACTTTACAGAGAGAACCTAAAATGGCGGATAGACCTAAAATGGCGGTTTACATTAACTCTGAGGTCCAGACCACGCAACGCGGATCCCCTCGGAAGTGGCTTACGAGCAGCTTGGCGTAGGCCAATACACGTATATTCATCAAATAGGAGGCACGATATAAATTCCCGTTCGACACTGTTTGGACACGTGGCTTTCATACCCTTTTCATACCCTTTGGTTGCAGATAACTTGGCTCAGATATTACTGTAATTCTGATATGTGGACTTTTAGTTAAGTTCATTGTGTGTGCGTGTTGTATGGCAGAGGTGCAGTGTTCCCAGTTTTGTGAACTGCCTTTGGGCGCATTAATAGGTGCTTTATTTTAGAAAATTATATTCGTATGCATTAGTTGTTAATGCCCTCACATTAGTCCAGTCCAGGTGTCCATGAGCTGGGAAAAAACCATTGCCGGCATTTCAGTGGATTCCAGTCTGTTTAGACTCAAAATTAGACCAGGATTTGTGATGTCATAAGTCTGTGGGCTTGGGCAGTAAAGTGCACATCTTGGAAGCCATTTTTTCCAAAATGCCTTGCAGAGGGAGAAGCCACCAGCACACTGAGTGGGGGGAGGTGGCGTAGCTCACTCCCAAATTCCCGCCATGACATGTACGCCCCACTTACTTCCAAGTCACCAGCCGCAACTGGGCTGAACTGACCCTGGCGGCAGCACCAGTTAAATATACCAGCGCTGTGTAAGACTTACATTTGTGACTCTAAAAGAGTAGCCTTTCCTCCATGGTTGGCCAGTGAGCAGCTCATCTGGCACCAAGTCATGCGTATTCTTTCAAAGAATTTTGAGAGTTGCATACTGCGGCACCCTGCACTTTTAGAGCCTGTGAGGATTTTTGGGAGATGCCTGCAAGGATGGCAGTGTAGTAATACAATTTAACACTGATAAGGACCTTGAGCTCTGATGATACCACAATAGAAAAGTTTTAAACATTTTTAAATTCTTAGGGTAGCAAAGGGGACTGCAGGGAATTTTACAGCTACAAAAGTAGTGTTAGAATTAAAGCAGGTAGTGATAAACTTCATGAGATGAGGAGCAAGAGATTTTACATGGGGTTTTAAATCAACGTGCAGGCAGGAGCAGGCACTGCCCTGTAGCTGAATGGTCCATTGCCAGTCATGCGTTGAGGTAACCAAGGAAAGCATGATTGTTTGGGGCATGCCTTAGTTAAACACAAGCAATTTTGAGGGCATGAACGCGGCAGAAGACCAATGAGATTGGGTGAGCGAGAAGTAAAAGATTTTTAGTATTTTTGCAGCATAATGAATATAGCCAGCGATATGACCTGGCAGAGGAAGGACATATTCTTAGAAATTCATGAGCAGGCAGCAAATTATGAACATTTGCAGGCATGAGGTAGAAACAGATGGTATCCAGGAAAAGAAAGTCAGCCATAAAACTAGGGAAATATGGCAAATAAATAAAAGAGCGAGCAGAATGAAATAAGAAGCATTAAGGACAGTAGTGGTTCAAGTAAGAATACCAGGGGGGCACCTGAGCCAAAACGTAAAAGAATACCAGGGGGGCACCTGAGCAAAAACGTAAGAGAATACCAGGGGGGCACCTGAGCCAAAACGTAAGAGAATACCAGGGGGGCACCTGAACTAAAACGTTAGCGAATACCGGGGGGGACACCCAAGAGAAAAACAAGAATTCGCCTTGTTCCTGCGCTTTAAAGAGTGGTCAGAAGGAACGTGAACCCAGAGCCCACAGAGGGGGGACAATTTAGGCTACGATTACGTTTAAATCACGGAATTAACGGGGTTCATTCAAATCCCATAGTGGGGTATTAATTATAAGGCAGGTACATGTATGACCAGCTGGTGTTTGTCTAGTCTGTCAAGTGTCTGTTATACACATCCTGTTATATGTCAAATGTAAGGAATTTTGTCTCCTTGTTGGTTGAAATCAAGTAAAAAGCTTAATGCGATTCTACAGGTGAGAAGGAATCACACATAGATTGATGATCTTGAGTAAATTGGTGGAAAAAATAATTTGCGGGAAGGGACTGGATTGGAGCTCGCTGCAGTTGATGCTCGCTCATAGTAATGGGAGGGTATGGACTCAAATAAGGATATCAATAGAAACAGAGTTAAGCCCGGGATACATTGCTCCAATTGGAGGAGTGGGTTAAAGGAACCGCCCACAAGATGTTATGCCACGGCCACAAATTGAGCCTTAATCTAAAGCCATTTTTTACCACATGCAACTTACTTGCATGCCACATATACAAACAAAAAGTTAGAAAAACACTATGCTGCTCTTGAATCGTAAAATATAAGAGCAAGGCAAGGAGGAAGAGCCTCCAGCAGCTTGGTTGAAATATGCACTGAGGGGGGGAGGGGTGAGACACCTGCAGCAACGCCTGCCCCGCCTGAAACAGGAGCTGAGGGAAGTAAGCCTAAGAGACTTTGCCCATAAAAGAGAGCTAAAAGCAACCACAGGTTATAGTAACCCCGCTTATGAGTCACCTTCATACAGTAGTAGCAAAACACAAGAGAAGGTTAAGGACAAGAATCTCAAATCCCTAGCCCCAAGGGACAAGGGGAGACACGATGATGCATTAATGAAGGAGGGGATCAAGCACTGACAAGGGAATCTCTCAACTAGGGAGAGAAGGAAGGAAGAGGAAAGAAAGTGAAGACAGAACTGATGAGATAGCATTTACAAAGGACAAATGGATGGGAGGACACATCTCATTGAAACTCAATGGGATAGGAAGTGATGATGGGAGGCCTTAGGAGGAGTTAGATGAGGCACAGATAAGAAGAAAGAGAAGGAGTTAAGGGACGGAAGGATAAGAAGGAAAGTTAGGCTAAGGTGAGAACAGCTTTATCGCAAAAAGCAAGGAAAGCAGCTCGATCACAAACCAGAGAGCAGCCTATGAACGTGACAGACAGAAACAGCAAAGGTTAGAGGAAAAGAAAAGGTACGTGAAAGAAAGGATGAGGAAATTCAAGGGATAAAGGAATATAGAGATAAGAAGAAAGGGAGAAGATAGGGTCGGAGAAGAGGCGAGGAAGCGCAAAGGATTGGTCACAGAAATAAATAACCAAATAAATAAATCAGGAAACCCTGAAAATGAGTGGTTATCTTGAGTAAAAAAATGAATAAAAGGATAAGGGATATACTCAGAAGCATGAAGAAAAAAAAGAAAAAAATGGAAAAAAATAGCACTTATGAAGGTTCCTGGCAAACAGGAAAAAGAATATGGCTGATAAAATTGGGTCAATTAAACGAAGGAAACTCGCACAAACCATTTTAAAGTAAATATGGTGAAGGAATCAAAACAACTGGTGAATGTCAGTAACAATTTTGATTTATTTTACAGACAAGCTATGGACCTCTTGCGTGGAAACACAAGAAATTGTCTGCATGGCCTTAAATTAGGGAGAAAAGGTAAGTACTAGTTCACACCAAAAGGGTGTGAACACGCAATTGATCAACACTGAAGGTAAGAGGATCCAGGTGAGTAACAGGAAAAGGTAGCAAGAGACGCTACACAAGGTATTCACAAGTTAGCTGTTTTTCCCAAGATAGGTATAATCAGGTGCGGAAAGAGTAGAGAAATAAACAGCATGGCCATATTAGACAACCACAGAAAACAGAAGTAAAATTGAAGGTGAGTAATTATTTTTATGTTCATAATGTCAAAAGGAGTATTATGATAGAGGTATGCAAGCATTAGAATAGACAAAACATTAATGGAACAACAAAGGTGGAGGCACGTAGTAAGAATTGGTGCCATAGTCTTAGAAGACAGGGGTAGGCTAGATCAAGTTAGACAGGGACGGTGTGCAGCGAAACGCCTCTGTTTTATCTCCCTAGGATGAAGACAACGCACAAGCATAAACCATGGTCCAACTAACGGAAAAAAGAATAGGAAAAATGGCTGCTGAGCTGAGGAAGTATATGCAGCTAACCAGGAAGAATGGCTGCTGAGCCGAGGAAGAATGTGCAGCTAACCAGGAAGAATGGCTGCTGAGCTGAGGTAGTATGTGCAGCTAACCAGGAGGAATGGCTGCTGAGCTGAAGAAGAATTTACTGCTAACCAGGAAGAATGGCTGCTGAGCTGAGGAAGTATGTGCAGCTAACCAGGAAGAATGGCTGCTGAGCCGAGGAAGTATATGCAGCTAACCAGGAAGAATGGCTGCTGAGCCGAAGAAGTATGTGCAGCTAACCAGGAAGAATGGCTGCTGAGCTGAGGAAGTATGTGCAGCTAACCAGGAATAATGGCTGCTGAGTTGAGGAAGTATGTGCAGCTAAACAGGAAGAATGGCTGCTGAGCTAAAGAAGAATTTACTGCTAACCTGGAAGAATGGCTGCTGAGCTGAGGAGGTATGTGCAGCTAACCAGGAAGAATGGCTGCTGAGCCGAAGAAGTATGTGCAGCTAACCAGGAAGAATGGCTGCTGAGCCGAGGAAGTATGTGCAGCTAACCAGGAAGAATGGCTGCTGAGCTGAAGAAGAATTTACTGCTAACCAGGAAGAATGGCTGCTGAGCTGAGGAAGTATGTGCAGCTAACCAGGAAGAATGGCTGCTGAGCCGAGGAAGTATGTGCAGCTAACCAAGAAGAATGGCTGCTGAGCCGAGGAAGTATGTGCAGCTAACCAGGAAGAATGGCTGCTGAGCTGAGGAAGTATGTGCAGCTAACCAGGAATAATGGCTGCTGAGTTGAGGAAGTATGTGCAGCTAAACAGGAAGAATGGCTGCTGAGCTAAAGAAGAATTTACTGCTAACCTGGAAGAATACAGCTAAACTGAGCAAAGAACCGAGCCAACACTATCCCCGCGGGGTGGTTTGGGAATAGTTGTTTATGTGCACCAAGAAATAGGGGAGAATGACCCAGAGAGTATTTTTTGATAGCAGAAAAGGTGGAAGAGGGTTTAAGTTGGGAAGAAAACCCGACCCCATGCAAATGCCCGAATGACTTTCGCCTTTATTTTGACTTTCTACAGACGACGCGGATCCCCAAGGACGTTTCTACTATGGACGAGCCTAGAAGACTAGGAAAAGAGAAGACGTCCTTCTTTAATTGTTTTGTCTCCTTAGGGTTGCATGTTGCACCCGGAAGGGTGAATGCGTCCCTTGATGAACATGATGTATTAAGTGGTATTGAAAACAAAAATCATTGTCTAAGCCAGCTGACACCGTGCTAGGAATGGGGGGTATTTTAGTTATGGTGTAAAAATGACCCACAAAAGTTAAATGTTTAAAAGGAAATGTTGTGTAGCTTGTCTAGGAGGCAGGGGTGTCAAATAAGAGGGAATGTCTCAATTCTAGGGAATAAGGTATAATAGCCAATGCGAAAAGAGGTTTTAAGGAAATGGGTTGGTAGGAAATGTGTTAGATAAGTAGAGACCTGGTTATTTTACAAAAGAAACGTATTCCGTTTTATATTACAGGTATACGTCGAGGGACCTGTATGCCTTGGAAAATTGATGTTGAACCGCGTGAGGAGAGTGGGAGGTCGTAGAGGAACCCAGTGAAAGCCAGATGCTGAATTATGTCTGCAAAAGGGACTCCCCCAACCCTGCATCCCATGCTGAACCGTCCACTCTTGTGAACCTATCGAACAATGAACCAATTTGAAAGAGAAACACTCTGGGAAAAAGTGAACTTCATGTGAAAAGGAAAAACAATGGACTTCTCGTCTAAGCTTCAAAGATCCTGGGAGACCGACTGTGAAAACAGCACAATAGAAAGGAAAAGGCAACAGGACACAGACGGTCCACTAATGCGAAACTCATGACAACTACAACGGAAGATACAGAAAAGGAAAGAGTGCGGACAAGAGGAAAGGACGAAGTGAAATGATATTCATGGGCAGGAGAAGATGCCCAAGGGGAGATTGTAATTTGTTGGGGTGGGAGTTGCAGACAAGGTGTGACATATGACGAGACAATGGGCTAATGGGTTACCTCAAAGCTTGACCAAACCTCTTGAGTCTCACCATGGCTGTGAATAGTCCAAGGCATACAGTTATATTAATGGCACACAGTTACAGGAAGTAGGGCTTACATGGAAGGAGATGACACACACATGTTTGTTTTTAGTATGACAATACGTTAGTATATGCCACATTATAAGATCATGTTGGGAAATGTTTAGATAAATGTTAAGGTGAATGGAAATAGAATATGGTTTAAAGTTGTTGGTTTACAAACAACTGAACTTTAAAGACGGGGAAGTGTAATGGAGATCCCAACCTATATATATATATATATTGAATCAACAACTGAATGAAGTGGAGACCCCCCCACACTTAAACGCAACCAGAGCAATTCAAGGGACTTATGTGAAGTACGAAAATGTTTTTTTATAATGTTGCAATATACCAGTATTCAAAGGCATTGTGTTTATAATGTCGAAAATGGCATTACCATGATATAATATGGTGGTAAAGCACAGAATGGACAATGAGATATTCTATACACGGACAGAACATCATTCAGGCTAAAAATGCCTTTAATGAAAATGCATGTAACCAAAATGTGGCTTGAACAATAAGAACTGAGGAGCTCAAAGTGTGTAATGATGAGATCATTTTTTAAAGTTGAGACATTCAGGGACATCATGCCTTCAGAAACTTGATTAAGGGGCAGAAACCAGACAGGCCTGGTCGAAACCCTTATCTGAAAAGTCCAGCTGCACCAATTATAAGTTGAACCGAGCACAGAGTTAGGCATGCATGTTAGAGCGTATTTCATTTTTGAAGGTTTTAGTCCAATTAAAAATAATTGCCCAATGAGCTAATGTAACAATGTAGTTGCTTAAGACTGTGCAGGGAGAGGTGGGGGCATTTTGCTCCCACCCATTTTGCTATAAATGAGCTCTGTGTAATTCTGGGGGGGGGGTTCTCTTTCGAGGCAGGGAACTTGTCCATAGCAGATAGTGCTGCGTTGTGTCAGCAGGGAAATGGAATAAATCTTTATGAACTTAACAGTCTCTGAGCTGATCCATTTGAGTGGTCCTTATTGCATTGTGTTGGAGTATGTGAATCCTGCACCCAAGCTTCTCAAGGTGCAGCTATCTCATTTTACAGGTACTAGAGAGTGTGCACTGACCTATGGGCCCGTCAGAAGACTGTGCGCCTTCCTGTACATTTGGTAGCAGAGGACCGTTTCTGACCGTAAAAAATGTCACCTAATGGCCATTGTCAAAGTAACTCAAGGTCTTCGGCAATATCACAAGTCCTTCGCCATTTCGGTGGACTGTGAAGCTCCCCATAGACAATTACTGCAGCCGGGGCCTGAAGGGACCCGGCACATCCTAGCGGACCAGACGATAACCTGAAGAAGGCGGTGATCGAGAGGGTCGGGAGAACAGAAGTTGAGTGAAAAGCTGCCATAGCCAATAGGGACAGGAACACAGGGAAAAAGAATAATGACAGTCAAGATGTGGGAACAAAACAAATACGTTAACTACATTTAAAAATTAATAACAAGAGCAAAATATTAATGAGGGACATGCATGCAGGTCTTCAGGGTTTGTGTCTGACTTTGATACATGTCACGTATGTATGTGTCTAAATTTGTATGTTGCGGCATGTGGCTTGCTTCGTGGCATAACTATTTGCGTGCACAGTTAAAACAGTGGAACTAGTATAAAAATAATATTTTTAGCTGAATAAAAAATTGGCGTCAAGCCAATGTTTTGAAATTGCAAAAAATGGCATCAAAAGAAGTGGTCAGATATTTTAGTTTAAAGCACACAAATTCGTGGTGATTGCAGCCCAAAAAGAGTTGAAAAATGTTGGTACACTTTAAGCGAAAACATTGTGTTTCAAACCAGCAGCTATGGAGTTAAAGTTGTATTTCCTTGTAGCAGGCAAGATAACTGATAGATTGTGCTAAGACCGAAATATTTTCGCATTGAAATGGCTGAGTTATATTTGATTTATGGAAGTACTGTTCTCGTGCATTAAGCGCACTGCGCGGAAAAAGGAATGCAACATGTGGCAATGTTTTAACTGTGAGGTGTAGGGGAGGTCCGGCTAAGAACCAGGAACTGCGAGCCTGGAATGTGTAAAATATAAGAAATGATTGAAAAATTCTTAAAGCAAAAACCAGAGCTCTGGTTTTGTTAGAATGGCTGTATAAGGTTACAAGTAGTGATTAAAGATAGTACTTTTTGGTTGTTTTAACATCAGAGCAGCAGTTTGGAAAAACACAGTTGAGAATGAATATGTAAAGGGGGGTTGACAAGAGAAATACATCAGGCCCCTCACTAAGAGTCCACAAGAGCGTGGTGATCAAACAAAGAAAGGAGTGTGCAAATAAGGAGCCCTTGAGATAAGCACGGAGGACACTCTCCAGGTGCGCCTTGTAAGATTGCCTTAATCACACAGAATATCATAAAAAGACAGGCTGTAGGTCTCGAGAAAACAAGGAATGATATGTAGATCACAAAATGCAAAGAATCGTTCTGAGCATTGTTGTGAATTATGGAATAAAAAGGCCCACATTTAAAGATAGGGGAAATCCACTAGTGCAGTTACATGTGTTAACCACGCGCTAAGGGGATATTTATTAATGAAAACAACAGCTACATATTTCTGTGGGATGGCTGGGAAACGCAGGGCTCAGATCTGGCAGGGTCATCACATTGTTGTTATTCTTGACTTGTGGGCGGCACGCTAGCAGCTGATGTAATTGTGAGGTTATTTCAGTGATCTATAGAATGTTTGAGTGCATGTGTGCTAGATGTTGCATTTAATTTCAAAGACAGAGTGCATTCCATCTAGAATGAATGTGTCTCACGGCAGACCAGCCCCAGCAATTGTAGGAAAAGGGCCTGATTGCATGTTAATGTGTCCGGCCTGTTGGGGAAAGCACTGCAAGATTCTTTCATTTTAGTACTGGTAAGCGGAGATCCCAGTTATTAGGAGCGAATGGCTAAAAGCTAGGCCCCATTGTGGAGTTTCAAGGAAAGGCATACATTATTGGGGTGACCTGGAAGGGTCTGGGGAATTAACAAGAATGATTTATTCAAGTAAGGATGAATGAGCGTGGACGAAAAGATATCTTTAGCGGGCTGCAAATAAGGTTAACTAGAAATGCATTATTACTGATAGCCTGTGCGCGCCTCATTCGGGTTCTGAGAGGCATCTGTGTGGGAACATTCAGTATTACCTAGAGGCCGTACTCTCAGTGAGACACACAATGCGGCTGTGCAGCACTTAAGACAAGCATTTAAAATGTATAAAGGATTAAATGAGATGCCCAGGATCACACAGCGTTTAAGGGGTGAAGCCGGGTTTTTGTACCAATATTGCAATTCCAAGCAGCTGAGCACTTTCTCTACCAGATCTTAACACAAACTAAAACAAACTAATGTTAGAAAATGACTTGCAACGTACGCAACCCGCATTTCCAAACCTGACAATTTTAAAAACCAAAATGTTACAGAAGGGGGTACGCAACGTGGGAATGATGTTAGCATCAGTTCTCCATTATCAACGGGATTTCCTGCAGGCAAATAGGTAAAAACCTCACAGAAAACAGCACGGGTTCCTGTATGCTTCGACCAGGATCACTGTATCGTCTGCTGGCATAGCAAGGATACAAGCATGAACACATTTGCTGCACAGTCTCGTATTTGCATACTTGGTTGCCGCTGGGACGGATATTCTATGCACATCTTTTAAGGGATTGCCTAGTTCTTAAGAATGCCCAGCTGAGCACATTCATTTTAACCCCTATCTGGCGCAGTAACAGTGCTGCTAATTGTGCCGCTTGTGCTGCAAACCCAAGTAATTGTGCTGGAATATTTGTGAACTTCAGATTTAAAAAACGGTTCAGCCAGCCTCACTGGGATGTGCCCTTCTGATCCTTAACATGAACACATATCCCTACAATAAGTGCTTAACACACTGAGACAACTTCTGAACCCTGTGGATGAATATGGATTTTAACTTTGGCTATTGCGCATGTTCAGCAAAGCTCCCACAGGGGAAAGTAACGCTACAAAGATCGTGTTACCCAAACTATGTATTCCACAATGAAAATGAAAGGCAGTGCACGTTTAATTGATCAAGGCAGAATGTACTTGTCAAAACCGTCAGACAATGGGTTTGAAGCCTCAGCATCATGCAATCAAATTCTCCTGGCATGAGCTATTTTAGCCCAATGTAAACTGGAATCTTGCTTTAGACCAGGCAGCATTGTGGGGGCCCTGGGCAGCCACCCCATGAGCCTTCCAATAAAAATGTCTCTGGGGTCTACTGTCGTGTGGCAAGGAATGAGCGATTCCTAGTAGCATGGTGCATGCAGAAGCCCGTAGGCATTGTGGTGCTATTGAAAAGAAGGGGCTTGCAGACTTACAGTAAAAGGCATACACTAGGGGCTGCATGATGAAGCATCGCCTGTGGTTATAAGTGCAGACACGGCTGTGGGAAATGATAAAGGTAGGTAACCAGATCAGGGTTGACAATTTTGCGAGAAATAAGAAGGGATGGTTCTGCGTCAAAACCACTAGAAAAGCATTCCATGATTTGGGGACAAGACGGGGGAGCTTAGCCCTGTGGCATTAGCCCTTTTTGGTGAATGAGGACAGCAGTGGGTAACAAGGAGTCCATGAGCAAGAGCACTGGGGAGTAGCGCAGGATTTAAGAAATGCTTGCTCCTCGCATTGCATGTCGGAAAAGCTTCTCACCTAGGTAGGCCCTGCAGCGACACGTGTGTATGTGTTTATGTATTGTTAAGTGCTGTATGGAAACAGAATGCTAGCAGTAGTGGTAATTTTTAACACTAATGTTGCAGGGTGAGCGTGCATAACTGAATTGTTAAATGAGGATTTTAATCCTCGCATGGGAAGGGGGAATTCGAAGCTGTGTATGACCATCCTGCGCACCCAATGGGGGAACCAGCGATGACAATGAAACAGGCCTCAGCTCCATTTCTATTCCGTTCTATTGTGGGGTGGCAAGCAGCCTAGTGCAGGTAGCCAATCTTCCCCTGGCCGAGCATCACAGAAAATACTGGCTGGGTCATTGCGCCAGCAGTCACAGTGGCACGTACATGCAGGACTGCCAGCAACTTAGGCAAATGGAATATGGCAGTCAGTGTGTGAATGTTGCTTTCTATAGCATGCGTGGCTCTAAAGGAGCCAGAGGATGGAGGTCATAGCCTAATTTAGCTGTCTCCTCACTCTCAACCCCTTTCTGGGCTAGCAGAGATCCTGTAAAGGGCAGAGTCTGTGTCTGTGCATAGCTGTGAATGCCACCAGCCGCATACATGTCAATCAATGGGGTGCTGTTGTAAAAACAAGGAAAAGATATCGAGGCTGAGTTAGTTTGTACACAGAGGTCAAGGCGGCCATGTTACATTCGGAATGACACTGTCCACCATTTTAGACACAGGGTGACTTTACAGAGAGAACCTAAAATGGCGGATAGACCTAAAATGGCGGTTTACATTAACTCTGAGGTCCAGACCACGCAACGCGGATCCCCTCGGAAGTGGCTTACGAGCAGCTTGGCGTAGGCCAATACACGTATATTCATCAAATAGGAGGCACGATATAAATTCCCGTTCGACACTGTTTGGACACGTGGCTTTCATACCCTTTTCATACCCTTTGGTTGCAGATAACTTGGCTCAGATATTACTGTAATTCTGATATGTGGACTTTTAGTTAAGTTCATTGTGTGTGCGTGTTGTATGGCAGAGGTGCAGTGTTCCCAGTTTTGTGAACTGCCTTTGGGGGCATTAATAGGTGCTTTATTTTAGAAAATTATATTCGTATGCATTAGTTGTTAATGCCCTCACATTAGTCCAGTCCAGGTGTCCATGAGCTGGGAAAAAACCATTGCCGGCATTTCAGTGGATTCCAGTCTGTTTAGACTCAAAATTAGACCAGGATTTGTGATGTCATAAGTCTGTGGGCTTGGGCAGTAAAGTGCACATCTTGGAAGCCATTTTTTCCAAAATGCCTTGCAGAGGGAGAAGCCACCAGCACACTGAGTGGGGGGAGGTGGCGTAGCTCACTCCCAAATTCCCGCCATGACATGTACGCCCCACTTACTTCCAAGTCACCAGCCGCAACTGGGCTGAACTGACCCTGGCGGCAGCACCAGTTAAATATACCAGCGCTGTGTAAGACTTACATTTGTGACTCTAAAAGAGTAGCCTTTCCTCCATGGTTGGCCAGTGAGCAGCTCATCTGGCACCAAGTCATGCGTATTCTTTCAAAGAATTTTGAGAGTTGCATACTGCGGCACCCTGCACTTTTAGAGCCTGTGAGGATTTTTGGGAGATGCCTGCAAGGATGGCAGTGTAGTAATACAATTTAACACTGATAAGGACCTTGAGCTCTGATGATACCACAATAGAAAAGTTTTAAACATTTTTAAATTCTTAGGGTAGCAAAGGGGACTGCAGGGAATTTTACAGCTACAAAAGTAGTGTTAGAATTAAAGCAGGTAGTGATAAACTTCATGAGATGAGGAGCAAGAGATTTTACATGGGGTTTTAAATCAACGTGCAGGCAGGAGCAGGCACTGCCCTGTAGCTGAATGGTCCATTGCCAGTCATGCGTTGAGGTAACCAAGGAAAGCATGATTGTTTGGGGCATGCCTTAGTTAAACACAAGCAATTTTGAGGGCATGAACGCGGCAGAAGACCAATGAGATTGGGTGAGCGAGAAGTAAAAGATTTTTAGTATTTTTGCAGCATAATGAATATAGCCAGCGATATGACCTGGCAGAGGAAGGACATATTCTTAGAAATTCATGAGCAGGCAGCAAATTATGAACATTTGCAGGCATGAGGTAGAAACAGATGGTCTCCAGGAAAAGAAAGACAGCCATAAAATAGGGAAATATGGCAAATAAATAAAAGAGCAAGTAGAAAGAAATAAGAAGCATGAAGGACAGTAGTGGTTCAAGTAAGAATATCAGGGGGGCACCTGAAGTAAAAACGTAAGGAATATCAAGGGGGGCACCTGAAGTAAAAACGTAAGGAATATCAGGGGGGCACCTGAAGTAAAAACGTAAGGAATATCAAGGGGGGCACCTGAAGTAAAAACGTAAAGAATATCAGGGGGGCACCTGAAGTAAAAATGTAAGGAATATCAGGGGGGCACCTGAAGTAAAAATGTAAGGAATATCAAGGGGGGCACCTGAAGTAAAAATGTAAGGAATATCAAGGGGGGCACCTGAAGTAAAACGTAAAGAATATCAAGGGGGGCACCTGAAGTAAAAACGTAAGGAATATCAAGGGGGGCACCTGAAGTAAAAACGTAAAGAATATCAGGGGGACACCTGAAGTAAAAACGTAAGGAATATCAAGGGGGGCACCTGAAGTAAAAACGTAAGAGAATACCAGGGGGGCACCTGAGCCAAAACGTAAGTGAATACCAGGGGGGCACCTGAGCCAAAACGTAAGAGAACACCAGGGGGGCACCTGAACTAAAACGTTAGCGAATACCGGGGGGGACACCCGAGAGAAAAACAAGAATTCGCCTTGTTCCTGCGCTTTAAAGAGTGGTCAGAAGGAACGTGAACCCAGAGCCCACAGAGGGGGGACAATTTAAGCTACGATTACGTTTAAATCACGGAATTAACGGGGTTCATTCAAATCCCATGGTGGGGTATTAATTAGAAGGCAGGTACATGTATGACCAGCTGGTGTTTGTCTAGTCTGTCAAGTGTCTGTTATACACATCCTGTTATATGTCAAATGTAAGGAATTTTGTCTCCTTTTTGGTTGAAATCAAGTAAAAAGCTTAATGCGATTCTACAGGTGAGAAGGAATCACACATAGATTGATGATCTTGAGTAAATTGGCGGAAAAAATAATTTGCGGGAAGGGACTGGATTGGAGCTCGCTGCAGTTGATGCTCGCTCATAGTAATGGGAGGGTATGGACTCAAATAAGGATATCAATAGAAACAGAGTTAAGCCCGGGATACATTGCTCCAATTGGAGGAGTGGGTTAAAGGAACCGCCCACAAGATGTTATGCCACGGCCACAAATTGAGCCTTAATCTAAAGCCATTTTTTACCACATGCAACTTACTTGCATGCCACATATACAAACAAAAAGTTAGAAAAACACTATGCTGCTCTTGAATCGTAAAATATAAGACCAAGGCAAGGAGGAAGAGCCTCCAGCAGCTTGGTTAAAATATGCACTGAGGGGGGGGGGGGGTGAGACACCTGCAGCAACGCCTGCCCCGCCTGAAACAGGAGCCGAGGGAAGTAAGCCTAAGAGACTTTGCCCATAAAAGAGAGCTAAAAGCAACCACAGGTTATAGTAACCCCGCTTATGAGTCACCTTCATACAGTAGTAGCAAAACACAAGAGAAGGTTAAGGACAAGAATCTCACATCCCTAGCCCCAAGGGACAAGGGGAGACACGATGATGCATTAATGAAGGAGGGGATCAAGCACTGACAAGGGAATCTCTCAACTAGGGAGAGAAGGAAGGAAGAGGAATGAAAGTGAAGACAGAACTGATGAGATAGCATTTACAAAGGACAAATAGATGGGAGGACACATCTCATTGAAACTCAATGGGATAGGAAGTGATGATGGGAGGCCTAAGGAGGAGTTAGATGAGGCACAGATAAGAAGAAAGAGAAGGAGTTAAGGGACGGAAGGATAAGAAGGAAAGTTAGGCTAAGGTGAGAACAGCTTTATCGCAAAAAGCAAGGAAAGCAGCTCGATCACAAAACAGAGAGCAGCCTATGAACGTGACAGACAGAAACAGCAAAGGTTAGAGGAAAAGCAAAGGTACGTGAAAGAAAGGATGAGGAAATTCAAGGGATAAAGGAATATAGAGATAAGAAGAAAGGGAGAAGATAGGGTCAGAGAAGAGGCGAGGAAGCGCAAAGGATTGGTCACAGAAATAAATAACCAAATAAATAAATCAGGAAACACTGAAAATGAGTGGTTATCTTGAGTAAAAAAATGAATAAAAGGATAAGGGATATACTCAGAAGCATGAAGAAAAAAAAGAAAAAAATGGAAAAAAATAGCACTTATGAAGGTTCCTGGCAAACAGGAAAAAGAATATGGCTGATAAAATTGGGTCAATTAAACGAAGGAAACTCGCACAAACCATTTTAAAGTAAATATGGTGAAGGAATCAAAACAACTTGTGAATGTCAGTAACAATTTTGATTTATTTTACAGACAAGCTATGGACCTCTTGCGTGGAAACACAAGAAATTGTCTGCATGGCCTTAAATTAGGAAGAGAAAAGGTAAGTACTAGTTCACACCAAAAGGGTGTGAACACGCAATTGATCAACACTGAAGGTAAGAGGATCCAGGTGAGTAACAGGAAAAGGTAGCAAGAGACGCTACACAAGGTATTCACAAGTTAGCAGTTTTTCCCAAGATAGGTATAATCAGGTGCGGAAAGAGTAGAGAAATAAACAGCATGGCCATATTAGACAACCACAGAAAACAGAAGTAAAATTGAAGGTGAGTAATTATTTTTATGTTCATAATGTCAAAAGGAGTATTATGATAGAGGTATGCAAGCATTAGAATAGACAAAACATTCATGGAACAACAAACGTGGAGGCACGTAGTAAGAATTGGTGCCATAGTCTTAGAAGACAGGGGTAGGCTAGATCAAGTTAGACAGGGACGGTGTGCATCGAAACGCCTCTGTTTTATCTCCCTAGGATGAAGACAACGCACAAGCATAAACCATGGTCCAACTAACGGAAAAAAGAATAGGAAGAATGGCTGCTGAGCTGAGGAAGTATATGCAGCTAACCAGGAAGAATGGCTGCTGAGCCAAGGAAGAATGTGCAGCTAACCAGGAAGAATGGCTGCTGAGCTGAGGAAGTATGTGCAGCTAACCAGGAAGAATGGCTGCTGAGCTGAGGAAGAATGTGCAGCTAACCAGGAAGAATGGCTGCTGAGCTGAGGAAGTATGTGCAGCTAACCAGGAAGAATGGCTGCTGAGCTGAGGTAGTATGTGCAGCTAACCAGGAAGAATGGCTGCTGAGCTGAAGAAGAATTTACTGCTAACAAGGAAGAATGGCTGCTGAGCTGAGGAAGTATGTGCAGCTAACCAGGAAGAATGGCTGCTGAGCCGAGGAAGTATATGCAGCTAACCAGGAAGAATGGCTGCTGAGCCGAGGAAGCATGTGCAGCTAACCAGGAACAATGGCTGCTGAGCTGAGGAAGTATGTGCAGCTAACCAGGAAGAATGGCTGCTGAGCTGAGGAAGAATGTGCAGCTAACCAGAAAGAATGGCTGCTGAGCTGAGGAAGTATGTGCAGCTAACCAGGAAGAATGGCTGCTGAGCTGAGGTAGTATGTGCAGCTAACCAGGAAGAATGGCTGCTGAGCTGAAGAAGAATTTACTGCTAACCAGGAAGAATGGCTGCTGAGCTGAGGAAGTATGTGCAGCTAACCAGGAAGAATGGCTGCTGAGCCGAGGAAGTATGTGCAGCTAACCAGGAAGAATGGCTGCTGAGCCGAGGAAGTATGTGCAGCTAACCAGGAAGAATGGCTGCTGAGCTGAGGAAGTATGTGCAGCTAAGCAGGAAGAATGGCTGCTGAGCTGAGGAAGTATGTGCAGCTAACCAGGAAGAATGGCTGCTGAGCTGAGGAAGTATGTGCAACTAAACAGGAAGAATGGCTGCTGAGCTAAAGAAGAATTTACTGCTAACCTGGAAGAATACAGCTAAACTGAGCAAAGAACCGAGCCAACACTATCCCCGCGGGGTGGTTTGGGAATAGTTGTTTATGTGCACCAAGAAATAGGGGAGAATGACCCAGAGAGTATTTTTTGATAGCAGAAAGGGTGGAAGAGGGTTTAAGTTGGGAAGAAAACCCGACTCCTTGCAAATGCCTGAATGACTTTCGCCTTTATTTTGACTTTCTACAGACGACGCGGATCCCCAAGGACGTTTCTACTATGGACGAGCCTAGAAGACTAGGAAAAGAGAAGACGTCCTTCTTTAATTGTTTTGTCTCCTTAGGGTTGCATGTTGCACCCAGAAGGGTGAATGCGTCCCTTGATGAACATGATGTATTAAGTGGTATTGAAAACAAAAATCATTGTCTAAGCCAGCTGACACCGTGCTAGGAATGGGGGGTATTTTAGTTATGGTGTAAAAATGACCCACAAAAGTTAAATGTTTAAAAGGAAATGTTGTGTAGCTTGTCTAGGAGGCAGGGGTGTCAAATAAGAGGGAATGTCTCAATTCTAGGGAATAAGGTATAATAGCCAATGCGAAAAGAGGTTTTAAGGAAATGGGTTGGTAGGAAATGTGTTAGATAAGTAGAGACCTGGTTATTTTACAAAAGAAACGTATTCCGTTTTATATTACAGGTATACGTCGAGGGACCTGTATGCCTTGGAAAATTGATGTTGAACCGCGTGAGGAGAGTGGGAGGTCGTAGAGGAACCCAGTGAAAGCCAGATGCTGAATTATGTCTGCAAAAGGGACTCCCCCAACCCTGCATCCCATGCTGAACCGTCCACTCTTGTGAACCTATCGAACAATGAACCAATTTGAAAGAGAAACACTCTGGGAAAAAGTGAACTTCATGTGAAAAGGAAAAACAATGGACTTCTCGTCTAAGCTTCAAAGATCCTGGGAGACCGACTGTGAAAACAGCACAATAGAAAGGAAAAGGCAACAGGACACAGACGGTCCACTAATGCGAAACTCATGACAACTACAACGGAAGATACAGAAAAGGAAAGAGTGCGGACAAGAGGAAAGGACGAAGTGAAATGATATTCATGGGCAGGAGAAGATGCCCAAGGGGAGATTGTAATTTGTTGGGGTGGGAGTTGCAGACAAGGTGTGACATATGACGAGACAATGGGCTAATGGGTTACCTCAAAGCTTGACCAAACCTCTTGAGTCTCACCATGGCTGTGAATAGTCCAAGGCATACAGTTATATTAATGGCACACAGTTACAGGAAGTAGGGCTTACATGGAAGGAGATGACACACACATGTTTGTTTTTAGTATGACAATACGTTAGTATATGCCACATTATAAGATCATGTTGGGAAATGTTTAGATAAATGTTAAGGTGAATGGAAATAGAATATGGTTTAAAGTTGTTGGTTTACAAACAACTGAACTTTAAAGACGGGGAAGTGTAATGGAGATCCCAACCTATATATATATATATATTGAATCAACAACTGAATGAAGTGGAGACCCCCCCCCCCACTTAAACACAACCAGAGCAATTCAAGGGACTTATGTGAAGTACGAAAATGTTTTTTTTATAATGTTGCAATATACCAGTATTCAAAGGCATTGTGTTTATAATGTCGAAAATGGCATTACCATGATATAATATGGTGGTAAAGCACAGAATGGACAATGAGATATTCTATACACGGACAGAACATCATTCAGGCTAAAAATGCCTTTAATGAAAATGCATGTAACCAAAATGTGGCTTGAAGAATAAGAACTGAGGAGCTCAAAGTGTGTAATGATCAGATCATTTTTTAAAGTTGAGACATTCAGGGACATCATGCCTTCAGAAACTTGATTAAGGGGCAGAAACCAGACAGGCCTGGTCGAAACCCTTATCTGAAAAGTCCAGCTGCACCAATTATAAGTTGAACCGAGCACCGAAGCAGAGTTAGGCATGCATGTTAGAGCGTATTTCATTTTTGAAGGTTTTAGTCCAATTAAAAATAATTGCCCAATGAGCTAATGTAACAATGTAGTTGCTTAAGACTGTGCAGGGAGAGGTGGGGGCATTTTGCTCCCACCCATTTTGCTATAAATGAGCTCTGTGTAATTCTGGGGGGGGGGTTCTCTTTCGAGGCAGGGAACTTGTCCATAGCAGATAGTGCTGCGTTGTGTCAGTAGGGAAATGGAATAAATCTTTATGAACTTAACAGTCTCTGAGCTGATCCATTTGAGTGGTCCTTATTGCATTGTGTTGGAGTATGTGAATCCTGCATCCAAGCTTCTCAAGGTGCAGCTATCTCATTTTACAGGTACTAGAGAGTGTGCACTGACCTATGGGCCCGTCAGAAGACTGTGCGCCTTCCTGTACATTTGGTAGCAGAGGACCGTTTCTGACCGTAAAAAATGTCACCTAATGGCCATTGTCAAAGTAACTCAAGGTCTTCGGCAATATCACAAGTCCTTCGCCATTTCGGTGGACTGTGAAGCTCCCCATAGACAATTACTGCAGCCGGGGCCTGAAGGGACCCGGCACATCCTAGCGGACCAGACGATAACCTGAAGAAGGCGGTGATCGAGAGGGTCGGGAGAACAGAAGTTGAGTGAAAAGCTGCCATAGCCAATAGGGACAGGAACACAGGGAAAAAGAATAATGGCAGTCAAGATGTGGGAACAAAACAAATACGTTAACTACATTTAAAAATTAATAACAAGAGCAAAATATTAATGAGGGACATGCATGCAGGTCTTCAGGGTTTGTGTCTGACTTTGATACATGTCACGTATGTATGTGTCTAAATTTGTATGTTGCGGCATGTGGCTTGCTTCGTGGCATAACTATTTGCGTGCACAGTTAAAACAGTGGAACTAGTATAAAAATAATATTTTTAGCTGAATAAAAAATTGGCGTCAAGCCAATGTTTTGAAATTGCAAAAAATGGCATCAAAAGAAGTGGTCAGATATTTTAGTTTAAAGCACACAAATTCGCGGTGATTGCAGCCCAAAAAGAGTTAGACAACCTGTCAAAAGTGAAAAATGTTGGTACACTTTAAGCGAAAACATTGTGTTTCAAACCAGCAGCTATGGAGTTAAAGTTGTATTTCCTTGTAGCAGGCAAGATAACTGATAGATTGTGCTAAGACCGAAATATTTTCGCATTAAAATGGCTGAGTTATATTTGATTTATGGAAGTACTGTTCTCGTGCATTAAGCGCACTGCGCGGAAAAAGGAATGCAACATGTGGCAATGTTTTAACTGTGAGGGGTAGGGGAGGTCCGGCTAAGAACCAGGAACTGCGAGCCTGGAATGTGTAAAATATAAGAAATGATTGAAAAATTCTTAAAGCAAAAACCAGAGCTCTGGTTTTGTTAGAATGGCTGTATAAGGTTACAAGTAGTGATTAAAGATAGTACTTTTTGGTTGTTTTAACATCAGAGCAGCAGTTTGGAAAAACACAGTTGAGAATGAATATGTAAAGGGGGGTTGACAAGAGAAATACATCAGGCCCCTCACTAAGAGTCCACAAGAGCGTGGTGATCAAACAAAGAAAGGAGTGTGCAAATAAGGAGCCCTTGAGATAAGCACGGAGGACACTCTCCAGGTGCGCCTTGTAAGATTGCCTTAATCACACAGAATATCATAAAAAGACAGGCTGTAGGTCTCGAGAAAACAAGGAATGATATGTAGATCACAAAATGCAAAGAATCGTTCTGAGCATTGTTGTGAATTATGGAATAAAAAGGCCCAAATTTAAAGATAGGGGAAATCCACTAGTGCAGTTACATGTGTTAACCACGCGCTAAGGGGATATTTATTAATGAAAACAACAGCTACATATTTCTGTGGGATGGCTGGGAAACGCAGGGCTCAGATCTGGCAGGGTCATCACATTGTTGTTATTCTTGACTTGTGGGCGGCACGCTAGCAGCTGATGTAATTGTGAGGTTATTTCAGTGATCTATAGAATGTTTGAGTGCATGTGTGCTAGATGTTGCATTTAATTTCAAAGACAGAGTGCATTCCATCTAGAATGAATGTGTCTCACGGCAGACCAGCCCCAGCAATTGTAGGAAAAGGGCCTGATTGCATGTTAATGTGTCCAGCCTGTTGGGGAAAGCACTGCAAGATTCTTTCATTTTAGTACTGGTAAGCGGAGATCCCAGTTATTAGGAGCGGATGGCTAAAAGCTAGGCCCCATTGTGGAGTTTCAAGGAAAGGCATACATTATTGGGGTGACCTGGAAGGGTCTGGGGAATTAACAAGAATGATTTATTCCAGTAAGGATGAATGAGCGTGGACGAAAAGATATCTTTAGCGGGCTGCAAATAAGGTTAACTAGAAATGCATTATTACTGATAGCCTGTGCGCGCCTCATTCGGGTTCTGAGAGGCATCTGTGTGGGAACATTCAGTATTACCTAGAGGCCGTACTCTCAGTGAGACACACAATGCGGCTGTGCAGCACTTAAGACAAGCATTTAAAATGTATAAAGGATTAAATGAGATGCCCAGGATCACACAGCGTTTAAGGGGTGAAGCCGGGTTTTTGTACCAATATTGCAATTCCAAGCAGCTGAGCACTTTCTCTACCAGATCTTAACACAAACTAAAACAAACTAATGTTAGAAAATGACTTGCAACGTACGCAACCTGCATTTCCAAACCTGACAATTTTAAAAACCTAAAAGTTACAGAAGGGGGTACGCAACGTGGGAATGATGTTAGCATCAGTTCTCCATTATCAACGGGATTTCCTGCAGGCAAATAGGTAAAAACCTCACAGAAAACAGCACGGGTTCCTGTATGCTTCGACCAGGATCACTGTATCGTCTGCTGGCATAGCAAGGATACAAGCATGAACACATTTGCTGCACAGTCTCGTATTTGCATACTTGGTTGCCGCTGGGACGGATATTCTATGCACATCTTTTAAGGGATTGCCTAGTTCTTAAGAATGCCCAGCTGAGCACACTCATTTTAACCTCTATCTGGCGCAGGAACAGTGCTGCTAATTGTGCCGCTTGTGCTGCAAACCCAAGTAATTGTGCTGGAATATTTGTGAACTTCAGATTTAAAAAACGGTTCAGCCAGCCTCACTGGGATGTGCCCTTCTGATCCTTAACATGAACACATATCCCTACAATAAGTGCTTAACACACTGAGACAACTTCTGAACCCTGTGGATGAATATGGATTTTAACTTTGGCTATTGCGCATGTTCAGCAAAGCTCCCACAGGGGAAAGTAACGCTACAAAGATCGTGTTACCCAAACTATGTATTCCACAATGAAAATGAAAGGCAGTGCACGTTTAATTGATCAAGGCAGAATGTACTTGTCAAAACCGTCAGACAATGGGTTTGAAGCCTCAGCAGCATGCAATCAAATTCTCCTGGCATGAGCTATTTTGGCCCAATGTAAACTGGAATCTTGCTTTAGACCAGGCAGCATTGTGGGGGCCCTGGGCAGCCACCCCATGAGCCTTCCAATAAAAATGTCTCTGGGGTCTACTGTCGTGTGGCAAGGAATGAGCGATTCCTAGTAGCATGGAGCATGCAGAAGCCCGTAGGCATTGTGGTGCTATTGAAAAGAAGGGGCTTGCAGACTTACAGTAAAAGGCATACACTAGGGGCTGCATGATGAAGCATCGCCTGTGGTTATAAGTGCAGACACGGCTGTGGGAAATGATAAAGGTAGGTAACCAGATCAGGGTTGACAATTTTGCGAGAAATAAGAAGGGATGGTTCTGCGTCAAAACCACTAGAAAAGCATTCCATGATTTGGGGACAAGACGGGGGAGCTTAGCCCTGTGGCATTAGCCCTTTTTGGTGAATGAGGACAGCAGTGGGTAACAAGGAGTCCATGAGCAAGAGCACTGGGGAGTAGCGCAGGATTTAAGAAATGCTTGCTCCTCGCATTGCATGTCGGAAAAGCTTCTCACCTAGGTAGGCCCTGCAGCGACACGTGTGTATGTGTTTATGTATTGTTAAGTGCTGTATGGAAACAGAATGCTAGCAGTAGTGGTAATTTTTAACACTAATGTTGCAGGGTGAGCGTGCATAACTGAATTGTTAAATGAGGATTTTAATCCTCGCATGGGAAGGGGGAATTCGAAGCTGTGTATGACCATCCTGCGCACCCAATGGGGGAACCAGCGATGACAATGAAACAGGCCTCAGCTCCATTTCTATTCCGTTCTATTGTGGGGTGGCAAGCAGCCTAGTGCAGGTAGCCAATCTTCCCCTGGCCGAGCATCACAGAAAATACTGGCTGGGTCATTGCGCCAGCAGTCACAGTGGCACGTACATGCAGGACTGCCAGCAACTTAGGCAAATGGAATATGGCAGTCAGTGTGTGAATGTTGCTTTCTATAGCATGCGTGGCTCTAAAGGAGCCAGAGGATGGAGGTCATAGCCTAATTTAGCTGTCTCCTCACTCTCAACCCCTTTCTGGGCTAGCAGAGATCCTGTAAAGGGCAGAGTCTGTGTCTGTGCATAGCTGTGAATGCCACCAGCCGCATACATGTCAATCAATGGGGTGCTGTTGTAAAAACAAGGAAAAGATATCGAGGCTGAGTTAGTTTGTACACAGAGGTCAAGGCGGCCATGTTACATTCGGAATGACACTGTCCACCATTTTAGACACAGGGTGACTTTACAGAGAGAACCTAAAATGGCGGATAGACCTAAAATGGCGGTTTACATTAACTCTGAGGTCCAGACCACGCAACGCGGATCCCCTCGGAAGTGGCTTACGAGCAGCTTGGCGTAGGCCAATACACGTATATTCATCAAATAGGAGGCACGATATAAATTCCCGTTCGACACTGTTTGGACACGTGGCTTTCATACCCTTTTCATACCCTTTGGTTGCAGATAACTTGGCTCAGATATTACTGTATTTCTGATATGTGGACTTTTAGTTAAGTTCATTGTGTGTGCGTGTTGTATGGCAGAGGTGCAGTGTTCCCAGTTTTGTGAACTGCCTTTGGGGGCATTAATAGGTGCTTTATTTTAGAAAATTATATTCGTATGCATTAGTTGTTAATGCCCTCACATTAGTCCAGTCCAGGTGTCCATGAGCTGGGAAAAAACCATTGCCGGCATTTCAGTGGATTCCAGTCTGTTTAGACTCAAAATTAGACCAGGATTTGTGATGTCATAAGTCTGTGGGCTTGGGCAGTAAAGTGCACATCTTGGAAGCCATTTTTTCCAAAATGCCTTGCAGAGGGAGAAGCCACCAGCACACTGAGTGGGGGGAGGTGGCGTAGCTCACTCCCAAATTCCCGCCATGACATGTACGCCCCACTTACTTCCAAGTCACCAGCCGCAACTGGGCTGAACTGACCCTGGCGGCAGCACCAGTTAAATATACCAGCGCTGTGTAAGACTTACATTTGTGACTCTAAAAGAGTAGCCTTTCCTCCATGGTTGGCCAGTGAGCAGCTCATCTGGCACCAAGTCATGCGTATTCTTTCAAAGAATTTTGAGAGTTGCATACTGCGGCACCCTGCACTTTTAGAGCCTGTGAGGATTTTTGGGAGATGCCTGCAAGGATGGCAGTGTAGTAATACAATTTAACACTGATAAGGACCTTGAGCTCTGATGATACCACAATAGAAAAGTTTTAAACATTTTTAAATTCTTAGGGTAGCAAAGGGGACTGCAGGGAATTTTACAGCTACAAAAGTAGTGTTAGAATTAAAGCAGGTAGTGATAAACTTCATGAGATGAGGAGCAAGAGATTTTACATGGGGTTTTAAATCAACGTGCAGGCAGGAGCAGGCACTGCACTGTAGCTGAATGGTCCATTGCCAGTCATGCGTTGAGGTAACCAAGGAAAGCATGATTGTTTGGGGCATGCCTTAGTTAAACACAAGCAATTTTGAGGGCATGAACGCGGCAGAAGACCAATGAGATTGGGTGAGCGAGAAGTAAAAGATTTTTAGTATTTTTGCAGCATAATGAATATAGCCAGCGATATGACCTGGCAGAGGAAGGACATATTCTTAGAAATTCATGAGCAGGCAGCAAATTATGAACATTTGCAGGCATGAGGTAGAAACAGATGGTCTCCAGGAAAAGAAAGACAGCCATAAAATAGGGAAATATGGCAAATAAATAAAAGAGCAAGTAGAAAGAAATAAGAAGCATGAAGGACAGTAGTGGTTCAAGTAAGAATATCAGGGGGGCACCTGAAGTAAAAACGTAAGGAATATCAAGGGGGGCACCTGAAGTAAAAACGTAAGGAATATCAGGGGGGCACCTGAAGTAAAAACGTAAGGAATATCAAGGGGGGCACCTGAAGTAAAAACGTAAAGAATATCAGGGGGGCACCTGAAGTAAAAATGTAAGGAATATCAGGGGGGCACCTGAAGTAAAAATGTAAGGAATATCAGGGGGGCACCTGAAGTAAAAATGTAAGGAATATCAAGGGGGGCACCTGAAGTAAAAATGTAAGGAATATCAGGGGGGCACCTGAAGTAAAAATGTAAGGAATATCAGGGGGGCACCTGAAGTAAAAATGTAAGGAATATCAAGGGGGGCACCTGAAGTAAAAATGTAAGGAATATCAAGGGAGGCACCTGAAGTAAAAACGTAAGGAATATCAGGGGGGCACCTGAAGTAAAAACGTAAGGAATATCAGGGGGGCACCTGAAGTAAAAACGTAAGGAATATCAAGGGGGGCACCTGAAGTAAAAATGTAAGGAATATCAGGGGGGCACCTGAAGTAAAAATGTAAGGAATATCAAGGGGGGCACCTGAAGTAAAAACGTAAAGAATATCAGGGGGGGCACCTGAAGTAAAAACGTAAGGAATATCAAGGGGGGCACCTGAAGTAAAAACGTAAGGAATATCAAGGGGGGCACCTGAAGTAAAAACGTAAAGAATATCAGGGGGGCACCTGAAGTAAAAATGTAAGGAATATCAGGGGGGCACCTGAAGTAAAAATGTAAGGAATATCAAGGGGGGCACCTGAAGTAAAAATGTAAGGAATATCAAGGGGGGCACCTGAAGTAAAACGTAAAGAATATCAAGGGGGGCACCTGAAGTAAAAATGTAAGGAATATCAAGGGGGCACCTGAAGTAAAAATGTAAAGAATATCAGGGGGGCACCTGAAGTAAAAATGTAAAGAATATCAAGGGGGGCACCTGAAGTAAAAATGTAAGGAATATCAAGGGGGGCACCTGAAGTAAAAACGTAAGGAATATCAAGGGGGGCACCTGAAGTAAAAACGTAAAGAATATCAGGGGGGCACCTGAAGTAAAAACGTAAGGAATATCAAGGGGGGCACCTGAAGTAAAAACGTAAGAGAATACCAGGGGGGCACCTGAGCCAAAACGTAAGTGAATACCAGGGGGGCACCTGAGCCAAAACGTAAGAGAATACCAGGGGGGCACCTGAGCCAAAACCTAAGAGAATACCAGGGGGGCACCTGAACTAAAACGTTAGCGAATACCGGGGGGGACACCCGAGAGAAAAACAAGAATTCGCCTTGTTCCTGCGCTTTAAAGAGTGGTCAGAAGGAACGTGAACCCAGAGCCCACAGAGGGGGGACAATTTAAGCTACGATTACGTTTAAATCACGGAATTAACGGGGTTCATTCAAATCCCATGGTGGGGTATTAATTAGAAGGCAGGTACATGTATGACCAGCTGGTGTTTGTCTAGTCTGTCAAGTGTCTGTTATACACATCCTGTTATATGTCAAATGTAAGGAATTTTGTCTCCTTTTTGGTTGAAATCAAGTAAAAAGCTTAATGCGATTCTACAGGTGAGAAGGAATCACACATAGATTGATGATCTTGAGTAAATTGGCGGAAAAAATAATTTGCGGGAAGGGACTGGATTGGAGCTCGCTGCAGTTGATGCTCGCTCATAGTAATGGGAGGGTATGGACTCAAATAAGGATATCAATAGAAACAGAGTTAAGCCCGGGATACATTGCTCCAATTGGAGGAGTGGGTTAAAGGAACCGCCCACAAGATGTTATGCCACGGCCACAAATTGAGCCTTAATCTAAAGCCATTTTTTACCACATGCAACTTACTTGCATGCCACATATACAAACAAAAAGTTAGAAAAACACTATGCTGCTCTTGAATCGTAAAATATAAGACCAAGGCAAGGAGGAAGAGCCTCCAGCAGCTTGGTTAAAATATGCACTGAGGGGGGGGGGGGGGTGAGACACCTGCAGCAACGCCTGCCCCGCCTGAAACAGGAGCCGAGGGAAGTAAGCCTAAGAGACTTTGCCCATAAAAGAGAGCTAAAAGCAACCACAGGTTATAGTAACCCCGCTTATGAGTCACCTTCATACAGTAGTAGCAAAACACAAGAGAAGGTTAAGGACAAGAATCTCACATCCCTAGCCCCAAGGGACAAGGGGAGACACGATGATGCATTAATGAAGGAGGGGATCAAGCACTGACAAGGGAATCTCTCAACTAGGGAGAGAAGGAAGGAAGAGGAATGAAAGTGAAGACAGAACTGATGAGATAGCATTTACAAAGGACAAATGGATGGGAGGACACATCTCATTGAAACTCAATGGGATAGGAAGTGATGATGGGAGGCCTAAGGAGGAGTTAGATGAGGCACAGATAAGAAGAAAGAGAAGGAGTTAAGGGACGGAAGGATAAGAAGGAAAGTTAGGCTAAGGTGAGAACAGCTTTATCGCAAAAAGCAAGGAAAGCAGCTCGATCACAAAACAGAGAGCAGCCTATGAACGTGACAGACAGAAACAGCAAAGGTTAGAGGAAAAGCAAAGGTACGTGAAAGAAAGGATGAGGAAATTCAAGGGATAAAGGAATATAGAGATAAGAAGAAAGGGAGAAGATAGGGTCAGAGAAGAGGCGAGGAAGCGCAAAGGATTGGTCACAGAAATAAATAACCAAATAAATAAATCAGGAAACACTGAAAATGAGTGGTTATCTTGAGTAAAAAAATGAATAAAAGGATAAGGGATATACTCAGAAGCATGAAGAAAAAAAAGAAAAAAATGGAAAAAAATAGCACTTATGAAGGTTCCTGGCAAACAGGAAAAAGAATATGGCTGATAAAATTGGGTCAATTAAACGAAGGAAACTCGCACAAACCATTTTAAAGTAAATATGGTGAAGGAATCAAAACAACTTGTGAATGTCAGTAACAATTTTGATTTATTTTACAGACAAGCTATGGACCTCTTGCGTGGAAACACAAGAAATTGTCTGCATGGCCTTAAATTAGGAAGAGAAAAGGTAAGTACTAGTTCACACCAAAAGGGTGTGAACACGCAATTGATCAACACTGAAGGTAAGAGGATCCAGGTGAGTAACAGGAAAAGGTAGCAAGAGACGCTACACAAGGTATTCACAAGTTAGCAGTTTTTCCCAAGATAGGTATAATCAGGTGCGGAAAGAGTAGAGAAATAACCAGCATGGCCATATTAGACAACCACAGAAAACAGAAGTAAAATTGAAGGTGAGTAATTATTTTTATGTTCATAATGTCAAAAGGAGTATTATGATAGAGGTATGCAAGCATTAGAATAGACAAAACATTCATGGAACAACAAACGTGGAGGCACGTAGTAAGAATTGGTGCCATAGTCTTAGAAGACAGGGGTAGGCTAGATCAAGTTAGACAGGGACGGTGTGCATCGAAACGCCTCTGTTTTATCTCCCTAGGATGAAGACAACGCACAAGCATAAACCATGGTCCAACTAACGGAAAAAAGAATAGGAAGAATGGCTGCTGAGCTGAGGAAGTATATGCAGCTAACCAGGAAGAATGGCTGCTGAGCCAAGGAAGAATGTGCAGCTAACCAGGAAGAATGGCTGCTGAGCTGAGGAAGTATGTGCAGCTAACCAGGAAGAATGGCTGCTGAGCTGAGGAAGAATGTGCAGCTAACCAGGAAGAATGGCTGCTGAGCTGAGGAAGTATGTGCAGCTAACCAGGAAGAATGGCTGCTGAGCTGAGGTAGTATGTGCAGCTAACCAGGAAGAATGGCTGCTGAGCTGAAGAAGAATTTACTGCTAACAAGGAAGAATGGCTGCTGAGCTGAGGAAGTATGTGCAGCTAACCAGGAAGAATGGCTGCTGAGCCGAGGAAGTATATGCAGCTAACCAGGAAGAATGGCTGCTGAGCCGAGGAAGCATGTGCAGCTAACCAGGAACAATGGCTGCTGAGCTGAGGAAGTATGTGCAGCTAACCAGGAAGAATGGCTGCTGAGCTGAGGAAGAATGTGCAGCTAACCAGAAAGAATGGCTGCTGAGCTGAGGAAGTATGTGCAGCTAACCAGGAAGAATGGCTGCTGAGCTGAGGTAGTATGTGCAGCTAACCAGGAAGAATGGCTGCTGAGCTGAAGAAGAATTTACTGCTAACCAGGAAGAATGGCTGCTGAGCTGAGGAAGTATGTGCAGCTAACCAGGAAGAATGGCTGCTGAGCCGAGGAAGTATGTGCAGCTAACCAGGAAGAATGGCTGCTGAGCCGAGGAAGTATGTGCAGCTAAGCAGGAAGAATGGCTGCTGAGCTGAGGAAGTATGTGCAGCTAAGCAGGAAGAATGGCTGCTGAGCTGAGGAAGTATGTGCAGCTAACCAGGAAGAATGGCTGCTGAGCTGAGGAAGTATGTGCAGCTAAACAGGAAGAATGGCTGCTGAGCTAAAGAAGAATTTACTGCTAACCTGGAAGAATGGCTGCTGAGCTGAGGAAGTATGTGCAGTTAAACAGGAAGAATGGCTGCTGAGCTAAAGAAGAATTTACTGCTAACCTGGAAGAATACAGCTAAACTGAGCAAAGAACCGAGCCAACACTATCCCCGCGGGGTGGTTTGGGAATAGTTGTTTATGTGCACCAAGAAATAGGGGAGAATGACCCAGAGAGTATTTTTTGATAGCAGAAAGGGTGGAAGAGGGTTTAAGTTGGGAAGAAAACCCGACTCCTTGCAAATGCCTGAATGACTTTCGCCTTATTTTGACTTTCTACAGACGACGCGGATCCCCAAGGACGTTTCTACTATGGACGAGCCTAGAAGACTAGGAAAAGAGAAGACGTCCTTCTTTAATTGTTTTGTCTCCTTAGGGTTGCATGTTGCACCCGGAAGGGTGAATGCGTCCCTTGATGAACATGATGTATTAAGTGGTATTGAAAACAAAAATCATTGTCTAAGCCAGCTGACACCGTGCTAGGAAAGGGGGGTATTTTAGTTATTGTGTAAAAATGACCCACAAAAGTTAAATGTTTAAAAGGAAATGTTGTGTAGTTTGTCTAGGAGGCAGGGGTGTCAAATAAGAGGGAATGTCTCAATTCTAGGGAATGAGGTATAATAGCCAATGCGAAAAGAGGTTAAGGAAATGGGTTGGTAGGAAATGTGTTAGATAAGTAGAGACCCGGTTATTTTACAAAAGAAACGTATTCCGTTTTATATTACAGGTATACGTCGAGGGACCTGTATGCCTTGGAAAATTGATGTTGAACCGCGTGAGGAGAGTGGGAGGTCGTGGAGGAACCCAGTGAAAGCCTGACGCTGAATTATGTCTGCAAAAGGGACTCCCCCAACCCTGCATCCCATGCTGAACCGTCCACTCTTGTGAACCTATCGAACAATGAACCAATTTGAAAGAGAAACACTCTGGGAAAAAGTGAACTTCATGTGAAAAGGAAAAACAATGGACTTCTCGTCTAAGCTTCAAAGAACCTGGGAGACCGACTGTGAAAACAGCACAATGGAAAGGAAAAGGCGACAGGACACAGACTGTCCACTAACGCCAAACTCATGACAACTACAACGGAAGATACAGAAAAGGAAAGAGTGCGGACAAGAGGAAAGGACGAAGTGAAATGATATTCATGGGCAGGCGAAGATGCCCAAGGGGAGATTGTAATTTGTTGGGGTGGGAGTTGTAGACAAGGTGTGACATACGACAAGACAATGGGCTAATGGGTTACCTCAAAGCTTGACCAAACCTCTTGAGTCTCACCATGGCTGTGAATAGTCCAAGGCATACAGTTATATTAATGGCACACAGTTACAGGAAGTAGGGCTTACATGGAAGGAGATGACACACACATGTTTGTTTTTAGTATGACAATACGTTAGTATATGCCACATCATAAGATCATGTTGGGAAATGTTTAGATAAATGTTAAGGTGAATGGAAATAGAATATGGTTTAAAGTTGTTGTTTTACAAACAACTGAACTTTAAAGACATGGGAGTGTAATGGAGATCCCAACCTATATATATATATATATATATATTGAATCAACAACTGAATGAAGTGGAGACCCCCCCCCCCACTTAAACGCAACCAGAGAAATTCAAGGGACTTATGTTAAGTACGAAAATGTTTTTTTTATAATGTTGCAATATACCAGTATTCAAAGGCATTGTGTTTATAATGTCGAAAATGGCATTACCATGATATAATATGGTGGTAAAGCACAGAATGGACAATGAGATATTCTATACACGGACAGAACATCATTCAGGCTAAAAATGCCTTTAATGAAAATGCATGTAACCAAAATGTGGCTTGAACAATAAGAACTGAGGAGCTCAAAGTGTGTAATGATGAGATCATTTTTTAAAGTTGAGACATTCAGGGACATCATGCCTTCAGAAACTTGATTAAGGGGCAGAAACCAGACAGGCCTGGTCGAAACCCTTATCTGAAAAGTCCAGCTGCACCAATTATAAGTTGAACCGAGCACCGAAGCAGAGTTAGGCATGCATGTTAGACCGTATTTCATTTTTGAAGGTTTTAGTCCAATTAAAAATAATTGCCCAATGAGCTAATGTAATGATGTAGTTGCTTAAGACTGTGCAGGGAGAGGTGGGGGCATTTTGCTCCCTCCCATTTTGCTATACATGAGCTTATGTAATTCTGGGTGGGAGTTCTCTTTCGAGGCAGGGAACTTGTCCATAGCAGATAGTGCTGCGCTGTGTCAGCAGGGAAATTGATTAAATCTTTATGAACTTAACAGTCTCTGAGCTGATCCATTTGAGTGGTCCTTATTGCATTGTGTTGGAGTATGTGAATCCTGCACCCCAACCTCCTCAAGGTATAGCTATCTTAATTTACAGGTACTAGAGGGTGTGCACTGACCTATGGGCCCGTCAGAAGACTTTGCGCCCTCCTGTACATCTCAATAGTTATATTTTTTGCATCAACTTTTAATGACTTCAAAATTTCATTTTTTGTTTTTTGTTTTTACATGGTATTTGTATTTTCTGCTACTAGTATCTTATGTTTATCAGCTCTAACCATAAGTCTAAGTCTTCTTTGTTTCCTGGTTAGTACTGGTTTATAGGCCGATTCCCGAGCTACATTCTCTTCGGGTGGTTCAACCGCATTGTGGTTTTTCTGTAAGTCATCTTCTAAATCTATTAGATTAGTTAGTGCCGATGGGCTATCTGGATGGTAATCAGTTCTCCCACAACCCTCATGTAATGATACTTTGCGCTGACCTCGAATTTCTTGCTGGTTAATTATTGTACCTTGCAGGATCTGTTGAATGGCAGCAGCATTAGCTGAGACCATCTTAGTTACCTCGTTCCGTAGCTTACACAATTCAGTCTCTTCTTTATTATCGTAGGTAGCAGTGACAGCCGCAAAGGATTTCACTGAATTACCCACCATTCTCGGATCAGCTAGAGGTTGAGTGTCTCTGTAAGTCATTGCGATGTTCGGCTTTTGTTTCCCAATCGATAATGCAGCCACAGCATCACAAGTAAATAGCAGTCCTTTGATCCTATTTATTTTTGCTAAAACCTCTATTAACAATCCATTTGTGTGTACAATTTGGGAATGGGTCTGTTCATGCCCTTTATCAAGAAGATTTAGGATCCTCGTCAGCACAGGAAAATCTGCTCCAAGGGCCGAGGTCTGCAGCAGGTTACGTTCCGCCTCAACCTCAAGCTCTGAGAGCCTTGGTCGATGGACAGCTGGAAAAGTCGGAATCTCTGGTTCAGATACAGTACGCACACCTACGGAGTTGCGGCTATCACGTATTTCAGGAGGCGAGCTAGATTCTAAGTTCTGAAACCCTCTCGAAGCATCATCGGTAGCCATATTAGATTTTACCTGGCCTTGATTCTCAAGCATATTAGTGGATTCGGTAAATACATGAAAATCTTCAATGCAGTCTCTGCTCTGTTTCGTCGGGGTAGAGGGTCCCCTCGAGAAGCGCATCCGTTTGTCTAGGAGTGCCTCAATAGCCGGTGCAATTATGGAGACATCCGAAAATCTGGGTTTAGTAGAGGTTATACCCATTTTGGATAGTAGTTCCCCATATTTAGGTGCCTCCCGACATTCATGCCCGACAGTATTGTATTTATCAAGTTATAGGTTTGAGGTACCAGTTGGGAATCTATTATCACATTGGCCTCGAGCGACAGCATTTGTGGAGTTACCTCATTGTCAATAGCTGCATCGTGTTGCATCTTTTGTAACCCAGCCCACCTTGGTTTTCATCACAAATTGACGAACCAGTTTCTTTAGAGAAATCGATTTCATTGTTAGCCAACCCGCTAAAACACTCATCCATACTGTGACTTGATATAGAGTCATTGCCTGTATCAGTAGGTGCCTCGTGGATCTTCCGACCACTACGGAGCCCATTCACCATTTTGCACAAGGTACAATTACCACCACACTAATGCACCTAGACCTCGTAGAATATCAAGGTTCACGTTAATAACTCCAAACAATCTTGTAGTAACAATTTATATTAAGCAGGGCAATGCAGTAAAAGCAAGTCCCTAAATACTAGATTACACAGCCTCCCAACCCAAGCTCTAGAGGAAGGAAACCAGTACTTATAATTAGCTGCCTGCTGCCCACGGCCCATCGAAACAGTCAAACAGTCAAACAGTCACTGGCACTTCCCATGCACTTCCTGGATGCGCGTGCTGGATGCGCGTGCACCAGGATTATGTAGCTGTCTTGACCGTATCCGGGGTGGAGCTTGCAGGCAGCCTACTTGGGTCAAAAGAATAACATGGATGGCTGTCAGGGGACAAAAAACAACTGAGAGTCCGTTCAGCACATGAATGGCAGTTGTTGGCAGTGCAGAAGGCAGTGCAGCAGTGTAATATGGTAAGTAGGTAACAAAATCCAAATGACTTAATCACTGTTGCAGTGGCTGCTCTTCGTGTTCCGCAGTACAGCAAACTTCCTCTTGCCGATGGCCTCACGCTGCTCCTCACTGCAGGGTCTGTAGCAAACAAAACGGCAGCAAACAGAACAGCAGCTCGATCAAGCAGAGTGACCAGTCAAACAGTCACTAGCACTTCCCGTGCACTTCCTGGATGCGCGATATCTGGAATGAACACTGTCTTGTTGCCCTTGGTGTTAGTGACTACCGGACCAGTTCCATGCCCTCGAAAACAAAACTGATAATTTTATGTCAATTTAACTTTTACGGGTGTTTCGCGTGTTTCAATCTGTGTTCGTTATTTATTTATTTTTAGCATTTTTATAGACGCCTATACAACAGAATTATGTTTCAAAGTGCCACAAGGCTAAATGGGAAGGGAACAGGGGAAATAATAACAATGGCAAATACAGTAAATACACAGTCCTTATCCAACTAGGCCTTCTGGCATTCGGCTGTGCAAGTGCAGTGAGGAGAAGTGCAGGCGATAGGGATAGAAGGATTGTGGAGCAGAAGAGTGGACAAGTGCTGTGGGAGAGTCTTGGAGGGAAGTGCTAAGGGGAGCCAAGGAGGAGAACATCAGGCTAAGTGTAAGTGCAGGCGACTGCCAGTGTTGCATTCAGAGCCGCCAAGCAGGGGCCCGGCGGAGCAGTACAGTGGGGGAGGGTAGTTGCTGGTATTGACTTGAAAGAAGGGCCTGGAATCCTGTGTGATTCAGGAGGGTCAGGCCACCAGTAACAGCAGCAATGGGGTGATTAACAGGGAAGGGAAAGAGGTAGAGAAAAGCAGAGTTTTCAGCAGTTTCTGGAACTTCAAGAGGTCCGGCTCAAGTCTGAGAGGGGCAGGGAGGTGGTTCCAAACGGCTGAACCACCCAAGGAGGGAGGCTTTCCCCCACTCTCTGCTTGGAGAAGCATTCAACAGTCAGAGTTGGAGTTAGAGGCGTGTAGGGCTCTAGCCGGGGAGCATTTATGCAGGGAAATTTGGAGATTGTGTGGTCCCAGGCCCAAGAAGGCCTTGTGGATGATGCAGAGGGTCTTGAATTTGATCCTTGCAGCAACCAGGAGTCAGTGGAGAGATATTAGGGCTAGATGGATACAATCCCTTGGCTTGAAGCCAATGATAAGTCTTTCAGCCCTATTCTGGATTAGCTGGAGGGGGCGAAGGGAGGAAATAGGGAGATTGTGAAAGAGGCTATTGCAGTAGTCCAGCCTGAGGCGGACAAGATCTCTGGAGACATTGGGCTTCTTGGGGAAGGTGAGGAAAGGAACAATGCCTCTGATGAGGTGGAGCTGGAAATGGGACTGCTTAGTAAGGTCCATGATTTAAGGGGTGAAGGAGAGAGCAGAATCAAAGATGACCCCCAGGTTTCTGGCCTCACAGAATGGTGGGGGTAGAGGGCCCAAAGAGAATGGTCAGAGGGTAGGAAGAAAACAGGGCAAGGGTGTCCCAATGAGAAGGCATTAAGACAGATAATGTTAACTATACAACATGCCTGAATGGCAGACAGGCAGTGAGGCAAGAGAAAGGAGGGAGAGTAGTAAGTAGAAGGAAGTTTGAAGGAAAGCTGTGAATCATCGGCATAACATTGGAAATTAGGAGAGAAGGAGGAGATCAGGTGAGCAAAAGGGGCGAGATAGATATTGACAAGCAACAGTGATAGGATATACACCTGGGGGATGCCACAGGTATAGCGTGTGGTGGTGGAGGAGAAAAGGGCCCAATTGCAGCTGGGAAGGGTGGTTAGTGAGGAAAGAGGTCAACCAAACCAATGCCCAGTCAATGATGCCAAGGGGGTCACAGAGTCATTTTATGAGGATAGAATAGATGACCATGTCAAAGGCAGAGGAGAGATCAAGGAGAATGAGAGCAGGGGGAGTTGAGAATTATGAGCATGGTTTCACAGGTATTTAGGAGCAGTTTCTGTGACTCTGGATGTCCACAATCCAGAGTGATGGTCATGAAGGCAACCGCCAAGATCAGTGGGGAGGGTCATTGGGGTGGACCAACTTCTCTGAGAGTTTACCCACGGAAGGGGGTACTGGAAATAGTGCTATAGCCAGGCAGGAGGGGTTAGTAGATGGCTTTTAAAAGAGAAGGTGCACAAAGGAGTCTTTGAGCGTTAGAGGGAAAGAGTCTGTGGCAAAGGAGGGGTTACAGAAGTCATCAAGAACCGGGGTGAGAGAAGAGATATCCTTAATGGTTCTGGAGGAGCAGGGGAGCATCTGTTTTGTGAAGACCTTTACAGAGCGACCACTTTAGAGACCCCATCTGGTGCTATGGGCAGGAGGGAGGAGAGTGAGGGGTGTGGAAGGAGGGGAGACAAGCAAGGCAGGGGAAAAGGCAAGGGAGTGGAGATGAGGTTGGAGGATAGTGAGGATTAGATATCCTGAGTTTTTGATGTGAAATGGGAGACCACGCAGTGCAGAGTGCCTAGGAAGACAGGAGACAGGTGGAGACTGCAACTGGATTGGCAAGTTCCTTGAAGGTTTTAAACATTTTGGCCATGTTGTTAGTGCCTCCAGAGATGCAGGCTTGGATGTAGGCCCTCTTCTTGGAGCGGATAGAGACATTATATTGCCTTTGGAGCAGGCGGCAAGCCAGTTTGTCAGAGGGTAAGTACAAGGTCTGCTACTTCCGTTCAGCAACTCCACACTTGCATTTCAGAGATGCTAGATCAGAGTTGTACCAGCTGTTGTTCTTGGAGGCAGGTTTTAGGTGGGTCCTCATGACAGAGGCACGGATGTCAAGGGTTTTTGAGGTAGAGAGGTGCAGGTTATCAAGGGCAGTGTCATGGGGAGAGTCAGAAGTGATGGTGAGAAGGGGGATGAACGTGAAGGAGAAGGCAGTGACTGACACTCGCTTCATCAGTCGGATAGGCAGTGCTGGGTGTGGCTCGGATACACGGCCACGGGGACCCAGGCAGGAGGAAAGGAGAGAGTTGTCTGACCAGGGGAGAGTGAGTCAGGCCGGAATGAAGATTAGAGAGAGAGAGGGGGAGTCAAAGAGGACCTGAAATGTGAGGAGGATGATTCAAGTGAGTCAAGGGGGACGTTGACGTCACCAAGGAGGATGAGTTTGGAAGAAGAGGTTAAGAGGGAGGAGGAAAGGTTGGCCCATTCAGAGAAGAAGGGAAAAATAGGGTCAGGGGCAAGTAGATAGCAGTGAGGGTGAGAGAGAGTAGGCGAGACCCCAAGCATACAGACGAGGCAATCAAAAGAGGAGTAGCATTGGGTAGGTATGATGGATGCAGGGACCCACTCAGAGAAGATCAGGGCCACTCCACCTCCAGACCTGTTGGGTCTGGTTTTGGAGAGGATTTTGTACCCCTCAGGAAGGAGAGTGTCAAGGGCTGTGACAGAGCTGACAATGGACCACATCTCGACAAGAGTGAGGATGTCTACGTCAAAGTCTCAGAGAAGGAGATAGATGTAAGAGAAATGTTTAACAGCAAAGCAAGCATTCAGAGTAGCTAAGTGAAGCTGGTTACCACTTTTGAAGGTTTTCCGAGGGAGGTACAGGGGCATGGTACTCCCATCGATGGTGGTGGAGAGGTGAGAGGATACGAAGAAGGAGACGAAGGAGAACGGAGGACGTTTCTGAGAGAGGGCTGGCACCGGTTCGAGAAGGAGAAGGGTAGGTTATGAACCTTGGGCCATGATAGTGCCATTGTGGTAGACATTAATGATACACCTAAAGGATGAGAAGTATGCCAGGAGTACTTCCCATCTAGTACCACCATTAATGGGTGAAGAGGGGAAAGGGGAGAGAGTGGAGACCAGATGGGGGTTCATAGGTCAGGCAAGGAGACAGAGAAGAGATTGTTAGTAATAGTCTGCCTGGAAGTTGTATTGACATAGGTTTCAGCATAAGGTAGGTCTGGGTTGGAGTCCAGAAGAGCTTTTTACAGCTTCTTTCTTCCAGACTTTATGAGAGAGGAAGGATATGAGATAGTGTATCAGTTGGAATATATAGGGGAGACAGAGAGTGCTTTAGTGGTAGCAGAGGAAAAAGCGAGACAGGCAGGGGAGCGACACAATGCATGGGAGCTCACCAAGTGGCCTAACAACCAGGCATGCACTGATGAAGAGGGTGCTCAATGGCTGATGGTCAATGCACTGATTTGATCAGACCTAAATTCGAATTTACAATAGAGTACTAAAATGCAGCACAAAATGGGGAATGCACAGATTTAAAAGGACACCTAGATTTGAGTAGCAAACTGCAGATACATATATATATATAGTCCTGCAGAAATTACAGTTTGCAATACCTAGATTTGACTTTTAAGCACAGACCAAAAATGCAGCACAAAAACATACATTGTGCAGGTTCACCGCACATGAGGTTTATAATAAAGGTGGTGCATAGACTACAGTGGTGAAGGGGACAACAGAAAAAAGGTGCCAGAAGGCCGGATGAGGGATAACAATTAAGAGTTCAATGTTCTTTAGCCAGTTCAAACAGAAGCCAGTTGAATGCAACAACAGAGTGCATGTAGAGTCTGTTTCGTGCTATCAGGATAAGAACCTAGGATATGAAATTGGCAAAGTATGAAGACCAGGACTGAGTGATGCGGCTGATGAAGATGAGGAGATAAAAAGTTCTGGATCATGGTAGCTGAGAAGAGAATAACCATGCAGGTGCAGTGCAGTCAGGAGAGGTGCCAAGGACAGGAACATTAGTGAACATAGGAGATATTTTGCATGTGTTGAATGCAGGAGATCAACCAAAATACACAGATTGAGGTAGGAGTGAGCAGCATGGAATAGGGTGTCGGAAAGGAGTGAGTATGCTGTAAGGCCGAGGTTCATGAGGATTCATGATACTAGCAGGCATGTAAAGGGTTACCCGGTATCTGGAAGACAGCAAGAGGAGCACTAGACCACAGTAGTGGTGCAGATGGGGTGGGATCACTCAGGCCCACACAGGGCCAGACAAGGGTGGGCAAGACCCTTTCAGGTGGCACTTTGAGGGGGGCAGTGAGGCTCTTGCTCACTGTGCAAGGAAATAGTTGTGGCCAGTCAATAAGGGCTGCTTTCAGCCGTAACACTGATCATCTTTGTGATGGCCGCGCGGGTTCGCCATGATGAAATGTCCCTCGCCAGCTCTGCGCTCTGCTTTCTGGCTGCACTATATGAAGTACAGTGTGCAGATGGAGGTGCAGCAGACAAATATAGAAAAAGAAGACTCTCCCAAAAAGATCAAGCCTTTATAGTGGCGACCCTTGAGGGGCCGTTGATTGCCTGCCGGCTCCAGCTTGCCATGCAAGGAAGTATTTGCGGCCTGCCAATCCAGGCGGCCCTCGTCCGGAACACCAATCAGCTGTTTTGTAGGGCATGGGGGGTGGCCATGATGAAATGTCCCTCATCGGCACTGTGCTCTGTGTTCTGGCTGCACCGCATGAGACGTGGCGTGCAGATGGAGATGCAGCAGACAAATGTAAAACAGGCATGTATGCAGTCCATATTGTAAAGCATTTCTTGTTGACATTCCATATCACTTTTTCTCTGAACGCTAACAACCCCTCTGCTGTGCAGCTTATCACCGTCTTCTCTCATCTGTTTGACACAAACAGTGCTCAATCCAATTTTAACATGGGTCCTGGCTTGCATTGGAGTGCACTGTCGTCTTTGGCATACTTCTCTTCATCTTTGTCCATTATTACAGCATGTACCTTGTGCCCCTTGAACAGGCTGCAAATCAGACACAGCGCTAAATGCACCAAACCCTTGGCTTAAAAGGGCAATATTTCTTGGGGTACTAACATTTTGGGTGCCCCAGACAAATGGGGGATGAGGGAACAGACATAGCTGCTCCCATTATACCTCTGTTTCCCTACCAAGTCCATGTGGCTGAGCACATATTGCTGGATTCTGGGTGGTGCACATCTAAAATTGCATCAAACACTACACCTTTGTATGGGTTATGTTTGGTTTCTTCACCTGAACCCCTTCTAAATCACAACTTTAATTTCCATATGATTGCATCATGTATCTTCATTCGTTTAAAGTCACTTGGTGTTGTAGCATGAAAATATTTCACATCCCTCTTTTACACCCCCAAACCCACCTTTGTATGACCTAACCATATAACTTCACAAGATAAATATAAAAACAGTCCAAAGAAAAATCCATACATACGAGGAAATACATCTTTATACAAAAAACTTGAAAAAATATAAACACCTGTAATATTAATGCCTTTAAACGTTGCAAAAGCTGGCAAATACATATTTAAAAACAATACTCCCATAAATCACTGAAATCAAATGTCAACATATGCTCAAATACTAAGACACAGGTGACCTTAAAAAAAAGAAATAACAAAAATATTGTTTTTACAGAAAAGAAAAAAGTTAACTCCGAAACATTCTGATAAAATGCTGTGCGGGGGAGGCAGTGTTTGTGGTGCCTTCCTAACTTCAGCTAAATGAAGCCAGTTCTGTAATTCTTTCACTTTGACCGCAAGCGGAGTAGCGCACACCACAGTGTAAGGGATGTTATTCCGAGGTTCACTCTACCTGCGGACAAAATTCTTAAGGTACACCTTATCACTAGAGGACAATTGTAATGTGGCGAGCTTGCATTCTCTGGCGCAGCGCTGTTTTCACTTTTTTCTGTACGACACAGAACAATCTGCTGTGAAAGGTATTTTAAACATTTGTTAACTGAGTTAAATATGAATGAATCTTATCCCCCAAAATTGATGCAGCCCTGTTAGCATCAGATGGACTGTGTACAGAAGATAAAAGCATGTACATATGTCTGCTCATCACTATTTCGTGCAGGGAGAGGTGATGACAATTACAGGGCTTGGTCCATAACTGCATAGAGCCACAAGGAGGCATTGCACTCATTTTTGTTTTTTTTTAGTGTTGCATATAGTTTAGACAGCTTTGTCTTCAATGTACCATTAATCATCCCCACAACACTGTTGGCTTGCGGGTGATAAATGGAAAACAACTTGTGTTTAATTTCCAAAATAGCTGCAATTTCCATGAACAGCTTGTTAAAGAGGTGAGTACTATTATCACTTTGAAGTGTATCGCACACCCCCATCAGGGAACACTTCTTCCACCAAAAACTTGCTGGCCAATTTAGCATCTGGATGTGCACATCGACCAGCCTCGATCCAATGGGAGAACGGAGAGACCACAACTATAAAGTAGCAGAACGTGCTACATCTTTGTGCAGTCAATATGTAGGTCTTGCAAAGGACCAATAGGGTGAAGCAAAGTTACCCTCAAAGTTTTTAATGTCTGCCTAGTACTAAATACCTGACAAACCATAGTCAACAATTCCTGAATATTGGGTACATATAAATCTTCTTGAATATGTTGTTTCATCTTTTATTGGTATGGCAGGGTCAATGCAGAACACGGTGCACCTTTCTCCATTATCAGAATAAACTGCGATCAGCACTGTCTTTTGACACCAAAACCTCTTCTATGTCAAGCATAAGAATTGTCCCTGCAACCACCTGCTGGCGTTGGTGGGTCGCATCAATAATTCAGAGGGCACATGCCAGTATCTGTTGGTCACCTGAGGAATTACACTGAGCAATATTGTGATGCTGTATATGAACAAATTGGGGGCTACTGGTATTCCTCTCACTGCAGATTCAATCCCCAATGCATGCAAGGTAAACATCACCCTTACAGAACACTCCACGCCCCTTTCAGTGAATGAGTTGGTCATTTTGAGCTTACTCAAAATGTCCCTTCCTAGTCGGTTGAATAGGGTTGCAGTAGAGTACAACAGCGGGGCCCACATCTTCTTTCCCTTCGCCCTAATGGGTATTTGTTCATAAAAGGAACCGATCAAATTGCCCAGAGAATCTCTGCATGTCCATAACCTCACCTGACAAAGGTATTCCTGCTCACTAATGCATGATTTGGTCTCACCCGTACCCAGCATGAAAAATGAATGGTTTGTTACCCATCTCCACACCCACCAAGGGCTCATCTTCTGGGTCTGAAGTGGCCAATAGTACTAGGCAAGATAAGGCTCTCTGTGGGCTGTCCTAATCTGGAAATGTGTTTGTTCCTGTTTAAACAAATGGATTTCCCCTGACAGTGGCCCCTTGGTAATGCATCACTGTGCCATTTTTGACTGAAGATCGGGCATATCTGGATACATGCGCCGCAACACTGCCCCCACTTGGGGCCTAATATCATGTAAGATCACCTTGTCATGGCTATCGTCACCCAACTTCACACTTGGATATCCAGCCTTAACCCATATGTCATCCACCTGATCTCCCAGAATAGAGACAAATACACTTTTCAAATCCCCTACAGCCAGAGTTGTACCAGCTGTTTTCTTCTCAAAAGCATATATCCACTTCCCCACTCTGGTGGTAAAAGATGGGAGGGCCTTCATGAGATTGTTTTTGTTCATGTGAGCCCATGGTGTATATTGTGCTCTCCCAGGTCCCTTGTGTAACAATTGAAACTGTGCTACTACCGTCTTTACCACTTTCCTTTTTCCAGTCACCAATCTCTTAGCTACCACCATATGCCCATACCTGTTTCATAACCTAGGTCCCTGAAAACTTTCCACTTGTGGAGAGATGACAGATGGTTGTTCTTCATCTTCCAACTTGTCTACAGTGTGCCACTCTTCCTCTCCCTCTCGCGTAACATCATACTCATCATCCAACTGCACTGTACCATAATCCAAACTGTCACCTTGCCTCCTCCTCTTCTCTCTGTCCTTCTCTATATCCACATCCTTAATGGCTTTACTATCTATACAAACAAAATATCTCCTGCTCTGCATTCATGTGTTACCACAGGCATAAACTGTTCGGCTCTCCTGTCTAATTTTAACCATGTCAGGTCACCTTCTACCCTTTCTAGTGCATCTACTAGTTTTTCTGTGGTTTTGTATCAATTTTTTCCAGTGGCACATTGCCCCTTGTGGCGATTGACGCTATAGGGTTAAGAACATTGTGATATTGGGCAGGCATGGGTGGCCAGGGAGATGTGGTTGGTTAAGGAACATACGTGGGATTCGCATACCCTAATGCAGCACGTGTAGGAGAGCATCCTAAAGAGGGACACTGGTTAACCTCAATGGAGGCAGCAGCGACAGTGGGCATAATTATTTTCAGATGAACCTTGCACACCATCTTAAGAGATTCTGTGGGCACATCCTCCAACTCTTCAACCATTTTCCATTACTCTAATACTTCCTTTCTATTTTTTTAACTTTTTCCCATATATTTGGCTGCCAGAAACGTATATTCCATCTTAGCCGGAGACGGCAACCCCGCTGGAATATATGTGCAAGGCTCTTCCTTTGTATCGAAAAAATATTCTCAAGTATCATAAGGAATGGCTGGGAGAGCAACAGGAGGAACGTTTAAGCCATTGACAGAACACGGAACACACAACAGAGACATACTCTCTACTTTGCAATGTTATCACCCCCCATTCCCAATGTTCCCTCCGCTGTCGGCACTCCCCTCCGTCCACTCACAATACTCACTCTCTTACACACTATCCATACACATATCCACTCACTCTTCTCAACCCGCCTATACCACAACACAGTAGGCCTTCCCGCGGCCTCTACTAATCATAGTAATTAATCATCAACAACATAAAACCTCAAAAATGACTACTTTTTCATTCCAACACGCCCTTTCTATTGGGTGAGGAGATCCCAGGTCCAGAGGGGCCTCTACCACAACTACTTCTCATTCTCACGCACCCTTTATATTGGGTGGAGAGATCCCAGATCCACTAAATATACAGTGTCTCTATCCGTTTCCTCTTGACTTCTTTACACAGCACCGTCTCCTTCCCTAGTATCATCGGACAGGGTCTAGTTACACCACAATCCCCTATATACAAACACAATCAGCTTACCATATCCAATACCACACGGTGTTCTCTCCGATCAATAGACACATATACACACCACTTCTTCACGCACTCAAACACTAGTACTCCCTTACCCTACCCCACTTGTTCTCCAATGTAGGTACACACACATCTGTGTGTTCACACGAAATCCTCTGTCACGGGGTCCCATCAATGGCCTGCACAATCTGGGGACAGCAACCCGCTCCAAATAAAAGACTGGAATTCTGATAACACGGCTCCTGTAAAACTCTCAAAAATGCGCACAAGGGGGACTGGTCGCTGCAGGTGGGCGCGACCCCACCGGATGTGCGGCCAGGAATCCTCCATTTTTGCTGGGGAGCCTGGGATCACCTCAGAGTCACCAATAATGTAGGGTTACTCCACAACAATCAGACATAGAAAAAACAACCTGCTAGAGAAAAAAGCTAGTGCACCCTTTTCTGAGAAGAATAAGAGCTTTATTTTGTAAACAAAAGGAAAATGGTGACAGGGTGATACAAGGCCACTGTCAATGAGCTCTCTCTTCCGGTCAAAATGGAGTTCACCTTATAAACACAAAAACCGTCATTCATGATGCATCCGAAATACAGCATTAATCCCCCACCCGCATTGGTTGCCGCCTATTACAGGCTAATGGGTGCATATGGGCCCTTTACTGATCAGTGGTTTCCTCTTCTCCTCCATCTTCTCCACACGTGGGTGACAAGCTCTTCACTTCAGAGCAGTGCAAAGTAATTGGTTAAGCTCAAACAGACAACACCCTATCTTCTCTCCTAACCCCGTGATGTGCACCTGGTCGTCAACACGAACTCGGCAGATAACTTCAAAGTCAGACTGGTCATCGCAAACAAGGCAACTCTTTTCTCATCCCAGACCCGTAGGTGCCCCCGTCATGCCTCCTGGACACAACCTTATAATTTGGCATCACCCTTTGCTCTCCCTGGTACAAATCATTGACTTTATTGTGCTCAGCTCCCCGCCCCCGCATCAGTTACACCTCCCAGGAAGTAGGCCTGGTGTCCCATTAATCCATCCAAGTCACAAAGGATTTAAGAGCGGTATTCCTATGCGTCTGGTAGTTCAAATAGAGTGACCATTCTTCTCAGGGGTACTAGTCCCCTAAATCTGAGTCCTTGTTTTGGCAGCACAAGACCTCTTCCTCGAGTCCCATGGGGTACAGCCTTTGTACTGGGACTCAGTCCGTCTTCCATTCAACTTCTGACATTCCTACCTAATTGGTCATCTTCCATGCCACACTCTCCCTCTCTCCTCACATTTCTGATGTCTCTAAGAAGTCACACTACCACCTGCACCTCCTCAGAGGTATTCTTCCTTTCCTCTCCTTCCCCCAGAAGCTCACTGTCTCCAGAGCTCTGGTTCTCTCTAAGCTGGACTATTGCAACAGCCTCTTGCTAAATCTGCCTGCTTCTACTCTCCGCCCTCTGCAACTCATCCAGAACAGGACAGCCAGACTTGTCCTTGGCATCAAGCCCAGGAATCGTATCACTCCAGCACTGAACTCGCTGCACTGGCTCCCAGTGGCTGTGAGGATTAAGTTCAAAACCCTCTGCATTGTCCACAAGGCTTTCTGGGGCCTCAATACCTTCAACTCTCTCTTCCTAAATATCTTCCTTCTCCAGCTCTTCGCTCATCTGCCTCCAACTCCCTCAGGGTCAGCCGCTTCTCGAAGCAACGAGCTGGTGGTAGATCTCTTTCTTCGGCTGGGACCTCCTTCTGGAACAGCCTTCCTGCCTCCCTGAAACTTGAGGAGAATCATCTCCGGTTCCAGAAGTGCCTCAAAACATTCCTCTTTGCTTCTGCTCTCTCTCCTCCTCTCCCCTGCTGAACTCCTGGCTGAAACTGAAACTGCACTGGTTACCTGGCCACCCTCTGATCTCGGGCCCCGGTCCCCTCCCCCACCAGTTGCACACCTGCACTTCCCCCTTGGCATCCCTTGCACTTGGGGACTGTTTTCTGTATCCCTACATTCCCCCACCAGCACTTGACACTTGATATCTGCACTTACCCTTGCACTTGCCACCAGCTGGCCAGACTTTTTACTTATTGTTTTATCTATTCTATTTATCCCATGTTCTGCACTGTCCCCTCCCCCTCTCCTCTCCTGCACGTTTCCTCTTCCCCCATTCCCTGACCCTTGGGTGATCTCAATGTCACCTGGCCTAGTAAGATCGTTGTATGTCTTCATTCTGTTCCCCCTCCCTTGCCACTTGTGCATAGGTGCGTTATAAATGCCATATTACATCATATCATTGTTGAAGGGGCTATCCTGATAGGTGTATACGTGGTGTGCGAGCGTGTTCTTTACGTGCCTGGGAATTGGAATGTGGAAATCGAGCAACAGAGGAGCCCTCGTTGTTCTGTGTCTCAAACCCGGCGGGTGAGGATTCAGGTCTATTCCGAAATGCACAATAACCTGTGTTATGAATGTCGCACACATGCAATGTATTCTAAATGACACTAGCATAAAGCGATTGTTGATAAGCTCCTCATGTACATGTTTGATTTCCACCCAGAGGTGTCCCCCCTGGGCCCTACACCGTCCTCTACGCATTCTCCAAGCTCCAATATATTTACCTCAATCTGAATCGTTTAGGGGGGGCGGTGATCTGGCCATGCATGGCAACAGGTCTTGCTTTGCAGGCTTTCTCGATGAGATACACCCTCCTTTGGCTGGGCACTCTTCATGAAGCCCCCGGTTGGTATATTACCATGGCTGCATTGCAGCATACATCGAATGGGCAATGCTCAGTGGTCTGCCAATTCCACCTCGAGAGAAACACCGGATCATGTCCTCGTCCTGTGTCCTGTGTCCTGGATATGCAACTCCTATGCCCGTCCATTCAAAACCACTTCTGCGGGAACGCAGGATTCAGTCGATTTCCGGCGCTTTGGGGGATGGCGGGTGAGGGGGTGCTTGCTGCATGAGGCTTGGTTGAGAAGAAAAGCCGGTTTAGCAGCCTTGCAATTAATAACTTAATGTGCTCCTTGCTGCTTATTCTATTTATGGTAAGTCTAATAATCAATTAGCCTGATCCTTTTTTAAGGCAAGCATTGATTGGACAATGTGTGTAAAGGGCTGGTAGCTTTATAGCGAGTCATGTATTTATTTATTTATTTATTTATGCTGTCGCTTGTATAGCGCACCAAGCCCGGAGGCCTCTAGAGGGTCCTAATGGTGAACTGTGGATTCATGTTTTTTTGTAAGTAGTGTTGTGTGTTTTAATAGGTATTGACTGTCCTATACTGGCCCTCATTGTATCTTATTTTCACCATTGCATTATAATTGTGTACTGCTAGAAGAGAAACAAACTCTCGAATAAAGTATTATGAATGTCTACATTACCGGAGAGCGAAGTACATTTTACTATTTTTATTTGTATTGGAAACATTATCTATTGATTATCTTCATGAGAAAGCATACCAAGAGAAATCCTTTGGAAAAATAACGGTGACGATGACTCTCATTAAACCCCAGGGGTCCAGTGCCACTCATCACGATGGCGGCTACCCAAAAGGCAGCCCACCCTTCTATCAGGACCAAAACAAATCCTCCTCCAGCCCTTAACCCCCCATCCTACATGTCTGTGTTCTGTCATGAATGTGAAGTAGCCTTTCACGTATGCAGGGTGCACACAGACGTTAACTAACACTATATGCTACGCAGCATATAGCATAGGATGCTGGTCCACTAAGAAGCTACTTTCTTTTCTCTTACAGAATTTACCACCACATACATATTATTTAAACATATCTATATGCAAAGACAGATCCAGAGAATCAATAAATGTCTACAGGGACTATTTGTCATTGAACTGCGCAAAACCATGGCTCAAATCCTTTTCCAAGATGGCTTCCATGGTTCTGTGCGTGTTCGTTCCTCTGTTTGTGGCAGGGATGAGTGGAAGGAAACAAAGGAAGAGATTTTGCTTGCACGATATGCAGCTGGGGTGTAGCATTTGGCTCAACAGATGTTTGGAAACACAACTCCCATAAGCCACAGCCAGCAAAGTTAATGGTGAGGGATCATGGGAGTAGTAGTTCAAAACACGTGCCGGGCCGAGGGTTGCAGACTCATGGTCTAATTCATATGCAAGGCACTGCCAAGCTACCCTTTAAGTCTGCTTATGTTCGGAGATGCCACTTGACTCTTGATTCATTTGCATTGCACACCAAATTGGTCAATAACAGCTTGAGACTGGAAAAGTCTGCCTCAAGCAGAGCTATTGGTAATGCCTGGAATGGCCACAGAATCCTGGGAAGTCTACGACCCTAAGTATGGAAAATGTATGGCAAAGTTAGGGTACATCTCACTTACTTTGTGCTCTCGCCATCTCGTGTTATCCTTTGGTTGACATGCAGAGCCAGACTCCCAGGTATGACATTTTAACACCTGGTGGAAAGGGCAAATCACTGCTGTGGGCGGTGAATTGTTCCAGGTTCCCCTCCTCATTTTCCCTGCATTCTAGGGTGTGACATGCAGCTGGCCTTGGTGGCCATCCGCATAAAGCACCCCAATGCATGGATGTTGCATTCATTTATTTATTGGGTGTTTTATGAAACCAATGAAAATTCCAGTGCAGCAGCTTCAAGAGGGAAGGGTGAAAACATTGATATCTGCTCAAATAGTTGCTTTAGTAACTGCACGTACAAAGCTTCACAAGAATCACAACGCAAGATCCCCTAACAGGTAAAAGGGCTCGATGCACAACCTTGCAAGGCTGGGTAGGCTGAATGCAGATTTCTAGCTGAACTGTGGGACTGCACATCTGAAGGGGTGGTTGTTAGGGATGTACGGGTGTTTCCCAGTCATGCGGCTAACAGTAGCTTGTTCCAGAGTTGTTGTCCCTTGATGGCTACCAAGCCGTTGGTGTCTTCCTTGCTATGTGCTGTTTGAAGGAAAGGGGTCTGTTAATGTCTACCTCAAGCGACCCAATGGCCTGCTGGGGTGTAAAGTAATTGAGGTTCATAGCAGAGAGCCAGGTCTGGATGTCCGGTGTTGTTGGTCAGCTGTAGGAATTCAGTCTTGGAGGGGTTGAACATGAGATAAGCACTAGACGACCATGCCTGGATCAATGTGAGTCACGCCTTGAGTCTGGGAATGTCCTTGATGGAGAATAGCTTGAGGTAGATCCACAGGTCATCTGCTTATTGGTGGATGTTGTGTGGAGTCAGAAGGGTCGCAAGAGGTTCCATGTGAAGATTGAAGATCACAGGGATTAGGCTGGATCCTTGCCAGAATGACTCCTAGATCGCAGTGGTTGGCTGCACGGGATTCCAATGTTCTTAATGGGGCATACTTCTGTAACATTGTTGTGATATAATGGGGCCAGATTTCTAAACTGCTTTCCTCATCATATGCAACAGCTGAAATCAATGTGCAGTAGCGGTCAACATCTCCTCAAAGTCTGTACCATTCACGCTGCTCAGTCCTGTTTGGTGTGCCTAAATGCACGCTGCCACAGCTGTCTAGTTTTGGTCTGGGTAGTACATGTGTGTTCGGCCTAAATGCACGCTGCCACCGCTGTCTAGCTTTGGTCTGGGTAGTGCATGTGTGCTCGGGCAAATGCACGCTGCCACCGCTGTCTAGTTTTGGTCTGGGTAGTACATGTGTGCTTGGCCTAAATGCACGCTGCCACCGCTGTCTAGTTTTGGTCTGGGTAGTGCATGTGTGCTTGGCCTAAATGCACGCTGCCACAGCTGTCTAGTTTTGCTTCGGATAGTACATGTGTGCTCGGCCTAAATGCATGCTGCCACAGCTGCCTAGTTTTGCTTTGGGTAGTAAATGTGTGATCTGCCTAAATGCACGCTGCCACAGCGGTCTAGTTGTGTTTTGGGTACGACATGTGTGATAGGCCGAGACCAAGGCTGCCACAGCTGTCTAGTTTTGGTCTGGGTAGTACATGTGTGATAGGCCTAAATACAAACTGCCACAGCTGCCTAGTTTTGGTCTGGATAGTACATGTGTGATAGGCCTAGACACAGGCTGCCACAGCTGTCTAGTTTTGGTCTGGGTAGTACATGTGTGATAGGCCTAGACACAGGCTGCCACAGCTGTCTAGTTTTGGTCTGGGTAGTACATGTGTGGTAGGCCTAGACACAGGCTGCCACAGCTGTCTAGTTTTGGTCTGGGTAGTACATGTGTGGTAGGCCTAAATGCACACTGCCACCGCTGTCTAGCTTTGGTCTGGGTAGTGCATGTGTGCTCGGGCAAATGCACGCTGCCACCGCTGTCTAGTTTTGGTCTGGGTAGTACATGTGTGCTTGGCCTAAATGCACGCTGCCACCGCTGTCTAGTTTTGGTCTGGGTAGTGCATGTGTGCTTGGCCTAAATGCACGCTGCCACAGCTGTCTAGTTTTGCTTCGGATAGTACATGTGTGCTCGGCCTAAATGCATGCTGCCACAGCTGCCTAGTTTTGCTTTGGGTAGTAAATGTGTGATCTGCCTAAATGCACGCTGCCACAGCGGTCTAGTTGTGTTTCGGGTAGTACATGTTTGATACGCCTAAATGCACGCTCCCACAGCTGTCAAGTTGTGTTTTGGGTACGACATGTGTGATAGGCCGAGACCAAGGCTGCCACAGCTGTCTAGTTTTGGTCTGGGTAGTACATGTGTGATAGGCCTAAATGCAAACTGCCACAGCTGCCTAGTTTTGGTCTGGATAGTACATGTGTGATAGGCCTAGACACAGGCTGCCACAGCTGTCTAGTTTTGGTCTGGGTAGTACATGTGTGATAGGCCTAGACACAGGCTGCCACAGCTGTCTAGTTTTGGTCTGGGTAGTACATGTGTGGTAGGCCTAGACACAGGCTGCCACAGCTGTCTAGTTTTGGTCTGGGTAGTACATGTGTGGTAGGCCTAAATGCACGCTGCCACCGCTGTCTAGCTTTGGTCTGGGTAGTGCATGTGTGATAGGCCTAGACACAGGCTGCCACAGCTGTCTAGTTTTGGTCTGGATAGTACATGTGTGATAGGCCTAGACACAGGCTGCCACAGCTGTCTAGTTTTGGTCTGGGTAGTACATGTGTGGTAGGCCTAGACACAGGCTGCCACAGCTGTCTAGTTTTGTGCTGGGTAGTACATGTGTGGTAGGCCTAGACACAGGCTGCCACATCTGTCTAGTTTTGGTCTGGGTAGTGCATGTGTGATAGGCCTAGACACAGGCTGCCACATCTGTCTAGTTTTGGTCTGGATAGTACATGTGTGATAGGCCTAGACACAGGCTGCCACAGCTGTCTAGTTTTGGTCTGGATAGTACATGTGTGATAGGCCTAGACACAGGCTGCCACAGCTGTCTAGTTTTGGTCTGGGTAGTACATGTGTGGTAGGCCTAGACACAGGCTGCCACAGCTGTCTAGTTTTGGCCTGGGTAGTACATGTGTGATAGGCCTAGACACAGGCTGCCACAGTTGGCTAGTTTTGTTATGGCTTGTGCTGCAGGATAATCAGGAATATGCGATGGATACCTAGTGCTGTGCCTACTGGCCCTGGCATGATGACGCTGCACGTATAACCCTGCAGTGGAGTGGCCTGCTGGCTGCCTGCAGACTGCCTCAGTAGCTTCACTAATAGATTAATGGCAGGGAAAATGACAGTGCTGAATTCGTGGAGGTGCTAGCTGCCCAGTCCTATGAGAATGAGCGCTCATGCCGTTCAGACAGCTAGCAGACTGGCACCAGTGCCGCAGCAGGATGGCTGCAGCCAGGCAGTCACGATACCAGAAGAGCTTCACTAGTTCCGCGGGCAGGTGGCCTGGTGCATGCATCTGTGTCAAGCCAGTAAGAGGCAGGATCTGCTGCATCTTTGCAACCAGGAGCACTCCGAGGGCACACTGGACAATGTTCAGGCCCTGGCACCTATGTATCTGTGGGGGTAGGGGGCATCAGTGCCTCTTACCTCGCGCCAGCATAATAGGATATGAGCACTCACCAGCATCTTGATCGAGCTGCAGATTGCGTGCCCCACCAGAACCTGTGCAACACACTCCATAAATACGCCCATGTCACGGCAGGAATCACGTTTTTAGCATCTGATAATGTTGCCACCGAGAACAGCTCAGCATCACTGGTTTGGATGTGTCAAGGCTGGCATGCGCTCCATTCACCATCTGGTCTGGGCCGGTATGGCAAGGACTGTATTCTGTCGGGTAAGTGGCTTGCTTCTCCCGAGCTAGAAGGCTTCAGCAAAGGGTCTAGAGAGACCTCACTATCTGCCTACCTGCAGTTCTCCATACCGAAGGATTTGCTGACCATAACTGGCATTGTGGGAGCAAGCATCCCGGTCCATGTCATAGTGCACAGACAGACAGTCATCTGGGTACACCCCCCAGTCTGGGGGCCAAAGCACGTTTACATTTTGCCGAACCATTAGGTAGGAGAGTGAGCAGTTCCTGGGTGTCTTTAATCCTGCGGCAGCAGAGTTTTTCCCCTCTCTAATAAGTGGGTCCCAAGAAAGAACAGGGTGTGCTTAGTGTTATGCGTGCCTGTACTCCCCACACACGCCACATCTCTTCAGTGTCTAGGGAGCAATCTTGCCTGCACTCCCCACACGCGCCACATCTCTTCAGTGTCTAGGGAGCAATCTCGCCACATCTCTTCAGTGTCTAGGGAGCAATCTCGCCACATCTTTTCAGTGTCAAGGGAGCAATCTCGCCTGCACTCCCCACACGCGCCACATTTCTTCAGTGTCTAGGGAGCAATCTTGCCTGCACTCCCCACACTCGCCACATCTTTTCAGTGTCAAGGGAGCAATCTCGCTTGTACTCCCCACACGCGCCACATCTCTTCAGTGTCTAGGGAGCAATCATGCCCGTACTCCCCACACGACCTGTTAGGGAGAATTCTCTGTTTAGGCTGAATTTCCCAACCTAGTGAGTCCCCCAGCAGCTTTGCTGGATTTCTGGAGTTTGTTTTTTTCCATCCTGCCAAGAGTGAGACTCTTTTCCTCCCACTCTTGGACATGAATGTGTGTAATTACTTTGTATATCCATGTGTTCTATGGGCTATGGGGTCTTTTACTCCATAGGGTCTCATATGTTTTTTCTATGTGTGTTACACCGCACCCTACGTGCCGTAACACTGGGGCGTCCTAGCGGACCTCCACCATAGACTCCATACCCGGAGACTGACTACTGTCTCCCCGGGCATGTAAAGTCACCATTGGCTTTACTAGACCTAAATTTACTAACAGAACTAGTACAAACCATCTTAGTGTGGACGTGCTAGTAGGGGTAATTCGATTACTCCTGGGTCTGTTACTCGAGGGGGCACTGTCCCGTCCCCCCACGTCGAGTTTTGGCTGGTGGCAGTGGAAACTACGTGTTATGTTCGACCCCGAACATAACCCTATGGGATTCGTCCCATTGTTGGAGATTGATACTTTTCCTCGTTAATCTCTAACGTACCACCGGTCTACTTATCTTAAATAAGTACTTTCTGTCAGAACTCGGTTTGTAAAATGGCGTCTGTGTTCGTCTCTGTGACTCCTAAACCAAAGGTTGAGCCCTTTGTTCCACTTTTGGCGGGCCTCTGGACAGAGACCCTCCAAAGTGGTGCCATTCTGTGTGGGTTACCACAGTGGGTGGGAGGGGGTTTAGGCACCCTGGACCGAGTTGCCTTGCCAACTCCGGTCGCACTCTCCCGCTCACCACTTAGCGTGTGTTGATTTACAGCTAGGCTGAATGAATGGGGGTTTTCTGCATAAAAGCAGGGCTTTTGGGACTGGATCTTCAGAAGTCGCCATAGGACCTAAGAATCCGACGAGGGTAACGCTGAGCCGACCTGCACAACGACACTCCCGGTGGAGCCCTGCGGAACCGACTCACCACTTCCCGACGACAGAGGAGATCTCCCTGCCGGAGAGTCTCTTCCCCTGACTGGTGGGAACAACCAGTCCCCTTTTCCTTTTTCTTCGCCTCAGGACGCAGTGGTCGAATTGCCCGTGCAGAGCACCTCGGCAACCGGATAGCCACTACCCCTGTACCGTGACCAAAAGGTGGTGCCTTGTGACGGAGCACTCCGCGGCTGGTCTCTTCCCTGGTGGTGCACCGGACTTCACTTTTTCTTCGACGACGAGATCACCTCTACTCTTGGCAAAGACCCGACGTGCATCCACCACCAGGAACAACTGCCCCCGCCAGAGCTGTCTCTCCACAAACAAGGTACCGTGTCCGCCTGGCTTCCCTTTCTGCTGGATCGAGTGAGGTGTCTTAATCCTCGCCTTTCCATTGGGTTGACTCCAAGCTTTCTTTAACGTATGGTTCTGAACTGGTTCCAAACTTTCCAATAACAATTTGCTACACGGACTCGAACGCATTTCCACAAAGAGACTTTTTGGGACAAATCGCCTTGCCTCTCTCCGAGTGGGCCTGGCCTCTGAACTTTATGATCTATTGTGGTTCTTGTCTTCTTGCCTTGCATTTTTTTCCCGTAAAGTATTGAACTGCGTTGACTTCGTAACCTGCCTATTTTTCTCTCCCATCCTAACCGATATTAGAGTGCCATCTAGGTTGAGGCATACACCTCTGTCTGAAAATAAGTGATACCGGTAGAACCTAGACTTGTCGAAATATTGTTAGGGGGATTGATCGTTTCTTCTTCGTAGAGTAATTGTGATTGAAGTGTTTGCTGTGATAGTGCCATAGTGTTTTCCATAGATGTTCCGTTATAAATAAATACCTTAATATCTTTACACTAAGCCTCATTGCGTGTTTCCTTGTCTTACTGTGAAGAATTGCCCTATCTTGTATACTCCACATACTGCTTAACTCTTCTTGAGGGAAGTCTGACTGCTCAGCCACAGCTACCACGTGAATCTGTGTGGTACAGACTGCTACCAAGTGGGTTTACTGCCAAATACCGGTAGTCCTAAATCTTTTGCAGTGGTCCCAGAGGGAACTGCACAGGTTTCCGCCTAACACTGGTGTACAGCGGTGGGATTTGTATCGAGTATACAGTTTAGAGTGCTTTTCGACACTTTAGGATAACTAACCACGAAGCTTAGCACTAAAAAGCAACTTTCATAAACATTTCTACGATGGAAACTTACAGTCAAGAATCCTTGTCAGGTGAAAATACTGAGAGTTTGCGAGCTCTCTGTAGGCAAGAGAATCTTTCTGTAAGAGGCAAGAAGTTAGAACTAATAGAGAGATTGCTGGCGAACCAAAGTCTAGGTACTGGTTCAGAGGAGCCAATTTCTCCAGCAAATGTAGATAACAGTGATGGTGTTGATCTGAATCGTAATTCTGATGATAGCGATGAAGAGGCTGACGAGGACGGAGAGGCTAACAACACTGTCTCCCCTGCTCCTCTACCTGCCTTACCAGCTGTGCCTACGGGGCCCATACCAGGTCCCACAAGTAACCCTGCTTATTTTGAACTTGAAAAAATGAAGCTCGAATTAGAATACAAACGCTTCTTGGCTCAATCTGAACGAAACCAAGAGCTCGAGTTCAGACGGATGAATGCCCAGGCTGAGCAGAAGCAAGCTGAGTTAAGACTCAGAGAAATAGAACTTAATCACGAGTTAGAGATGAAAAAGTTGTCTATAGAAAATGCTTCTCTCACCTCTGGTTCCTCTAGGAGCTCCAGTCCCAAAAGACCCCGGATGCCGAAGGAATTAGTGGGTATGTATGAACCGAGACTGGATGTGTTGGATTGGTTAAAACTGTTTGAGTACAATCATGGGCTCCAGGACATCACCGGGAATTATTTACTTCCCTGGTTGTTCTCTAGGCTCCCTCCTGTTGCGACTGATGTGGTAATGGAGTTGGGGGAGGCGGATAAGACGGATTACGAAAGTGTGAAACTAGCTTTGATAGCTAGATTCGGGAAGACCCCCTCCCAGTATCTTAAGAGGTTTAGAACCCTCAAAAAGCATGATGGTACCCCTTGGGCTACCTGGGTGAGTGAAGGGTTGAAAAACGTAGAGGGATGGATTAAGGGTTACAAAGTGAACACTTATGAGGGCATGAAGAATCTTTTTATGTTGGAGTCTATTTATGATGCCTGTTCTCCCGAGCTCAGACAGCACTTGGCTGATTCGAAGGAATTGGATTCCCGGACGGTAGCTAAGGCTGCTGACTTGTGGGTTGCCAACAGGGCTACTCACAAGGATTCTGGGGTAACTCAGAAGAAGGATGAGGGAAAACAGCCTAAAAAAGACTCAAAAGAGAATTCGAATAACTTAAATTCCAAAGAGGGCCCCAAACAAAACCAGAAGGGTAAGCCACCGGGAAATCCACAGCAGCATAGTGTGTCTTCTGGTGCCAAACCGGAAGGAGGTCAGGACAAGCCACCATTCCAAAAAGCATTCGGTAAATGCTTTGTTTGTGGCTCGACTGACCACGTGAAAGGAGATCCCAGATGTAAGGGTAAACCTTCAGGGGTCCAGCTTGTCTCCTTAGCCTTCGCTCCAGAGGAGGAAGTCGAAATGGCAAGTGGAGACTTTCTACTGCTAGCTGACAAACCCATTGGAGTCTCAGCCAGCGTTTCTTTAGTATCTCTGGGGTTGTGGGAACAACAGAATTTAGATGTCTATAATTCTATCCCCGATAATACTAAAGAGTATTATAAGGACAGTGTCTAGGTGAATGGTCAGGAGACTCCTGCCATTAGGGACACTTGGGCCAGCATAACTGTGGTGGATAAATTGTTTTTTCAGGCTGAGGATGTTGCTAAGGCACCCAAACGCCTCACCAAGTTAGCTGGAGGGCCTGTGCAGATGCTTCCCCAATTACCAGTTCTCATCCAGTGTAACGACATGACTGTGAAGATACCTGTCAGCATACAGAGTGAGGTACCAGGACGCGTACTGTTGGGTAACGATTTGAAAACTCTCGGAGTTGTATCGCATACTCCCAGACCTCCTAGTAAACGGTTACAGGAGCTAACCAGACCCGCAAGAGAGAGGACCATGCGCGGTACTCTCCAGGAGATGATGAAGAAAGAGATCACTCCTGCTCCACTGGAATTGTCGGCAGCTGTCTCCAAGAAATCAGAAGCGAAAGGGAAACCTAAGACTTCTATCCCGAAACCAGCAGCCAACATTTCAGTGCAGCCAACACAGACTTCCCCGCGGTTGTCCAAAGTTGCACCTGTAACTCCACCTCCAGTTGAGGCTGAGAGGGAGGTACAACTCTGTGTGGTAGAATTAGACTCTGAGGAAGAGCTAATGGAAGGCCAGGAACTCATTGGAGATCTGGATAATGTTGACCATCCTGAGCTGCAGTCTTTACTGGCAGAAGGTGGACCCAGCAGGGCAGACTTCAGTAAGGGACAGAGAGAATGTCCAACTCTGGAAGGTCTTTGCCACCAGGCAGAAACTCAGGCTGAAGGGCAAGAGCCTGGGAAATACAGGTTGCACTGGGAAGATGGCCTCTTCTATAGTGAACCGACCGAGTCTGCACCTGGAGACAACAAACGACTTGTAGTACCCCAAGAGAACAGACCACAGTTCTTGCAGTTAGCCCACGAGATTCCTTTGGCTGGTCACTTGAGTTTCAAGAAGACTAAGGAAAGGCTCTCTCTCTACTTCTATTGGCCGAAGATGGGGGCCGAAGTAGAAAAACACTGCAGGAGCTGCCACACCTGCCAGACCTCTGGTAAGGTTGGCTCCAAGAATGTGGCACCTTTAGTGCCTCTCCCTGTGGTGGGAGTCCCATTTGAGAGAGTAGGGATTGACATTGTTGGTCCCCTTGATCCTCCAACCTCCTCAGGCAACAGGTTTATACTTGTTGTAGTAGACCATGCTACTAGGTACCCTGAGGCAATTCCTATGAGGACTGTTACAGCTCTGGCTGTGGCTAAGGCCCTCCTTGGTATTTTTACTGGGGTCGGGTTTCCTAAGGAAGTAATCTCTGACAGGGGGTCAAACTTTATGTCCCACTACATGAAAGCCATGTGAAAACCTGTGGAGTTACTTACAAGTTCTCAACAGTCTACCACCCCCAAACCAATGGGTTGGTAGAACAGTTCAAGCGAACCATGAAAAGCATGATAGGTGCTTTAGAAGAACCCCTTAAGCGTAAGTGGGACCACCTACTGCCATGCCTTCTCTTTGCTTATAGAGAAGTCCCTCAGGAGGGAGTAGGTTATTCTCCCTTCGAACTTCTCTATGGTCATCCCGTAAGAGGTCCATTGGCCCTGATTAAGGAGGGGTTGGAGAGTGCTCCTTCCCCCAAGACAGTCAGAGTGACTGACTACGTGATAGGTCTCCGGAAGAGAATGTCGCACATGATGACGGAAGCAAGCGATAACTTGAAAGCTGGACAAGCATTGGTCAAGCACTGGCACGATCAAAAGGCTAACATGGTTGAGTTCGCTCAAGACCAGCTCGTTCTCGTTATGATCCCAACAAGGCAGAGGGCCTTGCAAGATAAGTGGATGGGACCCTTCAGAGTTGTGGGTAAACTCAGAGAGGTCAACTATCTGGTGGACTTGGGCAATCCCAAGGAGGCTCCGACAGTCTTTCACACCAACCGACTCAAAGCGTATGTCTCAAGACCCGATGTAGGGGCACTGCTTCTAGCATCATCCGAGGAAGAAGAAGAGAGTGAAGCTCTTCCGGATCTCCTCAGAGGCTTACCCTTAGACGAAAAAATTGAAGGAGTAAATCTCTCCTCCAATCTGACACCCGAGCAACAAGAAGAGTGCAAATCCATGTTGAATCTGTTTGCCTCTCTGTTCTCGCTTTCGCCAAGCTTGACTCCTTGGGGCCAGCACGACATACTCACTGGTGACTGTCTGCCAGTCAAAAGCAGAGAATACCGAATGTCAGAAAACGTACGAACCCACATCAAAGGGGAGGTCAGCAAGATGCTTGATCTCGGGGTAATAGAGCCCTCTACTAGTCCATGGTCTACCCCTGTTGTGTTAGTACCAAAGGCCGGATCTAAAGAGCTTAGATTCTGTGTGGATTATAGAGCTCTGAATGCAGTCACCAAGACTGATGCCCACCCTTTGCCAAGAACAGATGAGTTGGTGGATAAACTTGGCACCGCCAAGTTCCTCAGCACATTTGACTTGATGTCAGGCTATTGGCAAATAGCCCTGACAGACCATGCCAAGGAGAAAACTGCATTTTCTACCCCCCTTGGCTTATACCAGTTTAGGGTAATGCCTTTCGGATTGAAGAATGCACCTGCTACGTTTCAACGGATGGTAAACCAGGTTCTGAATGGGATGGAGGACTTCTGCATGGCATACTTGGATGACATCGCAGTGTTCAGCAATTCCTGGGAAGAACATGTAACCCACCTGATAGATGTTTTGCAGGCTCTTGGATGATCCAATCTGACCATAAAGGCGAGTAAATGCCAAATTGGACAGAGTAAGGTAGTCTACCTTGGACATGAGGTAGGAGGTGGAGAAATAAGGCCTTTGCTCAGTAAGATTGAAGCTGTGCAAAATTGGACAACACCTACTACTCAAACCCAAGTGAGAGCCTTCCTAGGCCTCACTGGGTATTACAGGAATTTCATAGAGAACTATGGGACCATAGCTTCTCCACTGAATGTCATCTCCTCGCCCAAATTTCCTAAAAAGGTTAAATGGACGAGGAGTTCAATCAGGCTTTTGAAACACGCGCCACATCTTTTCAGTGTCAAGGGAGCAATCTCGCCTGTACTCCCCACACGCGCCACATCTCTTCAGTGTCTAGGGAGCAATCATGCCCGTACTCCCCACACGACCTGTTAGGGAGAATTCTCTGTTTAGGCTGAATTTCCCAACCTAGTGAGTCCCCCAGCAGCTTTGCTGGATTTCTGGAGTTTGTTTTTTTCCATCCTGCCAAAAGTGAGACTCTTTTCCTCCCACTCTTGGACATGAATGTGTGTAATTACTTTGTATATCCATGTGTTCTATGGGCTATGGGGTCTTTTACCCCATAGGGTCTCATATGTTTTTCTATGTGTGTTACACCGCACCCTACGTGCCGTAACACTGGGGCGTCCTAGCGGACGTCCACCATAGACTCCATACCCAGGGACTGACTACTGTCTCCCCGGGCATGTAAAGTCACCATTGGCTTTACTAGACCTAAATTTACTAACAGAACTTGTACAAACCATCTCAGTGTGGACGTGCTAGTAGGGGTCATTCGATTACTCCTAGATCTGTTACTCGAGGGGGCACTGTCCCGTCCCCCCTCGTCGAGTTTTGGCTGGTGGCAGTGGAAACTACTTGTTATGTTCGACCCTGAACATAACCCTATGGGATTCGTCCCATTGTTAGAGATTGATACTTTTCCTCGTTAATCTCTAACGCACCACCGGTCTACTTATCTTAAATAAGTATTTTCTGTCAGAACTCGGTTTGTAAAATGGCGTCTGTGTTCGTCTCTGTGACTCCTAAACCAAAGGTTGAGCCCTTTGTTCCACTTTTGGCGGGCCTCTGGACAGAGACCCTCCAAAGTGGTGCCATTCTGTCTGGGTTACCACAGGGGATGGGAGGGGGTTTAGGCACCCTGGACCGAGTTGCCTTGCCAACTCCGGTCGCACTCTGGTGTGATTGGCCCAAGTGGTGAGCCTCCCCGCTCACCACTTAGCGTGTGTTGATTGACAGCTAGGCTGAATGAATGGGGGTTTTCTGCATAAAAGCAGGGCTTTTGGGACTGGATCTTCAGAAGTCGCCACAGGACCTAAGAATCCGACGAGGGTAACGCTGAGCCGACCTGCACGACGACACTCCCGGTGGAGCCCTGCAGAACCGACTCACCACTTCCCGACGACAGAGGAGATCTCCCTGCCGGAGAGTCTCTTCCCCTGACTGGTGGGAACAACCAGTCCCCTTTTCCTTTTTCTTCACCTCAGGACGCAGTGGTCGAATTGCCCGTGCAGAGCACCTCGGCAACCGGATAGCCACTACCCCTGTACCGCGACCAAAAGGTGGTGCCTTGTGACGGAGCACTCCGCGGCTGGTCTCTTCCCTGGTGGTGCACCGGACTTCACTTTTCTTCGACGATGAGATCATCTCTACTCTTGGCAAAGACCCGACGTGCATCCACCACCAGGAACAACTGCCCCCGCCGGAGCTGTCTCTCCACAAACAAGGTACCGTGTCCGCCTGGCTTCCCTTTCTGCCGGATCGAGTGAGGTGTCTTAATCCTCGCCTTTCCATTGGGTTGCCTCGAAGCTTTCTTTAACGTATGGTTCTGAACTGGTTCCAAACTTTCCAATAACAATTTCTATACGGACTCGAACGCATTTCCACAAAGAGACTTTTTGGGACAAATCGCCTTGCCTCTCTCCGAGTGGGCCTGGCCTCTGGACTTTATGATCTATCGTGGTTCTTGTCTTCTTGCCTTGCATTTTTTTCCCGTAAAGTATTGAACTGCGTTGACTTCGTAACCTGCCTATTTTTCTCTCCCATCCTAACCGATATTAGAGTGCCATCTAGGTTGAGGTATACACCTCTGTCTGAAAATAAGTGATACCGGTAGAACCTAGACTTGTCGAAATATTGTTAGGGGGATTGATCGTTTTCTTCTTTGTAGAGTAATTGTGATTGAAGCGTTTGCCGTGATAGTGCCATAGTGTTTTCCATAGATGTTCCGTTATAAATAAATACCTTAATATCTTTACACTGAGCCTCGTTGCGTGTTTGCTTGTCTTACTGTGAAGAATTGCCCTATATTGTATACTCCACATACTGCTTAACTCTTCTTGAGGGAAGTCTGACTGCTCAGCCACAGCTACCAAGTGAATTTGTGTGGTACAGACTGCTACCAAGTGGGTTTACTGCCAAACACCTGTAGTCCTAAATCTTTTGCAGTGGTCCCAGAGGGAACTGCACAGGTTTCCGCCTAACACGACCCACATCTCTTCAGTGTCTAGGGAGCAATCTTGCCTGTACTCCCCACACACGCCACATCTCTTCAGTGTCTAGGGAGTAAATCTCGCCACATCTTTTCAGTGTCTAGGGAGCAATCTCGCCTGTACTCCCCACATGACCCACATCTCTTCAGTGTCTAGGGAGCAATCTTGCCTGCACTCCCCACATGTAGCATATCTCTTCAGTGTCTAGGGAGCAATCTCACCACATCTTTTCAGTGTCTAGCGAGCAATCCCGCCTGCACTCCCCACACGCGCCGCATCTCTTCAGTGTCTAGGGAGCAATCTCACCTGCACTCCCCACACGCGCCACATTTTATTTATGTATTTATTTATTTATTTATTTATTTATTTATTTGTATAGTGCTGACCGCCCGCGGGCATCGGGGCACTCACATGAAGACAGAGGACAATGGCCCTCATTACGACCCTGGCGGAAAGTGACTGACCGGACCGCCACAGCGTAAATAGCGTTTCCGCCATTGCACGAAGGAGCAAAGAGCGGCCCATTCCGACCCATCGGGCACGAGCACCACGGCATGGCGGAAGTGCAAAGTCCGCGATGGCGGAAATGACCCCAAAACGGCCCACACCGCTGCCGTACGGCGCCCTAGGTGCAATACCGCCACCCATCACAGCGGACACCGCAGTGTGCGCCTACCGGAAAGTACGGTGACCGGAAATATACGGAAACGGAAGTTAAAACATGGGCCCGGAACGGGAAACATCCCGCCGTACACCTATAAAACCACTAAAACCACACAACCACTAAAACCACTACCCTGAGACACACCCCAACCCGTCATCCACCCTAGCGAAACCAAGAAAAATGGGAAAAGTAGCGAAGAAAGCGTGCGACCGCAAGCGGCAGGTCCACTTCTCCCGTGAGGAACTCACCGTGCTAACAGAGACCCTCCAGGAGAATGCTGCCGTCGTCTTCTGCACGCAAATGACCTGGACGGCACTTGCAAACAAGAAGGCCATATGGGCTCTGGTGGCACAGCGGGTAAGTGCGGTGGGGACCGCACCCCGCACCCCACAGCAATGCCGTAAGCGATGGGACGACCTGCGGATACGCGTCCGCAGCATACTCTCTGCCAACCGCAACATTGCCACAGCCACCGGGGGAGGTCCTGAATCACCCATCAAGTTGACCCCCTGGGAAGAAATCTGTGCCTCCACCATCGGAATGGAGAGCATAGAGGGAGTCGGAGGGATGGAGAAAGGAGTGCAGACATCCGAAGATTCAGGTAGGTGGCCCAAATAAAACAATGCCAAATCCACAAAGTCCATCCATGTGAAGTACCATGCGTCCACATAGTGCAACAGAAACACATGTCCAGGAGAACGGCCACACACATCGGCCTGATAGCGCACGTTAAAACCCACAATAAATACATAAATAATTAAAAACCCCTAAAACACGCACTACACGTGCAGCAGGCACACCCCAACTGCAGGCTGCCAAACAACTGCACCCTCACTCCACACACAAATGAGAGCACCTCCAAGGCCCCGACCCAAATCACCCTCAGGTACCACCCCAATGCATGTGATACAATGCCATTCCAATTCCCACAGACCCATCAATAACCCTCGCCCTCCTTTACTCCACCACAGGGTCCGATCCAAACGACGAGCTCCAGGACACCCCTACCAGCACACCTGCAAAGAGGGCCAAGACCGACGGCCAAAGACCCTCCACCTCAGCTGCACGCATCAAGACACGGCAGCAGCACAAATCAGGTGGCAGCACAGAGGAGGGAACATCAACAGGCACCCCAGCAGCCAGCATGCCCACAACACCACCACCACAGGTCCCCCCAACGGATGCCACAGAAGGCACTGCCTCCGGTGGCAGCAGCACCATAGGTGACACCCCATTGATGGCAGCATGCTCCGACACAGAAGACGGGGATGTCGAAGTCAGATCCATCCATGACCTGTCCCAATCCCCCTGTCTGTCCCATCCCGTACAACATGAGGATACCACGCAGGGGCACCCACAAGACGACGACTGGCCATCCCCCACAAGCCCTGTGGCAGGGCAACATGAGGACAACAGCCCCTCTGTGACACCACCGCAAATGGCCATGGCCCAGCAGAGGCAACAGTCCCTCGACCAGTTAATCGTGCAACAGCAGCAACTGGCCACGCTCCTCAAGGACCATGCCGATGAATGTGGGGGCACAAAGGCAGACATAGAAACATCAACTGAGACACTTAGGGCAGAAATGGAGAGGAGTACAGAGACACTAAGGGCACAAATGGAGAGTAGCACCGAGAGCTTGAGAGTCCAAATGGAGAGAAGCACCGAGAGCCTGAGGGGGGAACTGCATGCGACGTCCAAGGACGTATGTGCCGAACTTGCCGCAGTGCGCCGTGTGCTCACTGAGCTCTCGCAAACCCTTAGGGACATGCATGGACGTGAGCAGGCAGAGACATCATCCGTTGCAAGTTCCGTCCAGGGCAGCCCCCAACGTAGATCTGGGAGGAACCTGCGCTCCACAGGCAGGGGTGCCCCTGATACCCGCAGAGGGGGCTTGCAATAGCGACTGCCCACTGACAATGAGCATCTGCGGACACTGGTGTTCGGGGGGGAGGTAGGAGGGTGGAGGGGGTGTGTTGGGCTCACTTGGGTGGCGGGTCGATAGGGTGTACAACATGATATCACATATGCCATAAAAAGTGCACGATCAACCAATGAGATGTGTGGACATTGATCTTTGTGTACTAGGCCATCATAGGCGTACAGTCCATATTGTGCATGTCCCAGACACACACAGTGCCACGAGTCCCGTGTCCATGTATCAGCCACCAGGCGTGAGTGCTAGAAGCATACATCAATGAGATGCTGACGAATGTCACGGCCCTCCGGTGCCTCGCAGACTCCTTGAGGTGCTGCCACATCCCCACCCTCATCATGACCATCATCAGGTGCTTGCAGTTCTGCGTCAGGGGGCATGGGCACATTTCTACGTACGCACATGTTGCGGAGCATGACACATGCCATCACCATCTTTGCAACCTTCTCATGGCGGTACAGGAGTGCCCCGCCAGACCTGCTGAGGCAGCGGAAACGACCCTTCAGTAGGCCGAATGCCTGTTCAATGACTACACGGGTACGTGAGTGGGCATGGTTGTAGTCCTCCTCATGCTGGTCCCGTGGGTTCCGGACTGGTGTGAGGAGCCATCTCTTCAGTGGATATCCAGCATCACCTGTATGTGGACGAGAAACGTATGATGTGGAATGCCATTGCTACGTACGCACACCCCCCCCCCCCTTCCTGCCAGGTCATTGCCGAATCACATACCCCACATTATCATGCATGTAATGAGACTCACCGAGTAGCCAGGATCTGTTCCCTGCGTGTCGCTCCATGTAGCGTGGTATTGTAGAGTTCCTCAAGACCATTGAATCATGGGTTGATCCAGGGAATCGGGCACAACAATGTGTAATGATCCTGATGGAGTCACACACCATTTGTACATTCAGTGAATGAAATTTTTTTCGGTTGCGGTACTGGGCCTCCATGGCATGTGGGACGACCAATTCCACATGGGTGCAGTCGATGGCACCAATGCAACCAGGTATGCCGGCAAGTGCATGGAATCCCACTTTTGTGTTGGTAATTTCCTGCTCCGAGCGTGGTAGGGAGATGTAGTCGTCTGCGTGCTGCAGGAGGGCATCGAGCACTTGCAATAGTGTCCGTGAGAACAGTGGCTGAGAAATGCCATGCAACTGTCCGACTGTGTGCTGGTAGGTGCCTGTGGCCAGGAAGTGGAGTACAGACACCACCTTCAGTAGGGGTGGGATGGCGGTTGGGCTGTCTATCATGCTGACAAGGTCAGCCTGTGTCATGTCCACAATGGCGGCTATGGTGTCCCGGTCCAGACGGTAGAGGGTGTGGATCTGCTCATCAGTGAGGTTGAACGGATGTGCTCGGAGGCGTGGGATTGCGGGCTGCCTGCGTGGTGGTAGTGGCTGTGCTGGCGGCCCTTGCTGGCCCTGCCTTGGCCTCCTCCTCCTGCGTCTCCTCCGTGCGGCCGGTTGTAGTTGGTGTTCGTCTTCTTCTTGGAGTTGGAGTACTTGCAGTGCTATCAGGTCCCCCAGGGCCAACATCGCGAGTCCTGCCGGTAGCATTTCGGTGTGGTTGTGGGAGGAGACTGGCTGTGCAATTTATGTGTTTTCAGGCTGAATGGCCTCAACCTGTGGTGATTCATTCCACCTGTGCAAACTCCTCTCCCCTTTGGCCGAGCACGTCCCGCGCACAACGCTGCAATTCGTGGAATGGCATCTTGCTATTGCAATCATGTATTTGTACCCGATGGCCGTGTAACATTGGTTGATATGTTCATTCTGCTGTGGTCCCATTGTTTCACATACTATCTGTGCAGTCGCGAACAGAGTTGTGAAGGGTCAGTGGAACGTAGTACTCGAGTAACGGTGGACCCTCATGCATCACTGTACCGAGGTTCACCGACGGGCGGGGCGTGCCATTTGTGAGTGAAGGCAGTTGCCATTTTCACACACAGCCGCACTAGATGGATTAATTTGTGATTTCAAGCGGCCACAGATGCCTTTTCGACGTGATGTTGCAAATGAGGAATTCGGAGGGCGGCGCTTTCGGTTTTCAGCTAGCGGCGAGGAAATGCCCACAGGTCTGACTGCAAATATAACGTACTATTGTACAATGTCCTTGAGACAGGGGCCATGGCGAGAATGCAATGATTGATATGAATGGTTTGGGATGCGCAATAGCGACGTGGGCGATGAGGCCGGACGTTCCCAAATACATGTTACTTCACTACACTGGAATTACGGGCTGGGGCACTGTGTATTTTGCAGGCTGCATAACGCACAGACTCAATGGATATTTCTAATGTTATGTGAGTAAATATTCAGGCGTTTTTATACCGGGATGAGGGAATGATGAATGGATGCATGGACAGATGATTTGATACGGAGTTTGCCATGTACAGGGCTTCTTGGAATCTGTCCGCCTCCCCTGCGCTATGTGATGCAGGGCTGCCATAGTGGGACCATCGTCTATCTGGCCTTGTTGAGCCCTCCCTGTCTCGACGCGCCTTCAGACACTTGTGTCCATGCACGTTACCAATCCCATCAGATGGATTCTGTATTCACAGACGCATGCACAGGTACACTCGTTTGTGATGGTGTTTACACCTCGATATAGATAGTTATGAGTCGCAAGTGGTTTTGGGGTGGTGATGATCCTTTGGAGTGGGCTAGCATGCATATGGCTGTGGATTTAGTGTGATCATTGCAGTGAGTTGTTGGAATGTAGTACTGATGGCCATTCTGTTCTTTTTCTTTTCTTTTGGTTGACAGGTATCTCCTCCCCTTTTGCCACTGCCATCTGTATGCCACTCCTGCAGATGGGTTTTACTCCCGACACCTGCTGCTTCGTGTTAATCAGTGGAGCAGCATTACGATCTTATGGGACGATCGCCAATGGGCCACATGCCCTTACGCAGTACTGGTGGCTCGGAGCAACATTTTGGCCTTTCAGCTGGACTAGTGCCTCCCCATTGGGACGGCCCTGCGGTTCTGTGCGCTTCCATGTTGCCTTTTCGTACGTGAATGTGGCTCTGTGTACCATGAGGGAACAGGGCGTCACACAAGTAGTGGCTGGTCATTTCTTGCGGATGCAGCCCACAATGGTGAAATGTGTTTTGGAGTTCATGGCCTGATGGCTGTATGGGCTTGGTGATTTTGATGTGCATTAAATTTCTATTCTGATTTGGCCCGTGTAGCGTTCTTCTTTGCAAGTGATGTGGCATATGCCTATTTGGGGGGCGATGTATTGTGAGGAGATCTGCACTGGGTTCCAGCTTCGGAGTTTAGTTGCGTGGTACTGTACTGGGCGCGTTTGCCTACGAAGCCCGTGAGGTCAGGGATGGGGGCTGCCAATATGACAGTTTGAATGTTGTCATGCTCAGGGGCGGGGGATTGGGTTTTGTGTAACAGATGCCGGTCAGCCAGGTGGACTGGTGGAATGATGTGATTTTCGGAATATTGCTGGTCACAGGTGCCTGTGTTTGCGTGCGTTTCTTGGTGGGGGACTGTGGTCATGTCCATTGGGATGGCTTCTGTATTCGTGCCATCTGTGCCCTGCAGCTCCCATTGGCCCCTGTTGTGTTTCTTTTGTTCGTTGGCATGCATGGGTGACTTGTACATTTCAATGGTTGCATTGTGACTTCATTGCACCTACGGGGAGTTGTACTTTGTGGGCAGGGAGCGGTGTACGGGCACTCAGTGGGGCCGTTTACGGTTGATTCGCGATGCCGTACTTCTCACCATGGCGGAATGGTGCATTCCGCCATGCTTGATGGCGTTAGGTACATGTCCGCTAGGGTCGGAATTGGCGTACCCTTGCGCCATGGTGGTGTTTACGGTTTGGCATGGCGCGCGCGCGCGTGCTTGGTGCAGTTGGCGTTGGCGTTCACTACGGTGTCGCTAATGGCATCGTACTTTGCGGTGACGGGTCATAGTCGCACCGAGCGCTATTCGATGGCGGTATTGCATTTCCGCCATTGTTTTCCGGATTCCGCCAGGGTCGTAATGAGGGCCAATGACTCAGAGGGAGCCTAATGTGATGCAACAGGACTGGTACGAAAATACTGGTAACCTAAAATTAAGTGGGTCTCGACAGAAGGTTACTTAAAAAGTTCGCTTTTGAGCTTTTTACGGAATGCAATAAGGTTTGGCTCCAATCTAATGTACTTCGGCAATTTGTTCCAATTGGCTGCCGCACAGTTGGGGAAAGCTCTACCCATACCGAGTTCCTTCTTGTATTTCTGGGGGGTCATAAGTCCATTTGATTCCAATCTTAATTCCCTGGGGGGATGGTAGAAGGTAAGTTTAGACTTCAGATAGGCAGGGGCCTTACCGTATAAGCACTTATGAGTTAGACACATGATTTTGAATTGAATGCGATCCTCTATTTTCAGCCAATGACGATCACGTCTGGCTTCACTAATGTGTTCACTTCTTGCTTTCTTTTTGACCATTCTGATAGCGTTATTTTGGACCATGTGGAATGTTTGGTTGCTTTGCTTACTAGCTCCTACCAGGAGGGCATTACCATAGGCCAGACTTGACATGACAGTCGCTCTTGCTATTGTGGCGCAATTTTTCTCGCTCAATAGGGGTTTGATAGCTCTAAGAAAGCCTAATGTAATAGTTACAGTGTTTGCTAACGTACATAGTCTGAGCATCGGAGTTGAGGGAGGCATCCAGTGTCATGCCTAGTATTTTGACTTTGTCTGCCACTGGAATTTGAGTTTTTTTAATTTGGAATGCCTTATAGTCAGCATAGAGTTTAGCATGAGCCTGAATGGATCCAAAAACCATTAATTTGGTCTTATTGCCGTTCAGGCACATCCAGTTGTTGTCCATCCAATCTTCGATGTTTTCGTATAATGTGTTAAGGGTCCTACTGTCTTTAGTATGATCCCCACTCAGTTCTCGAACCAACTGAGTATCGTCAGCATAATTGGTAAAATATACCTGGATTTTTTTTGTAGTAGCTCACATAGGAAGCAAATGTATAGGTTAAAGAGCAAAGGGGACAGACTGGCTCCCTGTGGTACCCCACAAAAGATGTTAAACTCGGATGAAAATTTGTTGCCCCAGTGTACTCTGGATATCCTGTTTTCCAGGAATTATGATAGCCAGTTTATGGACTCTTTTGAACAATTAGCAATTGCGTGTCGGAAGCGGCCTCTGAAACGTATTGCCGCTGACGAGCAGAGGTGCGGCCTGACACGTATGTGATATGCGACGTACGGAGCAGGAGCGAGGGTCCTCTCCTCTAACTGAACGTGCGGAGCCGAAAGACGCGAAGGAGCAGACGGAGTCAAGCTCCGTGGTACAGCGAACAGGGAGCCTTGTGCTGTGCGGGTGCACCCAGTTCTGGGCGCTGCCGGCTCTTAGAAGGACGACGCGAGGAAGGAGCGGTCCTCTAAGTGTGCGGTGCAGGGGAAGGGCCGCGACGAACTGGGCAGAGCTGGATAGAGTTGCTCTGTGCACCTATTAGGTGAGGAGGTTTTACAGCCAGAAGGGGCCTTGGAGGTGCCTGGTGTGGGTGCGGCACCTCCCTTTTTTGCCCTGTTGGTGTTTCTACCGAGTGAGTGCAGGGATTGACCTGCCTCACTGTATTTTTGTGGGTGACCCCTCCCCCCCTTTTTACCCTGTTGGTGTCCCCGCCTAGTGAGTGCAGGGATCGACCTGCCTCATTGTGCTTTTGTGGGTGATACAGAAGTAAGGAGGGGGTGAGTGGAGGGTGGAGGACTATTGTTGCTCCCTCCCGTTCAGCCTCCGTGTTGGGCTCCGGAGGTGTCTGTACGACGGAATCCTCCGTGTACGAGCCTGTTGGGGTGCGCTGGGGGATTGATATTTGGTGCGCAGATCCATAAGTCCCCTTCTCTACGCCCTGACTAAGATGCGAAAGGGGTATATAAGCCAGGGACTGCAGGCTACGGCCTTTGACCCGGTATTTACTGCTAACGGTCTCCCCCTTATTGGAGGGTTGGCGGTAACGTTGGACAAATCCTCCCCCCCCCGTACTGCAGGGTTGGACCGGGTGATAGCAGTTCTTTCCCCCTTTTTGGCTTTAATTTGACTGGGCAGTGCCTTTTCAGTCGGCTTAGTAATTAGCCGTTCGAAAGAGTGAGACAACGCAGAGATGCAGCGGGGAAAAAGAGCGCAGCATTCGATCTATAACTTACGGAAAAACAGGACCCCTGCTATAAAAGAGCCAAAGGAGACCCACAGAAAGGGAGGTAAAGCTAAGAAAAACTCGAAATATGCTCTACCTGTAGTACAGGGAGCTATTACGGAGTTCTTCCCTGTGAACCCCCCTCCAGAGACCAATTCAACTACAATTGAGGAGACGACTGAACCGGCAAACACAGGAGGCACCTCTCTAAATTCTTCCAACTTTGATGACATTGATAATAAATCTCTTTTGGATCTGTGTTTGACAATACAGAGAGGGATGCAGACACACACGCCACAGATAATATCCAAAGTCTTTTCGCCCCAGAAAGAAAATAACATGAATATTGATTTAGGGGGACATAATATAGCTGGAAGTGGGGAACGTCTATCCCTCTCCCCGAACCTTGCAATGGCCTCAATGGAGGACGAGCCAGACCACGAGATGGTGGAGAGCACTGAGGCCTAGAGACCCAAGCTACTCCTCACTGATGAGCCCCAACAAGGGCGAAACATGTTTGGGGATGCTTGTGGTCTCGTGCAGAGGGAATGTGACCTAGCAGTTTGGGCTGGACTGCCCCTTTTGGGCTGGGGCCAAGCCTGATTTGCATATGGTCTTTTCCCTTCTGTAATGGCTTGGCAGGCGAAGAACGGTGGTCTGGAGGGTTGCCCAGAGCAACGCCAGTGGTTAAGATTCATTCTAAACCTTCCAGCCATCACCTCTTTGTTTTTGCTGTGTCACCCCGAGTGGGACGGGTATGCCCAGACGTGGGTCCCGTGCCTGCTGGGCCTAGAGACCCAAGCTACTCCTCACTGATGAGCCCCAACAAGGGCGAAACATGTTTGGGGATGCTTGTGGTCTCGTGCAGAGGGAATGTGACCTAGCAGTTCGGGCTGGACTGCCCCTTTTGGGGTGGGGCCAAGCCTGATTTGCATATGGTCTTTTCCCTTCTGTAATGGCTTGGCAGGCGAAGAACGGTGGTCTGGAGGGTTGCCCAGAGCAACGCCAGTGGTTAAGATTCATTCTAAACCTTCCAGCCATCACCTCTTTGTTTTTGCTGTGTCACCCCGAGTGGGACGGGTATGCCCAGACGTGGGTCCCGTGCCTGCTGGGCCTAGAGACCCAAGCTACTCCTCACTGATGAGCCCCAACAAGGGCGAAACATGTTTGGGGATGCTTGTGGTCTCGTGCAGAGGGAATGTGACCTAGCAGTTCGGGCTGGACTGCCCCTTTTGGGGTGGGGCCAAGCCTGATTTGCATATGGTCTTTTCCCTTCTGTAATGGCTTGGCAGGCGAAGAACGGTGGTCTGGAGGGTTGCCCAGAGCAACGCCAGTGGTTAAGATTCATTCTAAACCTTCCAGCCATCACCTCTTTGTTTTTGCTGTGTCACCCCGAGTGGGACGGGTATGCCCAGACGTGGGTCCCGTGCCTGCTGGGCCTAGAGACCCAAGCTACTCCTCACTGATGAGCCCCAACAAGGGCGAAACATGTTTGGGGATGCTTGTGGTCTCGTGCAGAGGGAATGTGACCTAGCAGTTCGGGCTGGACTGCCCCCTTTTGGGGTGGGGCCAAGCCTGATTTGCATATGGTCTTTTCCCTTCTGTAATGGCTTGGCAGGCGAAGAACGGTGGTCTGGAGGGTTGCCCAGAGCAACGCCAGTGGTTAAGATTCATTCTAAACCTTCCAGCCATCACCTCTTTGTTTTTGCTGTGTCACCCCGAGTGGGACGGGTATGCCCAGACGTGGGTCCCGTGCCTGCTGGGCCTAGAGACCCAAGCTACTCCTCACTGATGAGCCCCAACAAGGGCGAAACATGTTTGGGGATGCTTGTGGTCTCGTGCAGAGGGAATGTGACCTAGCAGTTCGGGCTGGACTGCCCCTTTTGGGGTGGGGCCTATCCTGATTTGCATATGGTCTTTTCCCTTCTGTAATGGCTTGGCAGGCGAAGAACGGTGGTCTGGAGGGTTGCCCAGAGCAACGCCAGTGGTTAAGATTCATTCTAAACCTTCCAGCCATCACCTCTTTGTTTTTGCTGTGTCACCCCGAGTGGGACGGGTATGCCCAGACGTGGGTCCCGTGCCTGCTGGGCCTAGAGACCCAAGCTACTCCTCACTGATGAGCCCCAACAAGGGCGAAACATGTTTGGGGATGCTTGTGGTCTCGTGCAGAGGGAATGTGACCTAGCAGTTCGGGCTGGACTGCCCCTTTTGGGGTGGGGCCAAGCCTGATTTGCATATGGTCTTTTCCCTTCTGTAATGGCTTGGCAGGCGAAGAACGGTGGTCTGGAGGGTTGCCCAGAGCAACGCCAGTGGTTAAGATTCATTCTAAACCTTCCAGCCATCACCTCTTTGTTTTTGCTGTGTCACCCCGAGTGGGACGGGTATGCCCAGACGTGGGTCCCGTGCCTGCTGGGCCTAGAGACCCAAGCTACTCCTCACTGATGAGCCCCAACAAGGGCGAAACATGTTTGGGGATGCTTGTGGTCTCGTGCAGAGGGAATGTGACCTAGCAGTTCGGGCTGGACTGCCCCTTTTGGGGTGGGGCCAAGCCTGATTTGCATATGGTCTTTTCCCTTCTGTAATGGCTTGGCAGGCGAAGAACGGTGGTCTGGAGGGTTGCCCAGAGCAACGCCAGTGGTTAAGATTCATTCTAAACCTTCCAGCCATCACCTCTTTGTTTTTGCTGTGTCACCCCGAGTGGGACGGGTATGCCCAGACGTGGGTCCCGTGTCTGCTGGGCCTAGAGACCCAAGCTACTCCTCACTGATGAGCCCCAACAAGGGCGAAACATGTTTGGGGATGCTTGTGGTCTCGTGCAGAGGGAATGTGACCTAGCAGTTCGGGCTGGACTGCCCCTTTTGGGGTGGGGCCAAGCCTGATTTGCATATGGTCTTTTCCCTTCTGTAATGGCTTGGCAGGCGAAGAACGGTGGTCTGGAGGGTTGCCCAGAGCAACGCCAGTGGTTAAGATTCATTCTAAACCTTCCAGCCATCACCTCTTTGTTTTTGCTGTGTCACCCCGAGTGGGACGGGTATGCCCAGACGTGGGTCCCGTGCCTGCTGGGCCTAGAGACCCAAGCTACTCCTCACTGATGAGCCCCAACAAGGGCGAAACATGTTTGGGGATGCTTGTGGTCTCGTGCAGAGGGAATGTGACCTAGCAGTTCGGGCTGGACTGCCCCTTTTGGGGTGGGGCCAAGCCTGACTTGCATATGGTCTTTTCCCTTCTGTAATGGCTTGGCAGGCGAAGAACGGTGGTCTGGAGGGTTGCCCAGAGCAACGCCAGTGGTTAAGATTCATTCTAAACCTTCCAGCCATCACCTCTTTGTTTTTGCTGTCCCAATCCAATGCTACACAGCTAGCTGAGCTCCAAACGACTGTAGCTTCCCTCCAATTTGCTTTGAAGATACTGCTACAGATGACGGGACGTATCTTATCTAACACCAATTCTATTTCCACGATATTAAACTCGAAGGATATTCTGCGAGAAGAAGCTGAAGTTAATTTATCGGACGCTCTCCAAATAGCCGAGGAGATGGAAGAACAAGCAGACGAGAAGGTGAGGGAAACGGTGCAAGGGACACCTCATAGCAACATCTTAATTGAAGATACTCCCACAGAGACAGAGGAACAAGATTTGGAACATCGTCCCCAAGCCCCCCTCACGCGTAAACAACGTAGATTGGCCAGAAAGGCCCTCAAAAACAAGTCAGCTATAATACATGCCCCATCTCCTACGGCAGGGTCAGGACCTATATTCGAAACTCGCTCAAAAAAAGCCAGAAAAAGACTGACGAGAGCCTTGCGAGCAGCAACAAAAAAAGGTCCGCTTACAGATTGGTTAATACCTGAAGATAAGTCCCAGGCCATGGACCTAGAGGAAACTGCATTGGAGGACTCGGTGCTTGTCTGTGAAGTAAGCACGCCCTCCCACCTTGAGCCTGCTCCGGAGACACGGTCCTCGGAGGACCCGACTGAGCATGTTCTCTTGGAACAGCAGAAGCAAGTGCCTGAAATCAAGAATAATCGCTTATGCTTCATCAAGAATCTGTACCCCAGGAACAAGAACTCTTGGTTGGCACGCTCTGAGCTATTAACTCGCCTACACCACATTCCACAACTCCGTATTTTAAAATCTGATGACTTTCTTTTCATTGAACCTCTGTCGGGTCCTAATCCTAATGTATCTGCCCTACATTGTACTTTTTTAAATATTGTGCAATTATTGAGAAAATATAAAGAAGAACTGAGAGCAGTGGATATTGATATTGATGTGGACCCGCAGGAGAAGGATCTCTCAGTTATCTCTGAGGAATCAGTTGGGATATCATCTTCTGGAAATGAGTGCAATACAGGAGCAGGAGATAGTCCACTATTGGTAGAAGTACAACTAGCACGCAAGGCCCTGTTAAATTCCTTACCCAAGCTGTTACAAAGTCATTGATATCTATCATTACTGTCATGGAACTGCAGAGGTTTCTCAAATCTTTTGAGGACAGATGGTTCTTCTGCCTTCCTATCGCAACATAGCTATATTTGTCTGCAGGAGACATGGTCATTGGACTCCTTAGTGTTAGATGGTTTTGTTATACATCAATCACCTGCGAAACAAGGCTGTAAGGGTCGCCCTTTTGGTGGCCTACTGACGGGGGTTACCAATACTATCAAGTCCCGGAAAATACAGTGTAAAGCTGAAGACCAGTTATTGGCAGTGGAAGTAGAATATCCTACTGAAAGTGGCTGTAGCAGGTTTCTATTAATTAATCTGTATAACCCTCCCGGAGCAGTAGCAAGGGACACCTTACAAGAGGCCATACAGGATTTACTGTCTACCTGGACATTAAGAACTAGTAATGTTGCTATCACTGTTGTGGGGGATTTTAATTGCCATATGTCTGACGATACTCTTATACCCACCAATTCAGGTCTCAGTGCGAAGTGTTTGATGACCGATAGCAGGAGGGAGAATGAAGGACTTGGGTGGTTACAATTGTTCGAAACTTGGGACTTGGCGATGATTAATGGCCGCACTTTTGGGGACAGACCAGGGAAGCATACTTGGGCAAATGGATCATCACTTAGTACATTAGACTATATATTTATGAGCCCCGAGATGCAGTCCAAAGTAAGGGATATGTGGGTTAAGCCTAATGGATGGAGTGACCATACTGCGCTGCATTGCTCAATATTTATACCGATCCCCCTCACTCCCCTAGCGCATATTGGAGATATTCAATCTAATTGTTTAGGAACTAGAATTATATGGTCAGAGAAAAACATCAGAGTGGCATCTGAAGCTCTCAAACCTACCACCATACAGGGCCTTTACGATGTTCATGATATGACGATAAACGAAATTGAAAACTGGATATCGGGCTTTTCAGGTCAACATGCTTCAGCCAAAAAGGGTCACATGTTAAAAACGGGTGGCACTCTACCCCCTTTTAACAGAGAAATCAGAGATGCCAAGAGAGGGCTCAGAAGAGTGATCTGTGGTTTAAAATCTTTGAATCTTTCTGAAACCCAGTACCGCGAGAAATTAAGAACTGCTAAAACTCTATATAGAGCTGAGATTAAAAATATCAAGAGAATAGAGCGAAATAATAGGGATCAACGACTCATAACGACGATTTGTGCTAGGAATTCACACAGCATTTGGGCACTTCTCAATGAGAATAGAGGGAAAGTCAAAGGCCCTATGGTCAACCCAATTGACGAGAATACTTGGGTAGAGTTCCTATTAAATCGTAATCCGAAAGAAGAAGAGTCCTGGATTATATCTATTGAGAAGGCCCCGATTCATCCCCCTTTTGATGTCTCTTCGGAGGCAATCCTCGATAAAATTGCCTCCCTTAAATCCTCGAGAGCTCCTGGCCCAAATGGGCTAGCGAATATTGTGATCAAAAATAATTCTGTATTCTGGGCGGAGTTATTTTCCTTACTCTTTAACAAGATTTTAGCCCAGGGAACTATCCCCAGTTCCTGGCAAACTGCCATTCTTATTCCAGTATTCAAAAAAGGTAGGTGCTCAGACCCCAACAATTATAGGCTTCTATCTATGTTAGATATCACAGGGAAACATTTTGCCTCTTTACTGTTAACTGAGCTGCAAAAATGGGTAGATAACACTAATATACTTAGCAGATTCCAATGCGGTTTTAGACGGGATTTCTCTACATCACATAATCTACTGGTAATGGATATATTACGCACTAGAGCGCTTAGTAAAGGACAGCCCCCGTTGTATGCCCTCTATATTGACTTCAAGGCCGCCTTTGATTCCATCCCTCGTGAGCGGCTTTGGGCCAAGTTGGAAACAATGGGATGCCCATCAGGATTATTATACTATCTTAGATTACTCCATCATGATACCTCGGTGTGCCTTAGACTTAACCAAGAGGGCAATACGACTAGAAATGTGCCTCAAAATAGGGGGGTTAAGCAGGGCTGTGTTACAGCACCTCTTATTTATAACTTATATGTTTATGACATCCCCGCGGCACTTACAGATGTGGACAATTGCCCACCAAAATTGGGGGATGTACTGTGTGTCGTTCTGGCCTATGCTGATGATCTGGTAGTCCTAGATAACACCATAGGTGGCCTTAGGCGCTCAGCACATATTCTTTGGGACTATGCTATGACCAATGGTTTGTCCATTAACCTGGATAAAACGAAAGTACTTAGATTTACCAGGAAAAGGGTAGCCCGTGTGAACTTGGTGGTACATAAAAATCTTATCCTCTATGCCCCTTCTTACTGTTATTTAGGAGTGGAAATAGAACCACTAGGTGATAATACATTATGCAAACAGGGGCGGACCATTCGTGCATTACAAGTAATTTCATTAGTCTCATCTTTCACTAACAAGCAGGGCGGTTTCACTCTATGGGGGACCCGCCATCTCTATATGCAAGTCTTTGTCCCCATGGTTATATATGGCCTCGAGTCGCTATTAACAGCTGACTTAGAGTGGCTTCAAGTGATCGAGGGCAAGTTTTGGAGACGTATTTTGGGTCTTCCCCCGGGTGTGCCGATGGCTGTAATAACATTGGAATTGGGCCTTCCTTCATTGAAAGCGTTAATATTGAAAAAAAGAGCTGGGTTTTATCTGAAGATGATAAGTGGCTCCTCTAATCCAGTATTGTCGGTTATTCAGCAGGAACTGACTAAAAAACATACTACCTCACCTTTTTATAAAGATATGAGTAAATTCTTTGCCGACATTGGCTGGACTCATAGAGGGGCTTGTGTATCTAATGAAATTTTAAATGCACTTGAGAAAAAAGTAGAACTTTGGGACTGGTTAGAGAATTTCTCCCATTTGAGTAGTCTCAAGTCATATAATTTTGTGAAATACCGAATATATCAGTTTATGAAACCACAGGCCTATTTATATCTCTGCCCTACCAGAAGACTTCGACGATTTATCATTCTGCTTCGGTTAGAACAATTGCCTACTCTAACCAATAGAGGAGCTTGGAAAAATATCCCTGCTAATGAGCGGACATGTCGGCTTTGTAAATCTTTGTCGTGTCCAGAAACAGCTAGGCATCTTTTGACGCAATGCCAGGCTATGAAGGAGCCGATTATAAACTTCTTGGGTGAATTTTTGCATGATCTATTAGCTATCCACGAACTGTCGTTCTGGCATTACTGTACCAACACTTGCAACATGCACCTATTCATAGCACTTTATAATGTCTGGCAACAGATTGAATTAGGCTTAGGTCTCTAATTAGATCTGAATTATAACTGCCTAGTCATTTGTTTATTATATTTTAAATTTAATATGTATTGTATATTGATGAATTTCTGATCTTTGAAATGGATTTAATATTTGATGTGGATATTTATGATTTTATTTTTATGTTATGTTTGAAAATGAAATGTGTAAAGTTTGAATTTATTTTCAACCTATATCAAATTAAAGAATTTGATTTGATTTGATTAGCAATTTTCTCGAGCACTTGCTGTAGGAGCTTTTGGTCTAGCAGGTCAAATGCAGCGCTTAGGTCTAACAAGACCAATAGGCCGGCCTTACCCTTGTCCATAATTTCCACCATTCTGGACTGTACGTCCAGCATAGCAGTCTTGGTGCTGTGAGCTGCTCTAAAGCCAGATTGTTGGGTGTGTAGGATCTCATGGCTTTCCTCAAACTCCTGGAGTTGGGCTGTTGCTATTTTATCCAAATTTTTGAGAGTAAAATTACAATTAGTAATGGGTCTTAAATTGTTGGGGTCTCGAGGGTCTAGGCTTAGCGGTGTTATGGTGACCTTTTTTTATGTTACTAGGCCCTACTTGGTCCCGAAAGGAAGTGTTACCAATTTTAGTGAAGAGTGGGGCAAAGATTTCAGGATGTTGTAGGATAATCTTGGGAGGGAGAATGTTTTCGGCACATGAGGATGGTTTCATGGAGGCTAAGGTTTTCAAAATGGCTTCTGTGGAGATAGGTTGAAATGGAAACTTCTCTTTTCCAATTATCAATGATTGTTCCCCAAGGATGCTACATGGACGTTTTTTTGCTTGTGCTAGTGCAATGCGATCTCCAGCTTTGGCTATTTTGTTAGCAAATGCTGCCTGGGTGTTTTCGCATACAAATTGTGATGGAATAAATGCCGGGGCCATTGCCTTGAGCTTCTCTATGGATTTGAGAATATCAAAGAGCTTGCTTGCTGAATTATCAGAGGCTTCAATTTGACTGTTAAAATAGTTCTTTTTAGCCTCAATGATCTTGGTTTTATAGGATTTCTCAAATAATTTCCAACTTATTTTTTTATCTTCTGTTTGGTTTTTAAGCCATTCAGCTTCACTATGTTTTTTTTCTTTCTTGAGAGAGGTAAGTTCAGGTGTGAACCATTTTTGGTGGTTGAGGTTGGGCCTAACAGTTTTTTCTTTATTAAGTGCTTTCTGGTTGATTAACAAAAGCATCTGCTGGTCATATTTTTTGATAATAGAGTCACACGTGTCACTTTCATCAATGTCGGCCAGGATGCTATTGATACAGAGTTGTAAGTCCGTACTTTCGATGTTTTTAAAGTTTCTGGAAAGGACCTTACTTAGCTTGTTAGACTGTTTTTTGCTGGAGTTGGTAGATACAGGACAAATACTATTTTGTAATGGTCAGTCCATATACAAGGAGAGGTAACATAGTTATTGGTCTCAATGTTATTGGTTATGATCCAGTCCAATTGGTGGCCATTAGCAATGGTGGGTTTGTGGTTCATAACGTTAAAGTGTAGTTTATCCAAGGTTTTTCAAGGATGAGAGCTTCTTTATCTTTTGGGGTCTCCACGCCACCGGTTTAGATCACCAATAATGATTGTGGATTTGTTTAGACCTGTGAGTGAGTCTGCGAGGATGGTGAGTTCATTGTTGAACTCAGATTCGAAGGAGGGAGGTCTCTAAATGAGGATGAAGTTAATGCAGTTGTTGTCCATGAAACAATGTTTCAGATGTACAATTTCACAGCCTGAACAGGAGAGTGTAGATGTAAATACGGGCAGTGAGTCTCGGATTACTATGGCTACCCCACCCCCTTTCCCATTTCCTCTGTTTGTGTAGTGGATTGTGTAACCCGTAGGTACTGCCAGAGCGCAGGTCAGTCCTATTGGATCTTGTAACCACGTTTCTGTGATACAAATTATGTCAATATTATCAGACACAATTAAGTCGTGTACACATGAGGCGTGTTGATTAAGGGAGCGTGTGTTTAGAAGGCATACTTTCAGTTTCTTAGACAGGAGTTCTTTGCCATAAAATTGTTTAATTTTTGTCCTGGGCGGGTCACTAAAAGGTACCTGGTCTGCAGGAATCAGTCTGCAGGAGAGGATTGAGGTATTGTTCTTAATGGGGTCATGGTCCGGGAGCACCAGAGCGCTGTGGGCCTTGTCCAAGGTACCCTGTGCTTGTGCGTGTATGGCTCCTATTTTCTGTAAGTCTTGTAATTTAGAAAGAAGATCGTTGAGCTTTCCTATTCCCATTCTTACCTAGGTAGGAAGGCTGGACTAAGCCTAGAGAAGAAGATGCAGAGTTTTTGACCACGGACAGTGGGATCGGTGAGGACCGACACAGACCGGCTTGCCTCTGAAGCACCAGTGTCTCTTCAGTGTCTAAGGAGCAATCTCGCCTGCACTCCCCACACGCGCCACATCTCTTCAGTGGCTAGGGAGTGAACTCACCTGCACTCCCCATACGCGCCACATCTTTTCAGTGTCTAGGGAGCAATCTTGCCACATCTCTTCAGTGTCTAGGGAGCAATCTCGCCTGCACTCCCCACACGCGCCACATCTCTTCAGTGTTTAGGTAGCAATCTTGCCTGCACTCCCCACACGCGCCACATCTCTTCTGTGTCTAAGGAGCAATCTCGCCTGCACTCCCCTCACGCGCCACATCTCTTCAGTGTCTAGGGAGCAATCTCGCCTGCGCTCCCCACACATGCCACATCTTTTCAGTGTCCAGGGAGCAATCTCACCTGCACTCCCCACATGCGCCACATATTTTCAGTGTCTGGGGAGCAATCTCGCCTGCACTCCCCACATGCGCCACATCTCTTCAGTGTCTAGGGAGCAATCTTGCCTGCACTCCCCACACGCGCCACATCTCTTCAGTGTCTAGGGAGCAATCTCGCCACATCTTTTCAGTGTCTAGGGAGCAATCTTGCCTGCACTCCCCACATGCGATACATCTCTTCAGTGTCTAGGGAGCAGTTTTGCCTGCACTCGCCACACACGCAACATCTCTTCAATGTCTAGGGAGCAATCTTGCCTGCACTCCCCGCACGCTACATCTCTTCAGTGTCTAGAGAGCAATCTCGCCTGCACTCCCCACATGTGCCACATGGCTTCAGTGTCTAGGGAGCAATCTCGCCTGCACTCCCCAAATGTACCACATATCTTCAATGTCTAGGGAGCAATCTCGCCTGCACCCCCCACACACACCACATCTCTTCAGTGTCTAGGGAGAAATCTCATCTGCACTCCCCACATGCGCCACATGTCTTCAGTGTCTAGGGAGCAATCTCGCCTGCACTCCCCACACGCGCCACATCTCTAGTGTCTAGGGAGCAATCTGGCTTGCACTCCCCACACGCGCCACATCTCTTCCATGTCTAGGGAGCAATCTCGCCACATCTTTTCAGTGTCTAGGGAGCAATCTCGCCTGCACTCCCCACACGCGCCACATCTCTTCAGTGTCTAGGGAGCAATCCCGCCACATCTTTTCAGTGTCTAGGGAGCAATCTCACCTGCACTCCCCACATGCGCCACATCTCTTCAGTGTTTAGGGAGCAATCTCGCCTGCACTCCCCACACACGCCACATCTCTTCAGTGTCTAGGGAGCAATCTTGCCTGCACTTCCCACAAGCGCCACATCTCTTCAGTGTCTAGGGAGCAATCTCACCTGCACTCCCCACATGCACCACATCTCTTCAGTGTCTAGGGAGAAATATCACCTGCACTCCCCACACGCCCCACATCTCTTCAGTTTCTAGGGAGCAATCTTGCCACATCTTTTCAGTGTCTAGGGAGCAATCTCGCCTGCACTCCCCACACGCACTACATCTCTTCAGTGTCTAGGGAGCAATCTCACCTGCCCTCCCCACACGCACCACATCTCTTCAGTGTCTAGAGAGCATTCTTTCCTGCACTCCCCACACACGCCACATCTCTTCAGTGTCTGGGGTGCAATCTCGCCTGCACTCCCCACACGCGCCACATCTCTTCAGTGTCTAGGGAGCAATCTCGCCTGCACTCCCCACACGTGCCACATCTCTTCAGTGTCTAGGGAGCAAGTTCACCTGCACTCCCCACACGTGCTACATCTGTTCAGTGTCTAGGGAGCAAACTCACCTGCACTCCCCACACACGCCACATCTCTTCAGTGTCTAGGGAGCAATCTCGCCTGCACTTCCCACATGCGCCACATCTCTTCAGTGTCTAGGGAGCAATCTTGCCTGCACTCCCCACATGCGCCATATCTCTTCAGTGTCTAGGGAGCAATCTTGACTGCACTCCCCACACGCGCCACATCTCTCAAGTGTCTAGGGAGCAATCTCGACACATCTTTTCAGTGTCTAGGGAGCAATCTCGCCTGCACTCCCCACACATGCCACATCTCTTCAGTGTCTAGGGTGCAATCTCGCCTGCACTCCCCACACGTGCCACATCTCTTCAGTGTCTAGGGAGCAATGTTGCCTGCACTCCCACATGCGCCACTTAGCTTCCATGTCTAGGGAGCAATCTCGCCACATCTTTTCAGTGTCTAGGGAGCAATCTCGCCTGCACTCCCCAAATGCGCCACATCCCTTCAGTGTCTATGGAGCAATCCCACCACATCTTTTCAGTGTCTAGGGAGCAATCTCGCCTGCACTCCCCACATGCGCCACATCTCTTCAGTGTTTCGGGAGCAATCCCGCCTGTACTCCCCACATGCGCCACATCTCTTCAGTGTTTAGGGAGCAATCTCGCCTGCACTCCCTCACACGCCACATCTCTTCAGTGTCTAGGGAGCAATCTTGCCTGCACTTCCCACACGCGCCACATCTCTTCAGTGTCTAGGGAGCAATCTCTCTTGCACTCCCCACACGCGCCACATCTCTTCAGTGTCTAGGGAGCAATCTTGTCTGCACTACCCACATGTGCTACATCTCTTCAGTGTCTAGGGAGCAATCTTGCCTGCACCCCCCACACGCGCCCCATCTCTTCAGTGTCTAGGGAGCAATCTCACCTGCACTCCCCACACGCGCCACATCTCTTCAGTGTCTACAGAGCAATCTTGCCTGCACTCCCCACACGTGCCTCATCTCTTCAGTGTCTAGGGAGCAATCTCACCACATCTTTTCAGTGTCTAGGGAGCAATCTCGCCTGCACTCCCCACACGTGCCACATCTCTTCAGTGTCTAGGGTGCAATCTCACCTGCACTCCCCACACGTGCCACATCTCTTCAGTGTCTAGGGAGCAATCTCGCCTGCACTCCCCACATGCACCACTTTTCTTCCATGTCTAGGGAGCAATCTCTCCACATCTTTTCAGTGTCTAGGGAGCAATCTCGCCTGCACTCCCCAAACGTGCCACATCCCTTCAGTGTCTAGGGAGCAATCCCGCCACATCTTTTCAGTGTCTACGGAGCAATCTCGCCTGCACTCCCCACATGCGCCACATCTCTTCAGTGTTTAGGGAGAAATCTCGCCTGCAGTCCCCTCACACGCCACAACTCCTCAGTGTCTAGGGAGCAATCTTGCCTGCACTTCCCACACGCGCCACATCTCTTCAGTGTCTAGGGAGCAATCTCGCCTGCACTCCCCACACGCTCTACATCTCTTCAGTTTCTAGGGAGCAATCTCGCCACATCTTTTCAGTGTCTAGGGAGCAATCTCACCTGCACTCCCCACACGCGCTACATCTCTTCAGTGTCTAGGGAGCAATCTCGCTTGCACTTCCCGCACGCGCCACATCTCTTCAGTGTCTAGGGAGCAATCTTGCCTGCACTCCCCACACGCGCCACATCTCTTCAGTGTCTAGGGAGCAATCTCGCCTGCGCTCCCCACACGCGCCACATCTCTTCAGTGTCTAGGGAGCAATCTCACCGGCACCCCCCACACACGCCACATCTCTTCAGTGTCTAGGGAGCAATCTCACCTGCACCCCCCACACACGCCACATCTCTTCAGTGTCTAGGGAGCAATCTCACCTGCACCCCCCGCACACGCCAGATCTCTTCAGTGTCTAGGGAGCAATCTCACCTGCACCCCCCACACACGCCACATCTCTTCATTGTCTAGGGAGGAAACGTCCCTGCACTCCCCACACTTGCCACATCTTTTCAGTGTCTAGGGAGCAATCCCGCCTGCACTCCCCACACGCGCCACATCTCTTCAGTATCTAGGGAGCAATCTCGCCTGCCACTTCCCGCACGCACCACATCTCTTCAGTGTCTAGGGAGCAATCTCGCCTGCACTTCCCGCACGCGCCACATCTCTTCAGTGTCTAGGGAGCAATCTCGCCTGCCACTTCCCGCACGCGCCACATCTCTTCAGTGTCTAGGGAGCAATCTCGCCTGCACTTCCCGCACGCGCCACATCTCTTCAGTGTCTAGGGAGCAATCCCGCCTGCACTCCCCACATGCGCCACATCTCTTCAGTGTCTAGGGAGCAATCTCCCCTGCACTCCCCACACGCGCCACATCTTTTCAGTGTCTAGGGAGCAATCTCACTTGCGCTCCCCACACGCGCCACATCTCTTCAGTGTCTAGGGTGCAATCTCACCTGCACCCTCCACACAAGCCACATCTCTTCAGTGTCTAGGGAGCAAACGCCTCTGCACTCCCCACACTTGCCACATCTTTTCAGTGTCTAGGGAGCAATCCCGCCTGCACTCCCCACACGCGCCACATCTCTTCAGTATCTAGGGAGCAATCTTGGATGAGCACTTTGATTACCATATACGTCTAGGATGGCATTTTTGGCTGACAGTCTTGAGGGGCTGCTCATGGAATGGAGTGATGGGGGGCTATTCCTTCATGCTGGGCTTTGTAGTGATTGCACCGCTATCATGGTCTGTGCATGTCGCGTATGTTTCAGCAGGGCTCTTAAATCTTGCCTGTTGTTGTTGGATATCCCACATTCCTTTCACTTGATTTCAAGCCACTTCCTCAAAAGTGGTTTCTCTTGAAAGACTCACTGGGAAGTTGTAGACTGACATGGAGTCAATTATGGAAGTCTAGCTGTGGTACCCGTCATTGCTCATGTCCTGATAAAGTAGTGTCTCATGTGCCCTGGAGGATGTTGCTCTTGCACTCTTGTCGCCAAGTCTTCTTTAGTTTTCTCTGGTGTCTCATGTGCCCTGGAAGATGTTGCTCTTGTCCGCTTGTTGGCAAGTCTTCTTCAGTTTTCTCTGGTGTCTCATGTGCCCTGGAGGATGTTGCTCTTGCACTCTTGTCGCCAAGTCTTCTTCAGTTTTCTCTGGTGTCTCATGTGCCCTGGAAGATGTTGCTCTTGTCCGCTTGTTGGCAAGTCTTCTTCAGTTTTCTCTGGTGTCTCATGTTCCCTGGAGGATGTTGCTCTTGTCCGCTTGTCGGCAAGTCTTCTTCAGTTTTCTCTGGTGTCTCATGTGCCCTGGAGGATGTTGCTCTTGTCCTCTTGTTGGCAAGTCTTGCTTCAGTTTTCTCTGGTATCTCATGTGCCCTGGAGGATGTTGCTCTTGTCCTCTTGTTGGCAAGTCTTGCTTCAGTTTGCTCTGATGTCTCATGTGCCCTGGAAGATGTTGCTCTTGTCCGCTTGTCGGCAAGTCTTCTTCCGTTTTCTCTGGTGTCTCATGTGCCCTGGAGGATGTTGCTCTTGTCCTCTTGTTGGCAAGTCTTCTTCCGTTTTCTCTGGTGTCTCATGTGCCCTGGAAGATGTTGCTCTTGTCCGCTTGTCGGCAAGTCTTCTTCAGTTTGCTCTGATGTCTCATGTGCCCTGGAAGATGTTGCTCTTGTCCGCTTGTCGACAAGTCTTCTCCAGTTTTCTCTGGTGTCTCATGTGCCCTGGAAGATGTTGCTCTTGTCCGCTTGTCGGCAAGTCTTCTTCAGTTTTCTCTGGTGTCTCATGTGCCCTGGAAGATGTTGCTCTTGTCCGCTTGTCGGCAAGTCTTCTTCAGTTTTCTATGGTGTCTCATGTGCCCTGGAGGATGTTGCTCTTGTCCGCTTGTCGCCAAGTCTTCTTCAGTTTTCTCTGGCGTCTCATGTGCCCTGCAAGATGTTGCTCTTGTCCGCTTGTTGGCAAGTCTTCTTCAGTTTTCTCTGGTGTCTCATGTGCCCTGGAGGATGTTGCTCTTGTCCTCATGTCAGCAAGTCTTGCTCCAGTTTTCTCAGGCATCTCATTTGCCCTGGAGAAAGTTGCTCTTGTCCTCTGATCGGCAAGTCATGCTGCTGTTTGTTGTTGTATTTCAGAAGCTCTGATATTGATTTTCGCTTTGCATCAGATGGAGCTTTTCCAAGTGATGTTTGTTACTTGTGCGGAATGTTTCAGTCAATCAATGGCTTCAAAAGAAAGATTGATTGATTGTGCTCTCTTCTCGTGAATGAACTTAAGTAAACTGTAACCATGCTATTTCCCATATATGGACTGTTGTGGTAAAAAAAATCGAACTCTTTTTTTCTTCCCTTTAAAAACTGCTTATATAAACAGTTTCAAACTATATACAGTAGTAATACATTTTAAAGGAATTTTAAAGGAATGAACAAAATATCAAACATTTTGCTTCAGACCCTTTTCCAAATTGTGCCTCCTTTTAGTACCTATTGTAGTGAATTGGGGTGAGCATCAGTAATGAGGGTGTCTACAGAGTGCATTTTTTGCATCCAAACAGACTACGATCTTGCCCCGGACAAAAGAGGAATCCATGCAAAATTTGGTAGACGTGGGTTCAAGGATGTGGATTTGTATAGCCTGGACAAACATACAGACATACATACATTCAGCTTTATATATAAAGATTTTGAGTTGCATGCATACTTGAGACTGGTCTGTAATTGGCAGGACTGCTTGCTTGAAAATGGAGCATTTTCCTGGACTGGGGTTTGTGGAAATAGAATCTAGTGTTCTTCCCCAAGTAAAAGTTAAAGGGAATTTGTATGTTTGTTGGAAACCACCTGAATCAGGGGCCTTATCCCAATGTGCAATGCCCTTCCAATCACAAGATATCATTGGCTCTACCATTTTCCAATGGAAATGTAATCCTTTTAGGCATCGGTTCCAAACTATATCGAATGCATGCGGTTAACAATGGGCTTTGTGTACTTTATTAGAGATTAGGGAAAAACAATGAGATTAGAAGCTCTGGAAAAGCCCACTGGACACGCTCCAGATGCGTTATCAGAGTCCGGCACTTGTTTTCGGAGGCTGAAGGTTGTCCCAGGGTCAGGCACGGCGGTATTTAAGGTCTTGCCTCTCGTGGGCCGGTGCTGTTGCAGCTCAGAACTCGAGTTCCTTCGTAGATACCTGCAGGAGAAGAGAGGACCATGAAGTGGCTATTGCTTCTGCTGGGGCTGGTGGTGCTTTCTGAGTGCATGGTCAAGTGAGTACTTATCATACCAACTGCGTACCCTGGAGGGTTCTATGATCTGAACCCAAGAGTAAGTGCCGGACACTAAACTTCAGGAATATCCAACTCCTTGCACACAGCTAACACTCAGGTCTGAGAAGAGAGAGCGACGGTGAGTGCCTATCCTCACACAGAAAGGTCTCATATGTGGGTCAAGCAAGGTTTAGAGTAATTCATCCTCTGGTCCTTTACATACGGTGAGGTGAGCATGGCAACAATGGAGAGTTTATAAATGACAAGCCTCAAGTGTCTTCTTTTAGATAGCTATGCTGTATTTTTGTTTTCACATAAATGGGTCTTTGAATTAATTGCTCATACACACTAAACCAAAAACCGCTATCAAAGGGGATCCTTTCAGTAATGTGAGTGCGAGGCCACTTCAGACCCTCATACCATGAGCAAAATATGTGACTCTTGATGAATAGCCTGTCTCATTAAACAGCCTGTTCACATTATATCTGGTCCTTTGCAGGAAGACCATTTCAATTCAATTAATTACAATTTCAAAGCTTTGGGTTTGGGGAGGATAGCTCACGGGCAACACGCTTGCCTTGGAAGCAAGAAAAAATGGTGCAACACAGGTTCAATCCGTGGGTCTGCGCTTAGAAACCTCTGGGTGTTAAGCGTGTTGTAAATAACCAATCACAATTTCAATGTTTGAAAAGGACATATTTTTCAAATAATACTATTGTATTTTTCAATTGTGGTCGACTCGTCCCTGGGTGATTTTTTACTAAAGTGATTTATAAGGATCCAGTGAACCTGAAAGGATAATTTTATTTTTTGGGGGGGAGTGTGGGGGCTGTCTGGGAGTGTTGGGCTCCCATAGATTTTTCTCAAGGATCAAATGATATTTATTTTAAGACTCACAAATCCCCTGGAAAGATCTGGAAGTTCAGGGGCAAACCTGTAGATGGACATATTTCAAAAGGCTACAGGAAAACGTGCAGGCAGTGGAGTAAAATGTGGGGGGATGTGAAGCTTAGGAAGGAATTCGGGAGAGGAAATAAGTCATGTGTTTGCTCGGCCCTGGCTGCACTTTAACATAGATATCTCAGTAGGCCACTGTATCAGTTTCAGACATGTGTGCTTCACAGGTTATTAGGACAGTTTTTCTGAAGTCCAACTAAGTGCTTAGTAAAACCATTCAACTGAGGCAGTACAAGACTCCATTCTTAGTATAAGGCTGCACCACCTGAGTTCATGGTAGCGTAGACAGAGCGGCCAGGCTTATCTTAGGAGGGAGAGAGGGCTGTAGAATCAGTACAAGTGAAATTGTAATACAAATTATCCAAAGAAACACGGAAACACTGTGTATTGTAAAAATAAAGGATTTATTTAAATACAGGTAGGCCCAGATACATCTAGGGGTTAAGTAAGTACTAACACATTGGGCCTCATTACGACCCAGGCGGTAAATTACCACCTGGGTCGTACCCTTACCACCACGGCGTAAACTATGTTTACGCCATGGTGGTTGGCGGATTTACCGCCCCATTCCAAGGTGAGTGGGGCGGTAAATCCCCATTTCCCATTTTACCCTTCCCCATTCCCATTTTTGCCCCATAGGGCATAATGGGAATGGGGAAAGGCACTAATTACGCCACCGTAAATTACGGTGGCGTAATTAGCACCAAGGTCCCGTTGCGGCATGGGTATTAACGCCTGCAAAAAGCAGGCGTTAAAATCACCATCCTGCAAAGGGATCTTGGAATCAGGCTTTAAGGGTCGGCGCTGTTTACGGCGCCATAAACCCCTTAACGCCTGGGTCCTAATGAGGGCCATTATATGAAATCACAATATAAACACAACACTATACTTGAAAACACACAGGCCCAAGTATAAACCCTATTTGAAGTACCCAACAGTAGTTCTAGGGAAGTCAAAACCTTTTCATACACATTCAGGATAGGTCAAGCCTATTCTTGGGGAGTAAAAAACAATGGTTACTTTTTACAATTACATTCAGTAATGCTAGGGCAGTAGAACCTTTCAGTTGTATAATGACTCTCAGTACAAATCACATAATCAGCCAACTGGACAATATACGTTTGGTGAATAGTGGAACACTTATTCTAGGTGCAGTAAAAACCTAGAACTACCTTTGTGATAACACACAGTTATACTAGGTCAGTAAAAGCTAAGGATGTAATATACAATTACAGGTGCTTTTGAAATCAGGGAACCCCGGTTTGAGGTAAGCAGTAACTTATGTAGCTTATTTTCGATGGTACACAGCTAACACAAGGTAAGTAAAACCCACATACTGTTTTAATCTCCCAATGAAGGGGAAAGCAAAACCCAATTTCACGCTTTAATGAATGACTCAAAGTTATTTTAGGTAGGCAACAACCTAGTACAGACTTATTGTGGACAGGCTCGCCGCAAGTCAGGGGAAGCAAGACCCAGTTTGGCGACACTCATTCAATTATCCTCAAAGGACTAATCTGGTGATACCAACAGTTGCAAGACACTCATGCAATTATCCTCACAGGAATAATCTGATGAAACCGACACTTTACTTTTCGTAAGAGGCACAACCTAATCACAGGAGAGTAAAATACCTTCACATCTACTTTCTATTCGGATGGCAAAACAGTGGCTAAGGGAGAAAAGATGTTAACCATACTTTTAAGAATAATGCATCACACATTCAAGATCAGTAAGAACTTTTGTAACTGTTCACTCTTAGAATTACAGTTACCAACCAACTCTTTACAAGTAAGTAACTTTGAAACACTTATTTTCTTTTCTAGGCAGAAGTCCCAATCCTTTGAAAGTGGTTCCCTTATTCTTGGAGCATGATTGTTCTCAGTGGCAGAAGTGGGGTTGGGGGAGGAGGGGTCACCAGGACTAGTGACCAACAGGCAGTGTCCGAATTACAGAATTGTTACAGTTTTAATGTGAAAGAGGATACATTGTATCTCCCCAGCACTCCACATAAGGTGGGGTATGCTGGTTTCACAGAATAAAATGTAAAAATGTAAAAGGGATGCAAAGATCCTTTCCACCCTTGGGAACTGTAGTTCACCCAAGGATAGGAAAATAACGTTAAAAGGGGAGCTCTAGAGCAACCCAGCAACAACAGACACTTATTGCTAATAAGTTGTTAAAGAGGATACATTTAAAAAGACACTATGGAGAGTCTTAAAAATGACACCCATAAAAAGACTTAAAGATTATGTGAAGGTGGAAAAAGGTTCCCACTCACTGAGGTATTAAGGAAAAATATCAAAAGGTTCTAGGGTTGACCAAGGTCAGGAAGATTTACCAGTTCTGTGCATCTTACTTAACACGGGTTGAATCTGATTTTCAAAGACCTAACCATTCATCCTTCCGAAGTTGTTAATGCTGTTGCAGTGGTGAGAAGGGAGCTTTCATATCAAACATGCACAGACACTCACGCACCCGGCCTGTCAGGGTCTGATTACCACTGTATGGAGCCCTATGTGTTTTGAAAACAACAGGGAAAGCTTCAAAGAGCTAAAGGACACGGTACAACCGTGATCATCCTTTTAACCGTTAACAAGGAAACATACGGTAGCACAAAAACAACGGTTTTCTAGGAAGGCAGGTATTCAGACAGCATATTAGATAAGCAAAAAATGGGTCAAAGGAGTGCTCACACTCTAACACAAAGGAGGGCCACCCGGCTCAGCGTATCTCACCCTAAGGAAGAACACCCTGTCCCTGGCGGGGGTGCCTGTCCCTGGGTGGCACGTGTTGTATCGCCTATCTAACAGATATAGAGGAGAGTTCTGTCCCTCAACCTTCTATACTAGTGGCAGTGTCTGTCGGCAGACAAAATTATCCAATTGTGTAGAAAACTCTTAAAAATGGTATTCTCCAGAGTGGTATAGCAGTGTTCAACAGAGCTGTGGATTAGATCCTGTGGCTGCTAGGTCTTAGACATGGGTACAACCTGAGAAGCAGGTCAACTGTTTGTATTCCATGCAAAGTGTACAAATTTAATACAGCCTGTAGGTCACTGTGGTTAGGGTTTGAAACAGTACAGCTGGACCACTGGTGGGTGAAGCAGTAAAACACAGCCAAAGGGCTGGAGGACTAAAAATTGGCTCTTATAAAAGCAGCTCACTCGGTGGTAATGAGTGTGCTAAAACACACGATTTCCAGAAAACAAAGTCTCTTTGTTGATATAAGAGAGATCAAAGGTAGGTCATGAGAGCCCTCATGACCAAAAGGGGTCGACCGGTTTCAATGGCATAGGAGATTGGAGCCATCTTCGTCAGGACCGTGATTAGAAGTACAAGCTGAAATTCCTGGAGTTCAAAAATGCTGAACTTGTAGAGAAGTGCTGTTGTCTCCTGTGGGGAGACACAAAGGGGGTTGGGGGAGAGGGAGAAAGGCAAGGGGAAAAGAATTAGAGGAAACACTGGCAACAATAAATGAGTGCTGGCATGGGAGTGGAGGTCTTCATGCATGCGAGTGAACATGTGGAGAAACCAAATGAATGAGTCAATTAGTTCAGGAGAGATGCACCTGTGAGAGGTCTCACCGCCAAAAGGGGGGTTAGGGGGTGAGGGATACAGGGGGGTGAAGGAGACCGCCTCGTGAGATGACTGATGGAATCAACCGAATGGTGAGGTACGGCGTGCTCGCGGGCCAGTGGAGGGTGCACCAGGGGTGCAGATTGGGCAGTTCCAGTAAAACCACTGTGTTATGGGGGCAACAGCCTCCAAAGGTGCTAAATGTCCGCTAAAGAAGTGGAGAGGTAGAGACCATACCTCTAAACGGGCATCCAAAATGAGGAGGGAGCAGGGAGGCGATCAATGGTCAGAGGTCGCTCAAAGGACAAAGACCAGATGGAAAAAACAGCAGCCATTGCACAAGCCCGTCAAAACTGTAGGAATCAATGCATACAAAGGCTGGTGAAGTAGGCAGCAAACGAAAACAAAGGATAAATACATGCGTCAGGCCCATGAGGAATAGGTCACGTCTACTCATAGCCTCAGGCAGGGAGCGCAAGCTGGGGGCGGAATGAGTCACATGCCACCATACGTGGTGTCACCCCCCCTCTGATATTGCTTACATTAGTGTCATGTGACACGGTAATTGTAGCCCTTGCTAGTACTGCCTCACAAAACATGGCAGCTCTCTGACGAAAGTGGTTGTTATGATGTACTTCTAGACAGCACATCACAAAGAGTTAATCTTTCATGCTGCCTGATGGCCGCTTCTAGGTGCTAGCGACTAGGCCCGCGCATGGACACGTTGTTTCCTTGGAAGGTTTCTGGCAAGAAGTGGATTATTCCTTCTGGAAGCACTGGGGGCTCATTTCGAATAGCCGATAATTTTAGGTGAAAATAGCTCTTCTCTGTAAATGTCACTGTTTGCATACATGATCTGCAACGGCATACCATTGCACGCCGCCGCGCCAAATGAGTAAACCCTGCGTGCCATTTACACATGCTAGGCAGCATTTACAGTACTCTGAGGGAATCTGGTTGCCTTTTGTGGGTGTAAAAAGTAGACGGATGTATAGGAATCGTCAGCATTCATGCCACCACATGACTGTCATCCTGTTGTAAATGCTGGAGCATTTGCAAGGTGGAGAGAAAGGGACGGTGGAGTAGAACATTACAATTTGTGACCTCAATCTGACCTCTAAATGAAGGAAAATATGGTGTGGCGTGGAATGCATGCGTAACAGGATTGTGCCCGGGTGTTACCCCTCCACATCATCCCTCATCATACTGCACAACTTCCGTCAGCTTGCATGTGTTATCAACCCACATTGAACGTCAGGGAGTTTCTTCCTTTCTGAAGACCCCAAAGAGTTGGCAGATCTGGGGTTCAGCGTCCGGGTCCCTTCAGCTTTACCCACTGGCTTGAGATGCTAAGGGCTTGAGGTGTCACTGTGTCCTTGGTCTATGGCGCGGGGGTAAAGCTACCATTGGCTGCAGGACGCTTCCATGCTGTGTGGAGGGAAACAGAACATGAGGAAACTAGACCAACTTCTACCAGAAAACAGGTCCTCAGAACCACGTGTATGTAAGGAGCGATATCAAGGTCCACAGGGCCTGCTTGGTCTCCAGCGTTTCTCCTGCTGCGGCCTCCTGGGACTGTCCTTCAAATGATCTATAGCATAGAGCCCCAGAACCGGAAGTGTGTACTTTTCTTCTAAGAAAGTATATCTTATGATCACATTGAGGAAGCCCCCCGCGCCCCCTCAGACCCCACTGCAAAGCTCCCGTTAGGACATGTGGCGGGCTTCTCTCCCACCTATTCACCTTTATCTGCCCCTCTGCCTGCAGTGTTACACTGCTCCAGTGCCCGCCCTGTAACTCATCCTTCACACCATCCCTCTGGAGCCATGTGCTCCACAGCTGGACACACCGCTATAGAAGAGATGTCATCATGAAGGGTGCAGATGTTACACACTGTCCTCTCTTCGACCAATCACACATCTGCGCTTGAGTAACTATGGTTGCTCTGCACCTCCACAGCCAGGCACCACTGATTACTTGATGATCCTGCGTCCATGCGCTTCCTTGCAGCTCTCACCATAGCTGGTAATTCATAGAAGTCAGGGCTTCCGTGTGCTAAGCCTTCCCCTGTACACAGCCATGCTAAGAACATTCAACATGCCACCGCCCTCACCTAGTTGCCCTTTAGAGAAAGAGACATGCCCTACACAGCGGCCTGCATGAGTGCTTTGAAGAGCATGGCACCTCACATCAAATCATGTTAACACCTCTATAAATGGACATGGCTATTACATTTGAAGATTGTGATATGCTCTGAAAAAGCACAAATGAGCATCAAAGACCACAAAAGCACAAATTAACATTGGATAGCACAGGGGCAACGCACTAGTCTTGGAAGCAAAACAGCAGAGAGCAACGCAGGTTCGAATCCTGGATCCATGCTTAGACACCAAACTCGGGTATGGTATTAGGAGTGTAATACAAATTCCATTAAATTAAAGTAAATCCTTCAAAGTATGGAATTCATCAATCTGCAACTGAGTACCAGATACTGGATCCGGATTCCTTATTCTGCCATACTGTCCAATATATACTGTACCCACGTTGCAATTTCTCCTTGTAATTTGCTTCGAGACATGCTAGTGCTCAGTGATTTGAGCCTAAACTATTTGCTTTGATTGTGCAGTCGTTGTTCAGTACCTTCATTGCATTGTACAAACACCAACACCAGTTCTTAAAAGAACTTGGCATGCCTTACGATTGCAGATAATGTTCGTATGTCCATTACGAGTTCCCAACTTTAGCATTTGCATCCGGGGAAGGGCACTCAGCCAATCAGGCGGCTGGAACAGCAGCAGGAATATACATTCTCCGACCCAGACCCAGCCCCTTCCCCATGCCATACCTGCTTACCTCCTGGTCCAGAACTTTGTGTTCTGGTCCCGGCACTACTCTCACTCCCGGGCCGCCATAGACATGGAAAATGGACTTAGTCCCTTTTCCCTGCGACCATCTTGTTTCTATTGAATTTTTTCAGCTCAGGAGATTTGCATCGCTTGCGCAGCCAATCTCCCAAAGGCAAAAAACAAAAAAACATTTCCACCACGGATATACACTGGGTTGCAAAATGCTTTCACCCCCACTGTGGGGGGGAAGACACGGCTGGTAACAGCCCACAGCCCTCACCGAGGCCTGCATGAAAGTTGCCGTCCCATAGCAGGGGTGATAGCCATATTATTTAATGTTTTTTTAGATACTGCATTAAAACTTTTTTGCGAAATTGTGTACTACATTTTAATAATTTCAAGAAAAATATAGGCCATTTTTAAAAATGCCTGTTTTCAGAAAAGTTGTAGTATGTAAAGTCCAAAAATATGTGCTCTGTCCTTTACCAAACCAGAAACATTGCTTCAAAAATGTCATATAAGGGACCGATACTCCACATTTGGTCATCCAAATAAGTATTTAGCCTTCACTTAATTTGGGGAGAAAACCTGCATCAAAATGTGGTCAACCATTTTCTTTTGCAGCAAAGTGAGTAATAAAAGCCCATGTAAGTAGTTTTACAGCAGTTGCCTGAGTTTCCATGTACATCGCTGACACCAAAGCCGGGCGAGGATCCACACTCATCAGCACACAACATTATGGTGTTTATTAGTACTATCCTGATCAAGTATTTAGCACCTTACATTTCTGTTGGCCTTCTTTTCAGAAAACCAAATGGAAATCTATTTACTAGAATGTTTCACTTAGATTGCTGGAAAAGAAAATCTGCAAATTCAGCTGTTGCTGTTTGTTGTGCAAACTAGTCTCATAACTAGAATTCAATTAAATAGACTCAAAATACATTTTGTGTTGGATTTGTTAAGTAATCAGATCATTACTACACTTATTTTGCTGATTAACATTTGCCAAAAAATCGATTTTTGAAGGATGTTTTTTTAACATTCTTTCTGGAGGTGCAATAGGAAAAATACATTTATAATGCATATATGTTGTTAGGAGAACATTTAAATATGTCACACAATTATGCCAGCAGAATGTAAATTTCGCAACCCTGAAAATTCTGTATTTGCTGAAGTTATGGGTCTTGTGTTTTGTTCCCTTAGACGTGATCTTATAGATGGCGTCGGCTCCTGTATTTATTGTTTTCCAAGAGGAGGAATCTGGAATAATTGACAGTGGATAGACTGCATGGCCCTCCTCTTCCTCTCCTGATCCACTGCAGCACTTTCACTGAATCCCTTGCTTTTTAGGGTCCCCCTGAGGAAGGTGAAGCCCCTCAGGGATCGCTTGAGAGAAGATGGCAAGCTCAAGGAATTCCTGGAAAAGTACAACGTGGACCCAGCCACCAAATACTACCCCAGCATGTACGCTCAAGTGTCCAATGAGCCCATGACCAACTACATGGATGTGAGTGTCCATTGTTTAAGACCTTGAACCTGCCTGCACCTCTCAGCGTATGTGCAACGTTGGGAGACATCCACCTTAGTGCTTTGCAACTGCTGTGTAATTGGAGGTACATACAGGATGATCAGGTAGAATTGAAGAGTTTTCTTGAACAACAGAATGTTATCAAGGTGAAACCACGCCTTTCAAAAGATGGCACCTTGATTTCTTTGATTTTCTTTGTAAAATCTGTAAGATTCTTACTTTTTAGAAGTCAGGTTGTTTCAACTATTAGATATATGCCCTTGCAAGCTTCACTATGGTGTGTACGTCACTATGACGCTGGAACGTTTCCTGGCTTAATTCTCCTCAATCCCTCTATTCCACGGCCACCTTGTGCAGCACGCCTCTCCCACCACAAGAAACACCCTGTCCTATTAATGTAAAACACACTGGAAGCACGTGGGCCCTCAACACCATCTCTCAGAGGGTTTGCTAGGTCCGGGGCTACACTAATGTCGGGACTGTTCGGACTCGGGCATTACTAGCTTTTTGGTTTGAGCCCCTGAGCTTCTATCCGGGACTACAACCAACTGACGCGGGGCGATAGCTCCCTCAAACCACCCCTAGCAACGCCTCTCTCTAGCTGAATGTCTTCTTGGAATTTCAGGGACAATGGGACATTCTGCAACATCCCAGAACTGGTGGCGTTGTGTTTGGCTTCCCAAATGGTTGTCCCTGGGGATCAAGAGTGGTGCAGCTGTCCCAGGATCCCTGTGAGAATGTACTGAAATGCGTTTGCCTGCGCGGTCTCTCCACAATGCCTGCCTTGCTCATGGCGGCGTGATTGTGAGGAGCACCAGTAGGCATGCAGCGTCTTCAGGAAAGCGCCATGGATACCCTCAGCAAACGCCCAGGGAAACATATTCCGGAAATAGCAGAATGGGGTGACTTGTAATGAACTTGAACTGTGACCAAAATGTCTTTTAAAGTGTTGGTTTTGGTAGCCCCACTCATCTCTCATGTTGACTATAAATTGTAGGATACGTAGGAGGCTAATTTCCCTGGTGTCTTGTAAATTGTGCATGTCTGTAAGATGTTCCTTCTGTCGCCCACAGATGCAGTACTGTGGAACTGTCTCCATTGGCACACCACCCCAACAATTCAACGTGCAGTTTGATACTGGTTCCTCTAACTTCTGGGTCCCATCAGTCTATTGTAACAGCTATGCCTGCTGTAAGTATCCCTGAAGCTTCATTCACACACATTCTTAGCATCATAAGTCAAGATAATGGGTCTTCTTATGTAGTGCTTCCTGGCAGGTTGCTCACACTTCTAAGCGCAGTGATAAGCAGTATCACCCAAGCAATCCTTCTATTCTCAAGCACCCACCTTCAGGAACTCGATCGTGTTATAGTCTCGGAATGCTCTCAAAATCCTACACTTTCCCAAATTTCTCAAAACTTGACTTTTTCAACAACACCTGACCAAGGACTATTCCCAGTGGGCGCACAGGCACAACTCACAGTCTAGGCTTGTGTTAAACGATGCCAGGCCAAACACCGTGCACCCACACCCGGTACACCTCTGCTATCGAGCTAGCGCCGTGATTAAAATAGTTTTTTTTTAAAAACAAATTGTAATCATCCTCATCTTCACATGGTTCCTTCCCATGTTGTGCATTTTGCTAATCTCCCAGGGACTGCATCATCATTAAAAACCTTATCTGTCTGCTCATGTTTTAGGTCTGTTTTCCAGTCCAATTGTATAATAGTCTCAAAGAAATCACACCCCCTCTTCTCCATCATTTCACCCACCTATCATTGATCCAATACTGGATCTGTATTACCCTAACATTGCCCTGGTGTGGCGTGAAAGAGTAAAATTCCCAGGGTACTACGCACCACTTGTCAGCTTTACAGCTTTTTCTACAAGATATATTTTTTCCAAACTAGTAGCCACCAAAATCTCCAAAGTGATTGCTGTCAGGTTTTTGCTGCTTCAGTTGCATTATAAACAGCCTTTGTCTCTACATACACAATTGACTATGTTTAGGGACAGGCTCTCCTACCTATCCCTCTTAGATAGGCGCTGCACCATCTGCCATCTAGGGGCAGGCACCCCCGCTAGGGCCAGAGTGTTCTTTCTGAGGGCCAGGCAGCTCATTGCTCTTCTCCCATGTTTTTCCAAAAATGTCCTTATCATTTTGTTTGACCTATGTAACTCAGTATTTTGCTCCCCAAGAACCGTTTATGGTGTGTTTCATTATGGTTATTTAATGGTTAGGGAAGGCAGTCGTCTTTCTGGCCTAGAGCCCAAATACCCCTGTTGTTATTTAGGGTCCTGGTCATTCCGCAGAGACGGATCCTCTTCAGTCTCCGATTCGAGCTTCATCAATTTCGCCGCAAGCGTTTGTCTGCTTTGTTGTTATGAGATCGTTTTACACCTCTAGGTTCTCTGTTTTCACTTTACACCTCTAGGTTCTCTCTCTTCACTTTACACCTCTACGTTCTCTGTCTTCACTTTACACCTCCATGTTCCCTGTCTTCACTTTACACCTCTAGGTTCTCTGTCTTCACTTTACTCTTCTAGGTTATCTGTCTTCACTTTACACTTCTAGGTTATCTGGATTCACTTTACACCTCTAGGTTCTCTGTCTTCACTTTACACCTCTAGGTTCTCTGTCTTCACTTTACACTTCTAGGTTATCTGGATTCACTTTACACCTCTAGGTTCTCTGTCTTCACTTTACACTTCTAGGTTATCTGAATTCACTTTACATTTCTAGGTTATCTGAATTCACTTTACACCTCTAGGTTCTCTGTCTTCACTTTACACCTCTAGGTTTTCTGTCTTCACTTTACACTTCTAGGTTCTCTGTCTTCACTTTACACTTCTAGGTTATCTGTCTTCACTTTACACCTCTAGGTTCTCTGTCTTCACTTTACACTTCTAGGTTATCTGAATTCACTTTACACTTCTAGGTTATCTGTCTTCACTTTACACCTCTAGGTTCTCTGGATTCACTTTACACCTCTAGGTTCTCTGTCTTCACTTTACACCTCTAGGTTCTCTGTCTTCACTTTACACTTCTAGGTTATCTGGATTGACTTTACACCACTAGGTTATCTGGATTCACTTTACACCTCTAGGTTCTCTGTCTTCACTTTACACTTCTAGGTTATCTGTCTTCACTTTACACTTCTAGGTTATCTGTCTTCACTTTACACTTCTAGGTTCTCTGGATTCACTTTACACCTCTAGGTTCTCTGTCTTCACTTTACACTTCTAGGTTCTCTGGATTGACTTTACACCTCTAGGTTATCTGGATTCACTTTACACCTCTAGGTTCTCTGTCTTCACTTTACACCTCTAGGTTATCTGGATTCACTTTACACCTCTAGGTTCTCTGTCTTCACTTTACACCTCTAGGTTCTCTGTCTTCACTTTACACCTCTAGGTTCTCTGTCTTCACTTTACACTTCTAGGTTATCTGGGTTGACTTTACGCTTCTAGGTTATCTGGATTCACTTTACACCTCTAGGTTCTCTGTCTTCACTTTACACTTCTAGGTTCTCTGGATTGACTTTACACCTCTAGGTTCTCTGTCTTCACTTTACACCTCTAGGTTCTCTGTCTTCACTTTACACTTCTAGGTTCTCTGGATTGACTTTATACCTCTAGGTTCTCTGTCTTCACTTTACACTTCTAGGTTATCTGGATTGACTTTACACCTCTAGGTTATCTGGATTCACTTTACACCTCTAGGTTCTCTGTCTTCACTTTACACTTCTAGGTTCTCTGGATTGACTTTACACCTCTAGGTTATCTGGATTCACTTTACACTTCTAGGTTCTCTGTCTTCACTTTACACTTCTAGGTTATCTAGATTGACTTTACACCTCTAGGTTATCTGGATTCACTTTACACCTCTAGGTTCTCTGTCTTCACTTTACACTTCTAGGTTATCTGTCTTCACTGGGTATTTCTGGTATTGTTCTTTAATGGTTTTCATCTAATCTCTAACGATGCTCATTTTAGGTTTAGTGGAAAGATTGTTTTATGGAGTTCCTCAAGGGTCCAGACTTGGACGTGGACTGCTCCTTCTCACCATGTATGTGTTCCCATTAGATCTCTTATACGTTCATTTGTTTTAAGGTTCATTTTTATGTTGCCGATACCCATATTACCACGTGTCAGGGTTGGTGTTGGTACCCTTGTTCAGAGGAGAACTGCCTAGCATTTCGGTGCTGGACTGACCCAGGGCAGGACAAAGACTGATATGTTTGGGATATTTCTCCTCTGTGAAAGATAGTGAGCTAAAGACTCTGGGTAAGACTCTCGTACCCAGGACTAATGTCCGGCAGAGAGACTCCCAGGAACCCCCTTTTAAGGCATGAAGAGGCAATTCCTTTGGTTTTCCGTAAAGGCTGAAATGAGGGTGGGAGGGGAGCTAACTATACGCCTAAAGTGGCAGTAGTGACCACAAAGCTACCACCCTCCTCAATGAATTAGGTGCACTTTAGGTCGGTCAGTTTATTGATGGTGAGGGGGAGCTCCTGCACCTGCTAATTAACCTGCATCAGCATTCTTGCAAGCAGTGCTGAAAGGAGGAATAATCCGCCTTCCTCCCACCTACATATCACGGTCCAGTGGTCGCATCTGAAGCATACGCTAAGGGGGCAGGAGGCGTCACCGCAGCGGTCTCCTCATCGCTGCAGCCAGTGCAGCCAGAACCACGGGAAAAGAAGCAGCGGCGAAACAAGCTTCGGTAGCCGCCCAAGGGCTGTGCCAAGCCCGGTACAGTTTAGGGACAGCAGTGGAGCTCCCACTGAGAGTTCCTCCAGCACCTGCTGGACCAAGGTAGCCCCGCCATGCTGCACTGGTCCTGCATCAGATGTTAGAGAGCCGCCTGAAACCCCAAGGGCACCAAGTACGGGAACGTGTCCCTCCTGCCAGGGCCAGGCAGCAGCTCATACTCCTCCTCCAGCAGGTCCACCTCCTCCTCTAGCTTACAGACCACCCTTGAGGGTCGCGTGAAGACCCTCTCTGAAGGAGGCATGAAGCCCCTCTTGTGGCAGGGCCGCAGCACCACCTCCTCGGATTGAGAGGGGCAGCAGGCAATCTGGGAGCAGGAGCAGAGCTGGGCCAGGGACTGCCAGGGACTGCGAGGGACTGCGGAGTCTGAACACACCCCGTGAGGGGGTACAGGTCTGGCGGGACAGGAGGGGCCGGATGAGGAGAGCTGTGTCCAGACCTGAACATGGAACCATCAAGATGGAAGAGCTGTGGGCTCAAATGGAATCCTGCCTTGGCTATCGATATTTTTCAGGACAGCAGCAGCTCCTCTGCGTGGTAACACTTTAAAGGGGGCCCTGACTGTCTGTCTTTTGTCGACGTTGTCCCCCTCCCTCGCTGCTATTGAAGCTGGAGGAATGGATAGTCTGTCTCTTGTCCTGCAGTGCTCACATTAATGCTGGACCTTAATTTCTCCTGTTTTCTGATTCATCATTGCATTTCTTTTTTATGGTTCCTTTTGTTCTTTTTCTGTCTTTTATTCTTCTCTGTAAATGTATTTAATCATGTCACCTCATGTACCATCTGACTAATTTATTGTAAGGCGCTTCAGCATAAATCAATACAGAAGCAAAAGAAACAAATACACACAGATAGGGTAGAACCCTTGCATTCAAGGCTCTGGGTCAGTGGTTCTGTTAGCTTAGATTGCTAATCTTTCACAAGTACTCTATTGAGTCCAAATAGATTAGGTCAGATGATAGATGTAATGGTAAGTGCATATCCAACACGTGTTTCGACCTTCCTGGGTCTTTTTCAAGGCATCTGGTAAAAAAATAGCACCTTGGTGTGGTCGAGGCTGCTGTTTGTTGAGGTGTCCCGGTGGCTGGCACCCTTGTGGACTTCAATAGGTCTACTGGAAGTAGTAGTACAGTTAATTCACTGTCCCTCTGCATTTGTGTGTTTATTTCCATCACCCCAATTCATGACTTTACAGATATCCTCCAAGCCAGAATCCCATTGGTCTCCTTCAGGAAAGGATCCAGCTATCTACATGCAATGGTGGAAATACCAAATGCAGAGAGGTTTAGTAGTCAAGGCTGGACCACCTCAGATCTCTTATAGATGGCAATGAAAGGCCCTTCTGATATACTGTGTTTACATGAAGTCTTTTCGTTGTACCCACAGCAAACCACAACAAGTTTAACCCTTCCAGTTCCTCCACCTTCCAGTCCACGGGCCAAAGTATGTCAGCTGGATACGGCACAGGAAGCATGACCGGAGTCTTTGCATATGACACGCTCCAGGTAAGAGGTGTTGATAGTCTGGGACTCTGTGCTAAATGGCTTCATTCAGACCTTGCTGACACTTGTCTTCCTTGCACTCCTCAAAGGTCGGAAGCCTCAGTATCAGCAACCAGATCTTCGGTGTGGCCTACACTGAAGCCAATTTCTTCTATCAAATGCCTTTCGATGGCATCCTGGGCCTGGCGTACCCCAGCCTTGCTGCGGATCGCGCCACCCCTGTCTTTGACAACATGTGGAGCCAGGGTCTCCTGTCTCAGGACCTCTTCTCTGTCTACTTGAGCGAGTAAGTTAAAACTGTCCATTTTAGGCTCACCTAGAGCTGCAGAGAGTGCATGAAGTGTCCAGCATTATTTAGATAAGATGACCAAATATATCTGCCTGTATACCTTCAGATGGCTCTGGACCCCATACTCATGGGCTCGCGCTTGGAGCAATGCCAACAAATGAGAATAGGGGGCTCTGTTTCGAGATTTGACTAAAGTGAAAGTGACTCAGAAAGAGTTCTTTCATAGTTCACTCATGGGAATTTGCAGACAAAATGGAGGAGAAATACTGTTGTAAGTTTGTCACAGAAAATGATTTACCATGAATTACTTAAGAGATGCAGAACGAAAGCCAACGGAAGTGGTGATGGATGGATGGATGGATGGATGGATGGATGGATGTGTGATGGGTACCCAACCCCCCAGGAAGCGATTGAATCATACATGTTTTTGTGCAGCGTGGAGTTCCACACGTCCCACGCCAACGGCTTCCGTATGTTCGAGAGCGGACTGGGCTGGAAACGCATTTTGTAGAACAAAGTTTGCAAACAAAGAGTGAACGGGTTTTGATTGAAGCAGAGAACAAGAAACTAGAAGATACGTTTCGAGTAGAGAAGATCATGAATTAGAATTAAAAGGAGGAAAGTTGAAATGCGTTGCTTTCTGGCAGACAAGCCATTCTGCAAATGTTTTCCACCATCTCAGCACACATGTATGACCGAACATGGGAAGGAAGCTAGCAAATAATACTGCTCCTGTGACATCAGGCCATTGCCCAAACAACTCATGCTCTTGCGATTCTGCAAGTAAAGAATGAAAGAAGGAGAATTCACAGCAGAAACTGGAAGGAAACATGACCATGCCCACACATGGGAATAACAATAGCTCCATAGAAGCCAGATCATGAAGGGCACCCACATACATGGCCTGTGCGCCACATCTCTGGCGCGGGGCATTTCATCTACAGCCAGAGGCAAATCTCGGAGAGCAACATGTGACGGTACTGCCAGAAGGGATGTGTGAAACATTCAGACAGACCTCGGCTATGAGCATAGCATCTGGGGCTAGACATAGCTGGTAATACCCACACAATCAAGCCTAGGGTAAGGGCAAGGGTAAGGTGGGGCTCAATGAGGGCTAAGGGCCACTGCAGGGCCTGTGTGACCCCCACGCAGGGGGAGGGCACCTGTACGCACCCTGGGGCCTTCACCTGGGAGTAACTAGACGATTTACTCTTTGCTTGAAATGGCACACTCTACGCATGCAGAATTCTATTTTTCTTAAAAAAATACAAACTTAAAATGACTGAAGGGGAAAAAGAAAAGGGATTAGTTAATCTTCTATTTCCACTGGGAGCTAGTATAATAATATCAGTTTGTATTTAGCAACAGCTCAACCAAGGGCATCAAAGGGCTGTAATAACAGATGATATCTTTACCTACCGCTGCCGGGATTCGAACCTGGGTCATCAGTGTATCCAAAGATGCCAGAAATGAGCGCTCAGCTAGCGGTGCTATCTGACCAGCTACCAGCCGTGAGACAGAGCAGGAATGTGAGTCCTCCGGACACAGGTAATCTGAGCAGAAGTGTAGTTTGTGGAGGAGAATTCAGGGAACCCAGGGGATCCACATATGGGGGCGGGGGGAGGTGGGGTGCAGCAGACGCACTGCGAGAGGCTACAGCAGACCATGGAGGTGCATGGTTGGGTAACGTGGACTCCCCAGGGTTGCTAATGTAGGGAAAGGGGCTCATGGAACGTCACTTTCTTGATGAATACTTTCCAAGTGAATGCATTCTTCTTCTTACAGGCAAGGGGACAGCGGGAGCGTGGTGACCTTCGGTGGCTATGACACTTCTTACTTCTCCGGCACCATGAACTGGATCCCTCTCTCCTCCGAGAGCTACTGGCAGATCACCGTGGAGAGGTGCGTATTACCTGCCTTAGGGCGCGGGTGAGCAACACCACTGGAGGACAAGAGCCCAGAGCCTAATTCAGCATTCTAGTAATAGAAGGGAATTACCGGTAGATGCTGGGTACTTTGATTCAAGTGCAGCTTTCCATACTGTAACCAGAGCTAGGTTCAAGTGCAGAATTCCATACTGAGAGCTAGGTTCAAGTGCAGCTTTCGATACTGTAACTAGAGCTAGGTTCAAGTGCAGCATTCCATACTGTAACTAGAGCTAGGTTCAAGAGCAGCATTCCATACTGTAGCTAGAGCTAGGTTCAAGAGCAGCATTCCATACCGTAACTAGAGCTAGGTTCAAGTGCAGCATTCAATACTGTAACTAGAGCTAGGTTCAAGTGCAGCATTCAATACCGCAACTAGAGCTAGGTTCAAGTGCAGCATTCGATACTGTAACTAGAGCTAGGTTCAAGTGCAGCAGTCAATACTGTAACTAGAGCTAGGTTCAAGTGCAGCTTTCGATACTGTAACTAGAGCTAGGTTCAAGTGCAGCATTACATACTTTAACTAGAGCTAGGTTCAAGTGCAGCATTCAATACTGTAACTAGAGCAAGGTTCAAGAGCAGCATTACATACTTTAACTAGAGCTAGGTTCAAGTGCAGCATTCAATACTGTAACTAGAGCTAGGTTCAAGAGCAGCATTACATACTTTAACTAGAGCAAGGTTCAAGTGCAGCATTCAATACTGTAACTAGAGCTAGGTTCAAGAGCAGCATTACATACTTTAACTAGAGCTAGGTTCAAGTGCAGCATTCAATACTGTAATTAGAGCTAGGTTCAAGTGCAGCATTCAATACTTTAACTAGAGCTAGGTTCAAGTGCAGCATTCAATACTGTAACTAGAGCTAGGTTCAAGAGCAGCATTACATACTTTAACTAGAGCTAGGTTCAAGTGCAGCATTCCATACTGTAACTAGAGCTGGTTCAAGTGCAGCATTCCATACTGTAACTAGAGCTAGGTTCAAGATGAGCATTCCATACTTTAAATAGAGCTAGGTTCAAGTGCAGCATGCCATAATGTAACCAGAGCTAGGTTCAAGTGCAGCATTCAATACTGTAACTACAGCTAGGTTCAAGTGCAGCTTTCAATACTGTAACTAGAGCAAGGTTCAAGTGCAGCATAAAATACTGTAACTAGAGCTAGGTTCAAGTGCAGCATTCTATACTGTAACTAGAGCTAGGTTCAAGTGCAGCTTTCGATACTGTAACTAGAGATAGGTTCAAGTGCAGGTTTCAATACTGTAACTAGAGCTAGGTTCAAGTGCAGCATACAATACTGTAACTAGAGCAAGGTTCAAGTGCAGCATTCAATACTGTAACTAGAGCTAGGTTCAAGAGCAGCATTACATACTTTAACTAGAGCTAGGTTCAAGTGCAGCATTCAATACTGTAACTAGAGCTAGGTTCAAGTGCAGCATAAAATACTGTAACTAGAGCTAGGTTCAAGTGCAGCATTCTATACTGTAACTAGAGCTAGGTTCAATTGCAGCTTTCGATACTGTTACTAGAGCTAGGTTCAAGTGCAGCATTACATACTTTAACTAGAGCTAGGTTCAAGTGCAGCATTCAATACTGTAACTAGAGCTAGGTTCAAGAGCAGCATTACATACTTTAACTAGAGCTAGGTTCAAGTGCAGCATTCAATACTGTAACTAGAGCTAGGTTCAAGAGCAGCATTACATACTTTAACTAGAGCTAGGTTCAAGTGCAGCATTCAATACTGTAACTAGAGCTAGGTTCAAGAGCAGCATTACATACTTTAACTAGAGCTAGGTTCAAGTGCAGCATTCCATACTGTAACTAGAGCTAGGTTCAAGTGCAGCATTCCATACTGTAACTAGAGCTAGGTTCAAGAGGAGCATTACATGCTTTAACTAGAGCTAGGTTCAAGTGCAGCATTCCATACTGTAACCAGAGCTAGGTTCAAGTGCAGCATTCAATACTGTAACTAGAGCTAGGTTCAAGTGCAGCTTTCAATACTGTAACCAGAGCAAGGTTCAAGTGCAGCATACAATACTGTAACTAGAGCTAGGTTCAAGTGCAGCATTCAATACTGTAACTAGAGCTAGGTTCAACAGCAGCATTACATACTTTAACTAGAGCTAGGTTCAAGTGCAGCATTCCATACTGTAACTAGAGCTAGGTTCAAGTGCAGCATTCCATACTGTAACTAGAGCTAGGTTCAAGAGGAGCATTCCATACTTTAATTAGAGCTAGGTTCAAGTGCAGCATTCCATACTGTAACAAGAGCTAGGTTCAAGTGCAGCATTCAATACTGTAACTAGAGCTAGGTTCAAGTGCAGCTTTCAATACTGTAACTAGAGCAAGGTTCAAGTGCAGCATACAATACTGTAACTAGAGCAAGTTTCAAGTGCAGCATTCTATACTGTAACTAGAGCTAGGTTCAAGTGCAGCATTCAATACTGTAACTAGAGCTAGGTTCAAGAGCAGCATTACATACTTTAACTAGAGCTAGGTTCAAGTGCAGCATTCAATACTGTAACTAGAGCTAGGTTCAAGTGCAGCATAAAATACTGTAACTAGAGCTAGGTTCAAGTGCAGCATTCTATACTGTAACTAGAGCTAGGTTCAATTGCAGCTTTCGATACTGTTACTAGAGCTAGGTTCAAGTGCAGCATTACATACTTTAACTAGAGCTAGGTTCAAGTGCAGCATTCAATCCTGTAACTAGAGCTAGGTTCAAGAGCAGCATTACATACTTTAACTAGAGCTAGGGTCAAGTGCAGCATTCAATACTGTAACTAGAGCTAGGTTCAAGAGCAGCATTACATACTTTAACTAGAGCTAGGTTCAAGTGCAGCATTCAATACTGTAACTAGAGCTAGGTTCAAGTGCAGCTTTCAATACTGTAACCAGAGCAAGGTTCAAGTGCAGCATACAATACTGTAACTAGAGCTAGGTTCAAGTGCAGCATTCAATACTGTAACTAGAGCTAGGTTCAACAGCAGCATTACATACTTTAACTAGAGCTAGGTTCAAGTGCAGCATTCCATACTGTAACTAGAGCTAGGTTCAAGTGCAGCATTCCATACTGTAACTAGAGCTAGGTTCAAGAGGAGCATTCCATACTTTAATTAGAGCTAGGTTCAAGTGCAGCATTCCATACTGTAACAAGAGCTAGGTTCAAGTGCAGCATTCAATACTGTAACTAGAGCTAGGTTCAAGTGCAGCTTTCAATACTGTAACTAGAGCAAGGTTCAAGTGCAGCATACAATACTGTAACTAGAGCAAGTTTCAAGTGCAGCATTCTATACTGTAACTAGAACTAGGTTCAAGTGCAGCATTCTATACTGTAACTAGAGCTAGGTTCAAGTGCAGGTTTCGATACTGTAACTAGAGCTAGGTTCAAATGCAGCATATAATACTGTAACTAGAGCTAGGTTCAAGTGCAGCTTTCAATACTGTAACTAGAGCAAGGTTCAAGTGCAGCATACAATACTGTAACTAGAGCAAGGTTCAAGTGCAGCATTCTATACTGTAACTAGAGCTAGGTTGAAGTGCAGCATTCTATACTGTAACTAGAGCTAGGTTCAAGTGCAGGTTTTGATACTGTAACTAGAGCTAGGTTCTAGTGCAGCATACAATACTGTAACTAGAGCTAGGTTCAAGTGCAGCATTCTATACTGTAACTAGAACTAGGTTCAAGTGCAGCATACAATACTGTAACTAGAGCTAGGTTCAAGTGCAGCTTTCGATACTGTAAATAGAGCAAGGTTCAAGTGCAGCATTCAATACTGTAACTAGAGCTAGGTTCAAGTGCAGCATTTGATACTGTAACTAGAGCTAGGTTCAAGTGCAGCTTTCGACACTGTAACTAGAGCTAGGTTCAAGTGCAGCTTTAGATACTGTAACTAGAGCAAGGTTCAAGTGCAGCATTCAATACTGTAACTAGAGCTAGGTTCAAGTGCAGCTTTCGATACTGTAACTAGAGCAAGGCTCAAGTGCAGCTTTCAATACTGTAACTAGAGCTAGGTTCAAGTGCAGCTTTCGATACTGTAACTAGAGCAAGGTTCAAGTGCAGCTTTTGATACTGTAACTAGAGCAAGGTTCAAGTGCAGCATTCAATACTGTAACTAGAGCTAGGTTCAAGTGCAGCTTTCGATTCTGTAACTAGAGCTAGGTTCAAGTGCAGCTTTCGATACTGTAACTAGAGCAAGGTTCAAGTGCAGCATTCGATACTGTAACTAGAGCTAGGTTCAAGTGCAGCTTTCAATACTGTAACTTGAGCAAGGTTCAAGTGGAGCATTCCATACTGTAACTAGAGCTAGGTTCAAATGCAGCGTTCGATACTGTAACTAGAGCAAGGTTCAAGTGCAGCATTCCATATTGTAACTAGATCTAGGTTCAAGTGCAGCATTCGATACTGTAACTAGAGCTAGGTTCAAGTGCAGCATTCGATACTGTAACTAGAGCTAGGTTCAAGTGCAGCATTTGATACTGTAACTAGAGCTAGGTGCAAGTGCAGCATTTGATACTGTGACTAGAGCTAGGTTCAAGTGCAGCATTCAATACTGTAATTAGAGCTCGGTTTAAGTGGAGCATTCCATACTGTAACTAGAGCTAGGTTCAAGTGCAGCATTCCATACTGTAACTAGAGCTAGGTTCAAGTGCAGCATTCCATACTGTGACTAGAGCTATGTTCAAGTGCAGCATTCCATACTTAGAGCTAGGTTCAAATGCAGCATTCGATACTTAGAGCTAGGTTCAAGTGCAGCTTTCGATACTGTAACTAGAGCAAGGTTCAAGTGCAGCATTCCATACTGTAACTAAAGCTAGGTTCAAGAGGAGCATTCCATACTGTAACTAGAGCTAGGTTCAAGTGCAGCATTCCATACTGTAACTAGAGCTAGGTTCAAGTGCAGCATTCCATACTGTGACTAGAGCTAGGTTCAAGTGCAGCATTCCATACTGTAACTAGAGCCAGGTTTACGTGCAGCATTCAATACTGTAACTAGAGCTAGGTTCAAGTGCACTATTCCATACTGTAACTAGAGCTAGGATCAAGTGCAGCATTGGATACTGTAACCAGAGATAGGTTAAAGTGTACCATTCCATACTGTAACTAGAGCTAGGTTCAAGTGCAGACTTCGATACTGTAACTAGAAGTAGGTTTAAGTGCAGCATTCTATACTGTAACTAGAGCTAGGTTCAAGAGCAGCATTCCATACTGTAACTAGAGCTAGGTTCAAGTGCAGAATTCCATACTGTGACCAGAACTAGGTTCAAGTGCAGCATTTGATACTGTGACTGGAGCTAGGTTCAAGAGCAGCATTCGATATTGTAACCAGAGTTAGGTTCAAGTGCAGCATTCTATACTGTAACCAGTGCTAGGTTCAAGTGCAGTATTGCATACTGTAACTAGAGCTAGGTTCAAGTGCAGCATTCAATACTTTAACCAGAGCTAGGTTCAAGTGCAGCATTCCATACTGTAACTAGAGCTAGGTTCAAGTGCAGCATTCCATACTGTAACTAGAGCTAGGTTCAAGTGCAGCATTCCATACTGTGACTAGAGCTAGGTTCAAGTGCAGCATTCCATACTGTAACTAGAGCCAGGTTTAAGTGCAGCATTCAATACTGTAACTAGAGCTAGGTTCAAGTGCACTATTCCATACTGTAACTAGAGCTAGGATCAAGTGCAGCATTGGATACTGTAACCAGAGATAGGTTAAAGTGTACCATTCCATACTGTAACTAGAGCTAGGTTCAAGTGCAGAATTCGATACTGTAACTAGAAGTAGGTTCAAGTGCAGCATTCTATACTGTAACTAGAGCTAGGTTCAAGAGAAGCATTCCATACTGTAACTAGAGCTAGGTTCAAGTGCAGAATTCCAAACTGTAACTAGAGCTAGGTTCAAGAGCAGCATTCCATACTGTGACTAGAACTAGGTTCAAGTGCAGCATTTGATACTGTGACTAGAGCTAGGTTCAAGAGCAGCATTCGATATTGTGACTACAGCTAGGTTCAAGAACAGCATTCGATACTGTAACCAGTGTTAGGTTCAAGTGCAGCATTCTATACTGTAACCAGTGCTAGGTTCAAGTGCAGTATTGCATACTGTAACTAGAGCTAGGTTCAAGTGCAGCATTCAATACTTTAACCAGAGCTAGGTTCAAGTGCAGTATTCCATACTGTAACTATAGCTAGGTTCAAGTGCAGTATTCCATACTGTAACTAGAGCTAGGTTCAAGTGCAGCATTCAATACTGTAACCAGAGCTAGGTTCAAGTGCAGCATTCTATACTGTAACCAGAGCTAGGTTCAAGTGCAGCATTCCATACTGTGACTAGAGCTAGGTTCAAGTGCAGCATTCAATACTGTAACCAGAGCTAGGTTCAAGTGCAGCATTCTATACTGTAACCAGAGCTAGGTTCAAGTGCAGCATTCCATACTGTGACTAGAGCCAGGTTGTGGAAGAAATTAGGGGCATTAGAACTATTAGAACTACCAGATGGGCTATTGACGATGTGAAGGGCGCTACACACAGAAACACGGCTCCGGGTATGCCTTAGCAAGGAAGGGAAAGTTACACATTGGCTACCAACAAGCAGTGGGGACAAGCAGGGATGTGTCTTGGCACCCTGCTTGTTTGACATGTATGTGTCAGTCCTGAAGCGGGCGATGATGGATCATATCAGGTTAAATCTGGAAGTTGGTCTCCATCCTGGTTCGGATATGCAGCTGACTTAGCAGAGTTAGATTATACCCCTGCAGGCCTGCAAATCAAATTGGATGTGTTGGGAGCCTACTGCAAGGATAACAAGTATTACATAAACACCAATACAAGTAAAATCATGGGATTTAATGTGCCTGGGAAAAGTATGAACTTGAGGAGGACGGCGTGGCAGCTTCATGTGGGCACTGCTCTTTTGTTCCAGTGAGGGGGTTCTCCTTTCTAGCGGAGCCACCCTTTCAGTCTACTTGTCAAACCTGCCTCCAATCCTGACATGGACTGCTCTATCCAGCCTAACGCTGCCATGACAGGGTCCTGGGGTGTGGGCTTTTGCAGACTCCGTCACCCGCAGCGGGGCGCAAAAAGACAGCGTCTTGAGGAACGGGATTTTCCCTCGACTTCCCTGACTCCAGATTTCTATACCACTTATTTAAATGCAGGTCCACAGATACATTTCACAGAAAGGTCAGGCCCCCCACTTTACTGCCTTGAACCGCAATGCCTCCACATGGAGCTAGAACATGATGTAAACCTTGCATGTGCCACATGTGATATGAAAGGAGGGCATCCAGACAAGGATATTGTGTCACACTGTTGCCTATAAGAGAGGAAAGAACTCTTTTCCTCCCGGTAGATCCATCCCCTCCAGTATTCTGCATGACTTGCTACCGAGGGGCCCCCTCCATCTGGCCCTCCCCTGCACCCGTATACCTTGTTAGAGGAAGGGACCTCCTGCCACCACCAAACCAACACGGACCGTCACGTGACCCCCTTGTTCACCCCTTCATAGCTCCAGCTTACAGGCGTCCTTGCCCGGGTCTTCCTTGCCCAGGGCGTCCTTGCCCGGGGCATCTACAATCAAGGGCTCTTCACACCCTGTGTGCCCCCGGTTGTATCGAGTCCACCCTCCTTTCCATCTACCCATGTCTCCATCATCTATTCTCTGCTCTGGTGCGTGATCAGAATCATTCTTACTCTATGCTATACTCGCTCCTTACCCATATCTTTTTTCCTATTCTACCCTCTCATGTCTTTCTGTATCCCTTCACTTTCCACTATATACACTTCTCACCCTCTCCCCTCTCGTCCTCGACCCCCCACAAACCTTATCTATCCCCCTGTTTCCCCCTCGTGTACTCCTATTCTCACTGACGGATTCTGGAATGCCTGCGCCTTGTGTAACACGCCCCACTCCATCCTGTTCTTCTGCCTTAACTTACAATGTCTTTGCCTGACAGAAACTTGTCTGACTGCTCACAATACCTCTACTCCTGCTTTTCTCTCCACAATCTCCACTAAATTCTCCCACTCTCCAAGTCTCATTGGTCCAGGTGGCGGACTGGAATCTGGTGACAGACATTTTGGACTGCCTCTTCTCCTCCTTCTAACCTCTTGACGTACTCTTCTTTTGAATACCACTTTTCTTCCTTCTCCAATCCATGTACCTTTACTTTTCATACAATCTACCTATCCCCTGGTTCTAACAGCACTTTTTACCATGACCTGGACTCTCTTCTCCCTTTCAATCTCCGTCTCCCTTTCTAGTATTAGGTGACTTCAATCTCCCCATCTTTTGCACCCATTTGTCATTCCCACTTATCCCTCTTCTCGAACCTTACTCTCTTCACCAGCTCCCTGCCCCACCTTCCCACATCTCTAGTTCATCCCTTGGCTATATGTTTTCCTCTGTTCCACCCAATCACTCGCTCTCTTTCAGCCCCATTTATTCTTCTAACCATCGCCTACTATCCTTCTCCTTTTCTGTTCCTACCACTCCTGCTTCTTCCTCTGCCACTTTCCATCGGCGTGACCGCTCCTCATTTTCCTCTCCCTCCTTTCTTTCTTCCCTTTCTGCCTCTGTTCTTTCACTCTCTACTTTTTCCACACTCCCAGTTGGACTTGCTTCTACTACTCTTCATAATTCTCTTTCTTCTACTCTTGACACGTTCTACTCTTCTGAATCTTTTCTCCTTTCTTCACTACGAAAAGTGAACCGTCTCTCGGGGGAAAGAAAACTCTCTCCCTCTGATCTCTCTTCATCTGTATTCCATTCTTCCTATGATGCTTCTCCCCTTGTCCCTAGAAAACACTTCTTCTGTTCACTTACCTCATCCCTCTCACGTCACCCTTCTCACCTGGTTCAGGTTATAAACAAAATGCTCTGTCCTCCTGCTTCCGACCCCTCAGCCTCTTCGCCTCTATCCTCATTTGACTTTGCTGACTTTATTATTTGTTTGTTTGTTTATTTATTTGTTATGCGCACCAGACCCGTAGGTAAAAGGGCGCATCAGAATGAAAATGCAAGGCTTACATATTTACAAACACAAGTTCCAAAATTAGCATAAATACAGAATTTTACAGAAGGTCAAAGTATACACATATATACAGCGGTATCAATATATACAGAAGGGAAAACCCTTTACTCGTGCAAGAGAGGAGCCAAGCACATAGTCTTACAGGTCACAGCTAGGGGGTCTGTAGCGATGATATGTTTTATGTTGGAAGCTGTGACACTTAGCCTTAACCCGTCAGAAACCAATATTAATTATTGTTTACCCACTTCCTACACCCTCTTCTCCTCCTTCTGGCCTTCTCTTTCCTCTGACAGTTCTCCCCTCTTCCTCTTTTGCTCGCATTCTTGGCGTCACCTTTGATCCATCACTATACGTGTCCTCACACATCTCTATGAAAGCTTGTACCTGACGATCTCTTTGGTTCAATATTCGTGAAATGTGTCCTTATTTATCCTTCCATGTGACCGAACTTCTCATCACCTTTGCTATTGTTTGTCGTCTTGACTACTGGTGCGCGCTTCTTAGCGGAATCTGCCCTTTTCATCTTACCCCTTTACAGTCTGTATTCCATTCAGCTATGCGTCTTCTCTGCTCCGTCCCCTCTCGCTCCTCCATTTCCCCCTGACTTAATTCCATGTCTCTTCTCCCCTACGACGCTTGTCTTCTTCCCCACTTCCTTCGTCTAACCTTCAACTGCTACCATGGCTTTGTTCCTTCTTGTCCTGCTTCCCTTGGCTCACTCTACTCTCCCTCACGTCCTCTCTGCTCCCAGTATCTTCATCTTCTCTCTACACCAAAACCTCCCTGTGCCCCCTCTCATTTTCCTTCTTTCTGTCTCCTTTCCCCTAAATTTGGGAATGACTTTCCACCCATCTATGCCTCCGCCTCATTCCATGTTCTCCATTCCCTTTGACCTCTCTTGCTTCCTCTGAACTCTCTCTACCATCCCAATAATTTCAGAAATTGTTGTACCGTTTGAATCTTCGTTGGATGTACAGCGCTTTAGCGAAAGCGCTCTATAAGTTGCAATAAAATCCAACTACAAATAGGCACGCATTGGGGCACAAATTGAGTGATACCCATGGAATAGACTAGCATGTAGGGCATGGCTTGGCAACAGGTACTCAGCGATATAGAAGGAGGAGCTGCAATGCCAGGGCCTTGCCAGCCACCTGGGTAGGACCAGTCTCAGCACAGCAGGGTGGCTGGAAGCTGCAACACAGGGTATAGTGCAAGCTGTTGCAAGCTGTTGCAGTTCATGTACTCTGTGCCAGTACGGTGTTTGGCAGTATTTTTCAAATGAAAGTAAGGTGAGTGATGAGCAGTCATTGGAAAAGGTATCCTGGTCTATTTTCATGTTTTTGAGGAGGGATAGATAGGAATTGCCCAGCTTAAGGGCAGACGGGAGAAGGGCGAGTGAGCGTGACAGAAGAAAGAAGGGGGATGGGTTCAGGAAGTTAATGATCGTGTAGGATCCTGTCATTATGATTATAGAGAAAGAGGGTGTCTATATTGAGGGGTGTGAAAGGATGGGTAACCTGCCAGTGAATACCATATTACGAAGTGATTGGAAGTGAATGCTTTTCTGAATTAATTCCCTTCGCAAAACTCGTTTGAAACTGAGGCACTTTTCGGCCTCTCTGGACACCCCCTGCAGAGTGATAGGAACCTCAGAAGTGTCATGAGTTAAGCACACTCCAACATCCTATGACCGTTGGAAAAAGGCAACTGGATTGAACAGGATACCATGTGACCGCTAACTACGTGACTGAAAGTAAAAATATGTCTAGTCTTGTGCAAAAAAAACCTGCCTCCGTGTAAATCCTGTTTCAAAACAAACACAACACTGAGATGGCCGAGCTTCTGTTTGGACTAACAGCGCTGGGAAAGGCATCAGCCTTGGGATCCGGACACCTTCTTCTTCAGATGGTACCAGGAAGACAAGAGGCGAGGCAAACATTGGGAGGGTCTATTCAAGGCTGGCATGCAAGGGGTGCAGTGCTGTGATTATTGCACCTCGGTGTCGACAATGCATCGCACAGGACTGTTAGCAGAAGAGATGCTTGCCGTCACCTGTTCAAAGCTCGACAGCTGTGCCAGCTATCCCATATGTTTCGAAAGTAGTAGCCAAGGGAAAGGACCCCTGCAACAAAGTCCAACTTCATGGAGTGTAGAATTCGAAGGTTACTTCAAACAAAAGACGCCAGACGCCCTGTACCGGGAGGATAGCTCAGCGGCAACGTGCGCGCCTTGGAAGCAAAACGACACTAAGCAACACAGCTTCGCTCCCAGGCTCCGTGCTTAGAAACCTCTAGGTATTCAACTAAAACAAGTAACAGCGCCTCGATGCCCATGGTTAAACATGCAAATAAATAAATAAGCATCCATGCAGGCATTACACAATATTACAATGTGAATGGCTATGACATATGTCCCTACTTGTATCTTGCAGGTCAATACACCTAATAGCAATGAAAATAATAGCAACATTTATGAGGCATGGGAAAAACATACCAATCTACATAAACCATATGATAAAGAGATTTGATGCTCCAAGTGAAATATTTACTGGATTTAAGACATCTCATAGTCACTAAACTTCAGATGTGCTCTCCTTTCCCTACCACACCTCTACCTCCTCAACATCCTCTCTGCCACTGTCCATATTCTCTTCACTACCAGCCTCCAACGTGTGTAGATTCTCACTGGACTTCCATCATCGCCCCTTTCTTGATACCAATTACTGCACACCCCATCAGAAGCAAAGGATTTAAGACATCTCATAGTCACTAAACTTCAGATGTGCTCTCCTTGTCCTACCACAACTCTACCTCCTGACCATCCTCTCTGCCACTGTCCATATTCTCTTCAATACCAGCCTCCGACGTGTGTAGATTCTCACTGGACTTCCATCATCGCCCCTTTCTTGATACCAATTACTGCACACCCCATCAGACGCAAAGCTGCCTACATTTGTTTCTAACGTCATATTGGCAACACCACAATATATGGCAACTCTGTCCATACTCCATTGCATACCATGATGTGTTACAATGTGTTTCCTACCTACTTTGTTTACCCTTATAGGATCAAAATAATTTGGACATCTCTTTGGGAACCCTATATGTTTGTTTTAATAGGTACCAGATCACCCACATTCAACTGAACTGTACTACCAGTACCAGTATTCAAAGGGGTCAACTTTTATTCTTCACACAACCACTGAGTACACATTTGAGAGCACATCACCCTGCCACTCATCTTTTCAAAAGGGGAAACCCCAGTTAAGACATGTGGCGTATCTCGAATATGCCTTCAACATTTCCTGCACACAACCTTTCCATTCCATGCCATTAGCAAAAGCAAGTTGCATTTTTTCCTGGATGATACCATTCAACCTTTCAACCTAGCCATTTGCTTTGGAGTTATATAGTGTTGTCCGGTGATTCTTTATTTATTGACTCTTCAAATAACTGCACATTTCCAAAGAGAGCAACTGCACCCATTACCTGACATAATAGTGTTAGGGTAGTCCTCTCTCTCTCTAGAAAAGGGTTTCAGGTATTCTATTATGCACTTTGTGGGAATGGTAGGAACACATTCTACTTCAAACCATAGTCTACAATGACAATTGCAAATCTTTGTTCTGGCCTCCAAACACTCATAGGGCCCATAAGGTCAATAGCTATGTTATCAAATGCCCTTTCCCGAATCTCCACAATTCCCAACTCTGTCATCTGAGTCTGTGGAGACTTATTGCTGGAAGAACAGGGAGTACAATGACTTACTTCACACTCAAACATAGGGTCCATACTTGGCCACCAAAGCCTCGCCCTCAATCTCCTCTTAGTCAGACGCATGAGCACATTTCACAAGTTCACTACACAGAGACAAAGGAGGAACTAACCTCTCCTCCTTTGTCAAAGCCTATTGCGAGCTGCACAACTCTTCCCTTACTTTGTAAAAAGGGGAACCAACCCTCTCTCCAGACCTCCAACCCCATTCGATCCTAGTGATGGCATCTAACAACTCAGCATCCTCACCAATACCTTTAATCCACAAATCCTTAGAGAATACATTGTTTACTGTATTCCCTATTTGGGCTATCCACCCACCACCAATCTCTTCAACAACTCTCACCCCTTCTCTTGGGGACCCAAACAAACAGTCTGCAACTGGAGTACAATGTCCAGGAATGAACTTGACCACAAAATTAAAACTGCAATGCCGACAACCACCTGGCAATTCTAGGATTAGCCAACCCCGATCCTCTAGTGGTAAACACATGCACTAATCCTTTATGAGCACTTCTTATGATATACAGGATGCCTCACACATACATTTTAAGATAGTTTCATGCACAATAGTACGCCAGGCTACTCTCTCAATTGTGGAATACCTTAACTCTACTGGAGACAATGTCTGTGAAGGAAAAGCCACAGGCACCAACACCCCCGTCTGTACTGGGACAAAGCTGCACCAATGCCCTTGGCACAGGCATCCACTGTGATCGTAGTTCCATAAGCAGAGTCAGACTTGTAAAGAGTGGGTTCATTGGCCAAGTCTGATTTCATCACCCTAAATGTATCCTCTTCTCTCCTACCGCACACACACTCTCGCTGTCTCTTCAAATCCCTTAAAGGTGCACACAACAAACTTAGAATAAAATTCTCAAACACTGAGATTTGATGATCTTCATTCATCCCTGTTTGTGGGAGACTTGATCTGCATGATTGCATCCACCATTTCCGGCCGGGTCTCCACACCCTTGTGAGTAATTGTGTGTCCTTGGAACCTAACTTGGTGCACCTTAAACTGCCCCTTTTGTCTTTTTACAGTCAAACCAGCTTTCTCCAATCTCCTTAAAACCTCCACCACTTTGGGATCATGTTAAAGTTCACCCTCTGCCCCCACCAATATGTTGTCCAGGAAACATCGAACACCATCCAGGCCTTCAAATAAATCCTCCTTGATTTTCGAGAAAGAACTGAAGTGGCAGAAGCTAGTCCGGAAAGATAATCTCCTGTACCGGCAATCCCCCTTGGGAGTTATACATGCTGTAAAAGCTTTATGAAGAATCATGAAGATCCATCTGGTGGTTTGCCGAAGATGAATCTAGAGAAGCATAGCATTCAGCTTTTCCATCATGGATAGCATTTCACTCACTTTGGATAAAGGGTGCCTGTTCACTGGAATGTTCTTATTTCATTCCTGCAAATCTACAAATAATCTGATTTTGCCATCAGGACATTTTGGGTTTAGACTGTGTTTTATAAATCCACAGCGGGGACAGTGCCCTTGTGGGGAATTATTACTGTTCCCCCCCAGGCCTACTGGTCTTCTTTAATGCACGTACGTTTCACTCTTCCCCGACACCTCCCCTTCCCCTTGGGGGCTTGGCTTGCCACATCCTTTCCTGTTTTTTGGAGTTACATGTATGCATATTTAAATAATCCCTTATATATTCCTCCTCCATTCCAGTAAATTCACAAGAAGATACCCCCTCAAATCAGCAACAAAAGGTCCACTGTCTCCCCCACACCTTGTGCTTCCTTGCCATATTGTGCCTTTAATTCTCTCGTAGCTTTGCAATACACACCGACCCCATCCCCTCACCCTCCCTCTTGCTCCTCAGTAGCTTTAACATCTGGTCACTTTTTGATTACCCTCACTGCCTCAGCACCCACAAAGCACCTCAGAGTAGTAGCCATGGGAAAGGAAGCCGCAACAACGTCCAACTTCAAGGAGTGTAAAATTAGAAGTTTATTTCAAACAAAACACCCCACATCCTCCGTGCTGAGGGCAGGGCAAACCAACGGATGAATGAAAGTGCGTTGCTGTGCACACAATGACATTCTACATTGGATACGGAATGCCATTGCGCGCGCATGCCACAATATTACAATGCAAATTGATATGACAAAAAGGCAGAGGAAAGATGTTTTCTACTGTATTATTTTTTTTACTGGCACAATTGCATTGCCCAAAAGCTTTGCACCAACAATTAACATGTTCCAATCCAGACTGCTTGTTCGGAAGGTCCAGTGCTGGCTGACTACAGAGGTTGTGACACTTAATAACACTTCACAAAAAGGCCACTGGCATTTTTGAAAGCTAATGGGTTTTCCTTCACAGCATAGTACTCTCAGTTTGTCCAATAAAAGGTATCAAAACTCAACAAGTTTTCATTTCCAGGCTTCATAGATGGGATAATTTAGATCTATAAACCACCTGACATTATCCGAGCATTAATAAATGTAGTCATCCTAGGGACTCTGGTGGCCATCTGTGCCTAGCAGATGGGCGGGCGATGGCTCCAATATAAAGCTCCCCAGCACCAGCACCAGCACCATTGTGTATCTCTTTAGTTTCTAGAGGTGAGCAAGTTCAGCTCTTTGCAATGAAAAACTAACATGTGTCTGCACGTTCAATAGCAATCCCTAGAGTCTCATATATCTGAAAAAAGTGCATTTCTTGCCCTCAACCTCAGCGTCACCATGAACGGAAACGTTGTTGCCTGCAATGGCGGCTGCCAGGCCATCGTGGACACTGGGACGTCTCTGCTCGCCGGCACATCCTCTGGAATCGCAAACATCCAGAGCGCTATCGGAGCTTATCAGAACTCTAACGGAGAGGTAAGTGGTGCAGGTGATCTCGCCGCGTGCGTGGTGTCAATATTTCACAGAAAAAGAATTGGAAAGGAGCCGGGGAGATATTGGGCAACTGTTGGCTGTTCTTCAAGAACCATGATTCCACTGGCACAGCATTTAAGTTGATCAGTTTAGGCTTAAATGTCTGTACTGTTAAGAATTAAGCCATCTCGTGTGTGGGGCTGCTTAAGATATTATCTGTGAATATTTGTGTCTATATTAGTTCATTTTACCTGTATTCAGTCGTTCTTAAGTGTATGCTAACAATACCAAAAAAAGCCAAGACTTGTCTAATTTCTGGTCCTAACCAATGGTTTGTCCTTTTCTTATTTCTTAGTATCAAGTAAACTGCAACTCAATGGGCTCTCTGCCGGACATCGTCTTCACCATCAACGGCGTGCAGTACCCAGTGCCGGCCAGTGCCTACATCAACCAGGTAAGAGCGCTGAGCCTTGAATGTTTTCTGACACCGGTTTAACTCGGCACAATGACTTTTGAGTGAGCTGGGGATGCTGGAGGGAGCAGAAAAGCCAGCAGGAAGGAGCCAGAGCTGGAAGATCTCTGTAAGACTTAGAGGCATGAGGACGGCCAAACCCCTGAGCCTGTGAGCACCAGAGAGGCTGCAGAGTGGTGGGAAGCCTATGCCTCCTGAAGGCCTACCCAGTGGCAGTTGGGACAGCCTGACAGTGCCTTAAACAGAGCTCCTCCCCTGAGTCAGACTCATAGACTCAGGCCTTTAAGGGGCAGGTGTGCAGGAACCTGCCCTCACAAACAAGACCCACTGGAAAACAGGGTGCCCTCTGGGACTTGAAGTTTAAAAGGCATTTATTTTGACATTTGTGTTTAAAGTGTCCGAGCCCAGAAGAGGGAAGCCCTTTTCCTTGAGTCTTAAGAAAGGTCCGCACCCAGAAGAGGGAGACCCTTAAAGCAAGGCGAGAAGGTCTGAGCCCTTAAAAGAAAGACCTGGTGTCTGCGCCCGGCAGAGGGACACCCGTAAAGCAAGGTGAGAAGGTCGGACCCCAGAAGAGAAGGGCCTGGGGTCCGCGCCCGGCAGAGGGAGACCCGTAAAGCAAGGTGAAAAAGTCTGAGCCCGGAAGAGGGAGGCTCTTTTTTCTTTGAGCCTTGCTAAGGGTCCACGCCCAGAAGAGGGAGACCCTTAAAGCAAGGCAAGAAGGTCTGAGTCCAGAAGAGGAGTACCTGGGGTCTGTGCCTGGCAGAGGGAAGGCTTTTTCCTTGAGCCTTAAGAGGGGTCCACGCCCAGAAGAGGGAGACCCTTAAAGCAAGGCGAGAAGGTCTGAGCCCGGAAGAGGGGAACGTAGGGTCTGCACCCGGCAGAGTGAGACCCTGAAAACATGGAAAGAAGGTCAGACCCAGGAAGAGAGGGCCCTGACTGGAAAAGAATGATTCAAGCCTGAACAACTGGTGAGTCGATGAGCTAAACAAAAGTCTGGTTTGTGAAAGGCGAATGGAATGCTTTGAGAGTATATTGAAAGGAAAAGGGATGGAACAGGATGAAAATAAAACGCAATTCTGAAAGGGCTTATCATGAACTTTGCAAATCCAAGAAGTGCTAAGAAAGGAAGATTCAAAAGGAACTTCAATATCTAAGATGCAAGGTGCTAGAAGAGTACGGTTGATAAAGATTTTTATCAAGGACTTTCAAAGTGGTCATACAAGTGTGCAGTCAAGGGCATAAGCCCCCTTGTACAATTGAAGGTCTTTGATGAAGAAGAATGAAGTGAATGATCGAGGAGTGGTCCATTAATGGGGAATTAAATTGTCAAAAAGCCTCCGTAACTTGTGTGAATCAAAGGGGCCTAGAGAGGGGCAATTGTAAATAGAGCAAAGTGAAAGTGCTGTGCACTACATTTACCAGAAAGCCCTGGGAAAGGTTGCTGTGAGGTGACAAAGTGGTCATATGAGGGGCAAGCCAAACCCCTTGTATAGTCGAAAGTCTTTGACACATTGTGGGACTAAAGGGAACTTTGCAAAATGGGTTAAACAGTATCCCATGGGAACTCATTGTGATGATATAACTGTATGAAGCCTGACTGAGGGCTTAAGGGAAAGCCTGACTGAGGGCTCAAGGGAAAGCCTGACTGAGGGCTCAAGGGAAAGCCTGACTGAGGGCTTAAGGGAAAGCCTGACTGAGGGCTTAAGGGAAAGCCTGACTGAGGGCTTAAGGGAAAGCCTGACTGAGGGCTCAAGGGAAAGGAAAGCCTGACTGAGGGCTCAAGGGAAAGCCTGACTGAGGGCTTAAGGGAAAGCCTGACTGAGGGCTCAAGGGAAAGCCTGACTGAGGGCTCAAGGGAAAGCCTGACTGAGGGCTCAAGGGAAAGCCTGACTGAGGGCTCAAGGGAAAGCCTGACTGAGGGCTTAAGGGAAAGCCTGACTGAGGGCTCAAGGGAAAGCCTGACTGAGGGCTCAAGGGAAAGCCTGACTGAGGTGCCTGACAGGGGGCTGAGACCCAGACTTAGGTAAGAGAAGAACCTAAGGGGTCTAGAATGACTTTCTTTTGAACTGTGTTAAAATGGCAATGTGAACCCGACGGAGGGATGCCTGGAGAAAGCCTAGGGAAGTGAATCCTGCACCCCGAATGAGGGATGTCCACAGTGAGTGGTTGGTCTGAGCCCGATTGAGGGAGGCTAACGTTGAGAGAAGGATAGGAGCACGGATTAGGGGGTTTCAAGGGTGAAGAGTAATCACCTGATGTGAAGATCAGCAGAAGGAACTTTTGCTTTTTTGTTATTGGCATATCAGGCCCTCAGAATCAAGAGACTTTGCATGAAAGAGACTTGGACACAGAAGGTCCTGAAATTGAGAAAAGGAACTGGAATCTTGTACTGGAGAAGCCCAGGGGTGTGCTGTGCTCAAGAGTCCCGTCTTGTCCCGTGCTAAAAACATGGGGAAGGGACAGCCAAGCCATAACATCCTGGCCTATCATTTTGTGAACACTTCTTTCTTTTCTTCTGAACCTTAATACCACACTATGTTGTATCATAGCGGTAAGGATTGGCAATAGGTTTTTTAATATAGGCCCTTTTTATTTGACTAGACTGCTTGCTCCCATCTAGATTTAGGTTTAGATTAGGTGTTTATCTCACCCATTTTACAGTTTAAAAAACACCCTTAAACTGTGATCACTTGTGTCCATCCTGCTTTGATACCATGGCTTCCTTACACCCTCTTCGGAAAACATTCAAAGGTGGCAATCAGCTTCACTTAGCTACTCTGAACACTCGCTCTGCTGTCAAACACTCCTCTGACATACGTCTCCTCCTAGAAGACATTGACTTGGACATCCTTGCCCTTACTGAGACATACTTGAATGCCAGCTCTGTCACTGGTCTTGACACTCTCTGCCCTGAGGGCTACAAAATCCTCTCCAAACCCAGACCCAAATGGGCCGGAGGTGGAGTGGCCCCGATTTTCCCTGAGTGGGTCCCTGCCTCTATCATACCTACTCAATCTTACTCCTCCTTCGAATGCCTCGTCTGCAGACTCGGGGTCTCTCCGACTCTCTCACTCATCTTCAACAGAATCTACAGACCCCCAGGCCCTATCTCTCCCTACCTACCTCCACCCTTCTGACCCCTTCTTCCAAACTCCTGCTCCTCAGGGACTTCAATATCCATCTCGACTCCCCCGAATCAGCTACCTCACAGTCCAGTGACTTGTGTGACTCCCTCTTTCTCACTATCCTTCTTTCCGGTCTGACCCAATTAGCTGGACACACTCTGGATGCCTTCATCTCTGGAGAGTTCCCTGTCTCTAACCCTGCCACCACCCCCTCTCCTGGTCCAACCACTTGGAGCCCCTTGGCCCTCTGTCTGAGCCTCCACAAGCACTGGCAGCCTCCTTTGTCATCATTCGACCAATGAAGCGAGTGTCAGTCGCCGCCTTTGCTCCTACCTTCATCCCCCTTCCCTCCCCTGCTTCTGACTACCCCTCTTAGTCTGTCCTTGCTAACCTTCACCTCTCCATCTCCAACACTCTTGACGTCCTTTCCCCTGTTATGAGGATCCGCCTGAAACCTACCTCCAAGTGCAACAGCTGGCATGACTCTGATCTAGCATCCCTGAAACGCAAGTGCTGAGCTGCTGAACAGAAGTGGCGACATCAGGCTCACCCTCTGACAAACTGGCCTGTCGCCTGCTCCAAATGCAATATCGTTTCCCTATCTGCTCCAAGAAGCGTGCCCACATCCAAGCTCTCATCTCTGGAGCTACTAACAATATGGCTGAACTTTTCAAAATCTGCAAGGAACTCGCCAATCCATCGGCAGTTTCCACCTCTATGCTTCCTTACCAGATTCTCTGCACCGCTCTGGCCTCCCATTAATCATCTAAAACTCAGGACATCCTGTCCTCACTGTCCACCACCCCCACCTCCAATCCCGTTCCAGGCCGCAAACCTCCCTTGGCTCCCCTCCCTCCACCCCCCACACTCTCCTCCCTCCTGCCCACAGCACTTGATGAGAAATCTAAAGTTGTCCGCTCTATGAAGGTCTCATCCAAACAGGTGCACCCCTGCTCTACTAGAACCATTAAGGACAACCTCTCCTCTCTCGCCCTAGCTCTTGCTGATTTCTGCAACCACTCACTCACCACTGGCTCTTTCCCTTTTTCCCTGAAGCACTCTCTTGTTCACCCTCTCCTAAAAAGACATCTGCTGACCGCTCCTGCCCAGGTAACTATCGCCCTATCTGCATTATCCCCTTTGTGGGTAAACTCTTGGAGAAGTTGGTCCTCCTCCAATTGAACCTTCACACCGAACATGTTGGTTGCCTCCGGAAACTGCTCTCCTGCACACCTGCGAAGCCATGCTCGCAAATCTTGACCCTAACTCTCCCACTGTTCTCATTCTCCTCAATCTCTACTCTTCCTTTGACTTGGTCAACCATTCTATCCTCATGAAATGGCTCTGCGACACCCTCGGCATCAAGGGACAGGCACTGGATTGGCTGACCTGTTTCCTCACTAGCCACCCTTCCCAGCTGCAACTGCGACCTTTTTCCTCCACCACCATACTCTCTACCTGCGGCATCCCCAGGGCTCTATCCTTTCGCTGTGGCTCTTCAACATATATCTCGCCCCTCTTGCCCACCTAATCTCATTCTCTCTTAACTTCCAGTGTTATGGTGATAACACACAGCTTTCCTTCAAACTTCCCTCCACGACCTCCTCCTCCTCTCTCACCCCTGATTGTTTGACCACCATCCAGGCATGGTGTGCGGCTAATGATTTCTGTCTTAATGGCAGCAAAATGGAGATCCTTCTCATTGAGAAACCTGTGCCCTGTTTCCTCCCTAACCTCTGGCTGCCCTTCTTGGTTCCGCATCCTGTGAGGCCATAAATCTTGGGGTCATCTTTGACTCTGCACTCTTCTTCACCCCTTACATCTTGGACCTTGCCAAGACGGCCCATTTCTAGCTTCACTTCCTTAGTGACATTCACCCTTTCCATACCTTTACCCAGAAGCTTAACATCTCTTGAGCTCTGGTCCTCTCTAGGCTGAACTACTCCAATCGCCTTTTCCTCAATCTCCCCCTTTCCTCTCTATGCCTCCTTCACCTAATTTAGAATTGGGCTGCAAGACGTATCCTTGGCCTGAAGTCCAGTGACCCTATCTCTCCAGCCCTAAAATCTCTCTCTCTTTGCCTTCCCTGCTAATCACCCCACTGCTGCTGAGACTGGCAGCCTGGTGTTTCCTGAGTCCCACAGGTTACCAGGCCCTCTTCCTAGTCGAGTCCAGCGCCCCCCCCCCTCAGCACTGCCATCACCATGCCTGGTGACTGTGCATTCCACCCCTGGGGATCCCTCTGCCCTAGCACTTAGCCAGTGGCCTTCACCATGGGTCCCCTTGGCACTTCCCTCCCGGGCTCCAACGAGCACTTGCCCTTACCCCGCTTCCCATTTGCACTTACCGGTGCCCTTACCTTGCTCCCTCGCTCCCCCCTCCACACCTCATCCCCTCCCTATCTCCTGCACTTCTCTACCCTGCCCTTGCATGCCTGAATGTCACATGGCCTAGTAGGACCACAACTGTATATATTTACTGTTCTTGCTACTGATATTGTCCTTCCCTGTTCCCTACCCACTAAGTCTTCTGGCGCCTTGAAACACATTTCTATTGTATAGGCGCCTAACTAATGCTCAATAAATAAATAAAGCGTATGCATTAGGGGTGCCTCATTATGCGTGACTATGAAGCCTGGTGTAATAGGAGTCATGATATAAGTGTGGCACTTGCCAGGCTGGGGTGCTAATCAGTGGTGTCTTGAGCTGGGGCATCCAGGGGACAGCTTGCCCCTCCAACGCAGTGGCTCTTTTAATAGCCAGGCTGGGACATTTTGGAGTGAACCACCTCTCCCGTTCGGCACTCTCATTAGCAATGAGGGTGCCGAAGGAGAAAGGTGTCCCACTGGCAGGACCGGGAAGTTGTCGAGCAGAAGCACTGTGTTCCTGCTCAGCACCCTCATTGTCCTGGCAGCCATTCAGCAGCCTCCTTGTCAAGGAGGGTGCCGGACGGAAGAGTTGTCCCTCTTCCAAGTTAATGTCCCGCCGAGCTCCAGGCAGCAGAGCGGCTCTCCTGAGGACCTGACACGTGACTCTCTGTGAACGGAGCATTAGAGTGGGAGCCATTATGCACTGATGGGAAGAAGGTGGGACTATTAGGGAGTTTTGTACCATTAAGAAATGGGAATGGGAGTGAGTGACCAGAAGTGAAAAGGGTTGCAGGCTTTATGAAATAATGACTATGGCTTTGAAACCAAGGAGGGATTTGTTAGGCTCACATTAATCTGCATGATGCTATTGTGACTTTGCATGCAGAATGGGGAGAATGAAACTAAAGCCATACTCTTATTGCTCAACATATTTCTATGACGCTGTATACAGTGTAACGTCGGTTTATTATGCAAGGTTAATTTATTGTGTAATGTGGACTGCTTCCAAGGCATTTCAATAAAGTATTATTTAAGCACATGAAATTTATATCAATATATGTAGCAATTAAGCATGAGAAGATGTGTTTAGTTGCTTAAATTGTCCACATGCAAAGTGTGTGATCTTGGGCAAATAACGTAATCACACTGTGTCTTATCTGCAGCTCTGTGAGTGATTCACTTCGAATCATATTGTAATATATCGTGCTATTCTACGACAAATGCCTAATGGCTATAGTGGTGCTTCATATTTAACACGAGTGCAATTTAAGTAGCTTTCACCACAAAGTTATTTGCCACTTGTCTTATTTATGCGGCAACTTATTCTGAAGTCACTTCCATAATGTCTCCAGGTATCTAAGACTGGTGACGTCACTCCTGTGACGTCACTCCTGTGGGTGCAATCTATATGCACATTAGGAGGGGTGCATGCATTTTGCCCCCCGGAGCTCAAATCGATGAGTGTCCTGCATCTAAAGGTCCTGCATTTTATTTTTTATTGTTTTATGTGTATGTGTAAAATGCCACCTGCCTAGATGTGACCAGAAAAGCTGATTGGGCTGGTGTACATGATACCGTGTGTGTGGGGGAGGGGGCGGAGGATTGGGGGGGCAGCAGGACCGTTTCATGCCCTTCCCATCACACTTTTGCACAGCTGGACACTGCCCTGCTGCTAACAGCAGGAAGCAGAAGACTTCCTGTTCCTGACACCTTGTGACCCGGCTTTCTTCTCTCCTCCTTTCACAGAACTACTGCACCACGTACCTGCAGTCCACGCCGGCGGGCTTCTGGATCCTGGGGGACGTCTTCATGAGGGGGTACTACACTGTCTTTGACCGAGCTGGCAACTACGTTGGCCTCGCGCCCATCGCCTGAACGTGAAGCTTTTCAGGGGGTCATTTAATAAAGAAGCAACGGTGTGGGTGTTTATCATGGCGGCCACAGGAATGTGACTGTGTGTGTAACACACGTGATGTGCTCAATAAATGGTGGCACCCAAGAAAACACGCCTCAGGTCATTGCTGAAGGGCGGGGAGGGATGCCAGGGGCTAGAGACTCTGTGGAGGAAGGACAGCGAGGTAAGAAGCGTTCTTGGCAAGAGACCGGAAGTGGAACATGACCCATAACATTGCAACCAATAGACCTCATGGTAGGAAAGCGTTCTTGCATGATGGAGGGGTAGAACGACAGGCCCTTGCAAGGTGTTTCAAGGGAATGCAAAGGCCCAGCCAACTTCCTTTATCCAAAATGTGCTGCAGTATTTCACCTTTTCATAGGTGAGACATCAAACTTACCACAGCGCCCTACTTGTCTTTTAGAAGTCGTCCCAGGATTGGGTCACTTCACTGCAGATTTCTCACTGAGGTCAATCTTTTTGGTGAGCTAAAAAAAAGAAAAAGAAATAACAGGGTTATGGGGTGTTCCCTGCTAAATGAGGGGGATCAATGGCTTGCGACCCAGCACAGGAGGTAACCGAGGAGGCGATGAAGGGAGAATTAGCTGTGGAACCCTGAAGTCACCTTGCTCCGCATTTCAACGGATAAAATGTGCTGTTCAGATTGCCCGCTGGTGGCTGATTATTATGAGTGCAGCTCATGCGTGCGATCACGAATTCCAATCAGCAAGAGGGTCCCTACCAGATATGTCTGGAGTGAAAGTCCATTACTATGGGATTGGCCACCAAAGACATGTTCTTTAGAGTTGAGAGATTTTCAGTAGCAGTCTCAGCTGAGGCACAGGGGAGGCTGGGTCCCCGTTCAAGGGATCGTTTCAGAAGCGCCCCAGGAAGCGAGTGTGTCGAGAATTCGTCGAGTAGAAATGTGTGTTTTTATTTCATTGTTTATTTATATAGCGCTTATACACAGGTGAAGTGCCTCAATATAGCGCTTATACACAGGTGAAGTGCCTCAAAACACTTCCAGGCGGGTTTGGAACAAGGGAATAAAGGCATCATTCTTAGGTCTTGAAGATTCCGAATGATCTAAACAGAAAAACGAGCATCCTAGGCCTGATCACATTTCTCCTAGTGCACGTGCATGAAGTGGTACAGTTCAGACCAAGCTCGGGAGGGGAGGGCGGAAAACGGTGCAGGGGGTGGTACAGGACAGACAAACTAACTGGTCTTAGTACATTTAGGTCATGTATACGTACAGCCAGAGGTGCATAGACGGGAGGATTTTAGGGGGTGGACAAAAAGTCCGGTCCAGCAGGGCCCTGGATTAAGTGCAGAGAGGTTGCCCGGCTGAAGAAACGTAGGCTGAAAGTGCAGTAATGTTGAACAAAGTGCAGTGGCCCGGAGGCAAGTGTAAAAGACTGGCGGGGGAGCCTGTGACCTGTAGGCTCTGGAGGTGAACCAGGAAACCAGTCAGCAAAAACTGAACAGAGTTAAGGAGGAGAAGGAGGGTGGTGAGAAAAGAAAGGATGTTAGCAGGGGAGAGGGAGAGAAAAGGAGGAAGAGAAAATGCAGGTTTTGAGGGGTTTCCAGAACGTAAGGTGCTCCGGCTCAAGCCGAAGAGAGGCAGGTAGGCTGTTCCAGAGGAAAGCACTTCCAAAGGATAAAGAACTACCCCCAACGTCTCTGTGAAAGCGGCTCACCCGCAGAGAGTTGGAGGAGGATAAGCAGAGGACTCTAGAGGGATAGTATTTAGGAAAAGAGAGATGCCGTCCCAAGGCTTGAGGCGAAGGATAAGTCTCGAGTTCTGTTCTGGATGAGTTGTAGAGGACGGAGAGTAGAAGTAGAAAGATTGAGAAAGAGGTGTTGCAATAATCCAGCCTAGAGAGATCCAGGGCTGTCAAGGTGATGAGCCTCTGGAGGAAAGTGAGAAAAGGTAGAATACCTCTGACGAGGTGCAGTTGTTAGTTGGACTGTTTGTAGATGTCTGAGATGTGAGAAGAGAAGGAGAGAGTGGAGTCGAAGATGACCCCAAGATTTTATGCCTCCTTGGTAGGGGAGGCCAGCCAGTGAGAAAGTGGGAAAGCAGAAGTAGGGGTCCTAATGAGGACGATCTGTCTTACTGGCATTCAGGCAGAGATCGTTAGCAGCACACCAGGGCTGAATTGCGGCTGGACAGTCAGAGATGTATCCAACACCAAATCAGTAAATGAAACATAGTGTGAGCAGCGACCAGTACTTGCTAATATTATCGGGTATCCAGGACGGGGCCATGCTGGAGTTAGGCTTGCTGGCCGCCAGGCTATGTGGACCTCTTTTGTCTATTTGCAATATGGTTTCATGGTGAGTCAAATGTTTGTAAGCAAGAGTATCAACTACTCAATATGGGCAGCCCAGGAAAGGGTAATGGGGTAATACATATGACCGTCTACCCCATGGCCTCCGGCAGTGCGAATGCAAAGGATGGAGTGAGGATTATGTTTTTTTACTCAGATTAACCTCTATTTAACATCTATTGATTGAGGAGAGACTGGCCACTAATAGCACATAGAGACTGTTGGGGGAGTTGCCATTATACACAGGCAGGGAATTAAATGGCCTCTCACACACAGGTGGGCCACAACTGCTTAACTCTGGACATGAGTGCGATGGACAGATGCCTCTTGCACACTATGCACGCTGGGGAGCGAGAACACAATGTTTGAGGAGCAGGACCCAGCCAGATTACGACACAAGGAGGCGGAGGCTAAATGGGGAAGAAAACATCTCTAATTGATTCCATGAATATCGGAGATGGGTCACATATACTCATAACAAAGGGGGAACCCTTGACTGGGTAGCAGACCATAACTGCAAGGCCTATATCTCTTCCATCTCACCACAAATCTGGACGGACCATTATCTTTTATCTTTCACTCTAGACTACAAAAAATCCACTACACAGCCATCACGCGCCCTCCCGACACTCACTAGAAACAAGAAAAATATCACTATTGACAAATTACGCCCACGCATCTTGCCCACCCTTAACGCTCTTCCTGACAACACGGATCCCAGCGCTTAGTCGAATCATATAACAAAGTCATGACCAAATCCCTGGATACTATTGCCCCACTAAAACTTAGAAGTAGTAAGCCAAAAGCCACCTCAACAACTGGATTATCCCTCACCTAAAAAACTTAAGACTTGCCAAAAGACAATGCGTAAGTGCCTGGAAACGTTAGCCCACTCCAGAAAATAAGCAAAAGCTAATTTAGTCCTCAACCCAATACAAAAAGGATATCCTACTGGCCAAACAAGAGACCTATAGCAATAGAATCATGCACTCAAACTCTAGTATGAAGGAGCTCTACAGCATCTTAAAAGATTTAGAAAACCCCATCACCTCCCAAGACAATTGTGTCAAAGATAAAACTTGTTGCTCGGACATTCAGCTCGCGCTATCCAACAAAGTGTCGAACCTTCAAAATAAAATGGCTGTAAAGAAAGCGTCACTAAACTCCAGCACGATAACTGCTAAGAGAGTAACACCAATAACACCTACAATTGAACCCATCATCCAATTCCACTTTTCAAAGTCTCTATGAAAGAGGTGGAGAAAGTCATACTAGGTCTTAAACCGTCTAACTGTAAGAGAGACCAATGCCCAGCACAATTGACACTTAGAATGAACCAAACCTTCACCAAATTCAGGCTTAATCTGATCACATGGCTCTGAGAAAATGATGCCTAGTTGCTTGGCGACCGTGTCTACCGCAAACTACATATCCTGTAAATATTTGCCCATCTTCTTATATATTGCTGATCTATTTATTCCCCACCATAGTCACTTGTATAATCATGAGCATGCTCCTGCAGGTATCTGTCAGTGCTGGCGTTAGATTAACCATTGACCCTGTATCCTCTGTAACTACTGTACCAAGCTGAATGACTTCTTGCTCTGCCTGCGCCCTGATACCCTCGGGGCTGGTGCGTATAATACATGTCAAACAAACATATAGTGTAAGTCAGTCCATGAAGCAACGAGCACTCTAAGCAAAGGGCATTACAGGCATAGGGATTAATAACACGCATACAGGCAGAAGGGGAGACTGTTAAGGGTGTACATTAAGGGGCATGGGGATGGGTGGTGCAGCGAGTAGGAGGCAGCAGATGCAGGCTGGAGCAATGGGGAAGTTTAAAACAAGGGGATTGCAGTCATAGGGCTCAATAATATTCGTACAGATTGAAGGGTGAACTTTAAGGAGCTTGGGGATGGGTGATTAATTTGTTCTCCCAAATATCAGTGCACGGATATCTATATATCTTACTATTTTCCTCAACACACTGAAAAGGAAGGCAATGTACTCTTGGAATGCAAGAATTCACTAATTCACAGTGATTATATGGCCGTTTATTAACTCAAATAAGCATGATACAATAAAATGCAGAATTAGAAACAAGGTTACACAACCATTGGCATAGTTGTGCAACACTACATCCATGTCAAGAACTTCACTCGACAGCTACCCAGACCAGGTTGGCATAGAGAAAGACCTTCACAACAGGAATGGACCGGACAAGATATGTCTAACTTCTCCAGCCCAGCAGAAGTTTTGTGTGTCTCTCTCTCCCTGCCAGCCTTACCTGGTGCCCCCCCAATTTGACAGTGCTTTTTCCAGAAGGCTCATTTGATGACAACACTCCATTAGCATTCAGCCGGTATGCATGCAGAATACCGTAACAAGTAAACTCATTCTGTATCACATGGAAGCTTTCTGCGCCTGGAGCTTTATCACATAGTTATTCTAGTGAATGCAGACAGTATTCAGAACTCAAGTTAAAATGATGCCTTCACCGAGACTTGGAGAAAACGTCTGATGCTGCATCCAGGATGCATTTCAAACAGACTCCATGTTGGAGCCACAGATGTTACATGTTTTAAATGCATGACATTCCCCCCTTGTACATGTTTTCTTCCATAGCTCAGTGGCACCAACGTTGGCTTCTGAAACCTACGAAATATCATAGATGAACTAGAAATACTTAGAAAACAACAGCAAAAAAGAATAAAATGCATCAAAATAATAAAAATACAAGCAAAAGCATAACGTAGGGTTTCTCCAATATTTTAAATCCAAGAAAACAACCAATCCCACAAATTCCCTGTATGAAATGATGTCAGTTGCTTTGTCACATCCTTCAAACTTTGAATGCTGCTTTGTACAGACTGGGAATGGTCACTCAAACTGAAACAGTGCATTCATTCAAATGCATTACACCCTAAATTATGTTTTAATAATAGATAATAAATACAAACTGTATTCTGCAAGACTGATTTCTCAGAACTTTGCTATCTAAAAGCAATTCTTCTAAAGATTGAGAAGTACGATTCAACCCTTTCACTACTAAACATGCTAACTTATTCAAAGATGTATATCCCCCAGCAGCTAATCTCCAGATTCCTATCAAAGAATAAGCAAAAGATAGCACCTCTGGTTCTGACAATAAATGCACATTTGAATCGCAATCTCAGGGTTAGCCCCATAGATTCAACAATTGATCTCTTAACTCTAGGTAATGCCGGCTGCAAAGGAAACCAGGTTAGTGCTAGTCACGTTATTGCACAAGGCCCTCCAGAGATGTTAGCAGGAATGTAAATACAAGTAGTATTCCCACAAGAGAATAACCATCCTACTGGAAGTTTGACATGGTTCAAATGACTATCAGCTACAATTGTATGATTACATGTCATTGTGTTGGTCACGTTGGTCCATGTGCTTGCAGAATGTGCACATAGTTCTTTTTTAAACACAGTCCGATTGATTCATTTATTCACATTCAATTGCTGACACTTGCCAACCTCCTCCGGATGATAGGTCAACAATAAACAGATATCCCCTTTAGCAATATTATAGGGGGGGCGTGGCCAGCGCGCATGCCGTAAAGACAGACCTCCACGGAGCTCCGTCCGCGATCCTGAAACTATCGCACAACTTACGCTGAAACCGGGTCTGCGAGACTTACTAAGGCCAGAATAGTGTGGGGGAACCGATCGCCAGCACCCGACAACAACTTTGGGTGGAATCGGAGACCGAACGGCAGAGAACGGGAAGTCCGAACTCGAGCCCCCCTGGGATTCCAAGATGGCGGCGCCCGCCGCATAGTAGGAAAAGGCTAGCCTCGGCCCCCTGGGTCCCACCACGAACTGTTGCAGAAGGGGGCGGCTGCTGCGGAGGAGCCTGCCGGCGGACATCTGAGAGCGGGAGGCCGGCGCCAGCGATTGCCAGTGTCGGCTGCGGAGGTGGATGAAATCGCGGCGCGGGCACAGCCGGGAGGAGGTCGCATTTGCCGCGGTCGCTGGAGTGGGGAACACGGAGCAGTTCCGGCGGTGAGAAAACGCTTGAAGTGAGATTGGGTCCCCTTTACAACACTCCCCAGCGGGAACACCCGCAATTTACCTCACGCAGTCCCAGCAGCCTGGGGGAGCGGGGCCTGGGGCCCAATACTGACTCCTGTGAAGAGGACTGGCCCGTTTGCTCTAGAGGCTGCCTGATACGCGGGTAAACCCGCGAGACGAAGACCCCAGTGGGCAGAACCCGCTCACACCACGGGTGGCCAATAGCCTGACACCTACAGGCCGGTATCCCGTTGGAGAAACCGGCAGGAAGCCGAAATACCGGACGCAACCTGTGGCCCTGGGCCTAACCACTCCCTGAGCAGGGCCCTCCATACTCTCTGAACCAAACGGCGGGAAACACCGGCAACCAGAAGCAACCGAGTACCCGAGGTAGGATCCTTTGGACCAAGTTCCCTAGTATCCCACATGAAAACTTCAACACAGGGATCGCCGACGGATCTTCACCCTGCCGGGGGCAGCACTTACAGATCATTAATTAGAGGATGTCTCCCCCCAGGTCCAAGCCGAAACTAGTCACGATGGATTCCTTCACGACAGTCAGGCCCCAACGACAGTCAACACAACAAGACCAAGAAACCCCTGAGGACCCGCCCCAACAAGAGGATGACCTTAAACACACGCAAGTCCTCCAGGCGATAGTGGCCCTCCGCTCATCACTCGAGGGACGGCTTGAAGAAGTGAAATCTGACATGCAACTGATGCGGCAGGACGCCCGCAATCTAACGGAAAGAGTCACGGTGACTGAGACAGCCCTGCAGGAAAATGTTGAGAACACCCGAGATTTGGAGATGACGGTTAGAGACTTGGAACAGAAGGTAGCAAGGCTAGAAGCCCGCTCTGAGGACGCAGAAGGTCGGGCGCGCCGTAATAACATTCGTATACTGGGGGTCCCTGAAGATTTGGAAGGCCCGGACCCGACAACCTTCATCGAAACGCTCCTACAGCAGGAAATAGGGGCGGCAAAACTCTCCCAGGGGTTCTCCGTTGAAAGGGCTCACAGGTCTCTCCAGAGACGTCCCCCACCTGGATCACATCCACGCCCAATCATAGCTAAGATCCTAAACTTCAGAGACCGCGAAATCATACTCCGGTTCTCCAGAGAAGGCGGGGAGATTAAAAGAAATTGCTTCACAATAGTCATATACCCGGACTACACCCCTGCAGTACAGCGAGCCAGGAACTCTTACATTCCGATAAAAGCCCGGCTGAGAAAGCTCAACTTAAAATATATGCTCTTATACCCGTCACGACTCAAGGTTCTATATAAAGGAAAAGCAACGTTCCTGGAGACCCCAGCCGCAGCCAATATGTGGCTTGAGCATAACAACCTGGCGGACGACAAGGAAGACCCACCGAACTCAGATCGGGGATGACCACCTACCCCCGGATGAATGAGAGCGACGGCAATCCCTGCAGCAATTGAAAGGGAAGCAACACGAATCGTAGTTAAACGAACCATCATGAAAGTTCTATCATTAAACCCGCTACATCGGACGCGAGACCCAAGGAGCACACGAGCGGCGGACAAACAACCCACCCCACCAACAAAGGTGTAAGCAGTTTGCTCACACACAACCTGATCCGGAAGGCCAGGAGTGGCCTGGAAGGCTCAGGAGCCCCTGAGCGCTGCAAGTTAAAAGCGGCTGCTAGGGTCAGTTTGGAAAGTTTAGTTGAGTTTTCCTCCCGCTCACCACAATGGGATTTACACAAGTTAAAAAATCTCCAACCAGCGAAAGACCTGGGGCCGGAGCGAGAGGGCGGGCGAGGAGAAGACCAGGACGGTGTGGCAGGACATATGAAGGTAACAGGGGTCTGACAACTGTGAGTGTGACTCAATTACCCTGTAATGGCGGCTAAGATGAATATAAAGTTATTGACCTGGAATGTGAGAGGTTTGGGATCATATCTACGCCGGAATAGGGTCAAGTCCTATTTAAATAGAAAGAAAGTACAGATAGCGTTACTCCAAGAGACACATTGCACGGCTGAATCCTTAGCGAAACTAAGCGAACACTGGGGAGGCCAGGGGGCCGGATCTTCGTACTCCAAGTATGCAAGAGGGGTATATACTTGGATTCACCCACAACTCCCTTTCCGGATAACTAAGACTGAGTCCGACCCAGAGGGAAGATTTGTAATAATATGGGGCAGGCTAGAACAATCGGATATTTGCATAGTGAACTCTTATCTCCCCAATACTAACATCCCATCACACTTAAACTCCATGTACACTAAGATTGCACTAAACAGGCATGAAATCCTGTTTTGGGGGGGAGATTTCAACTGCGTCCATGATCCGATACTAGATAGGTGCCTCCCACACCCGAAAGGGCCCTCAGCAGCTACCACAGCCCTCTCCCTACTAGTCAATAGGTTACACTTGGCAGATACCTGGAGGGAGTGCCATCCCGACGCTCGGGAGTACTCATATTTCTCCACTCCACATGGCCTCTACACCAGACTGGACTATGTTTTTATAAGCGATGAGCACCTTCCACAGATAGAAGAAGCCCAATATCTGGGCAGAACCATCTCGGACCACTCACCCCTCCTGGTGGGCTGGAATCACACTGGCCCCAGACCTCCAATCCCAATGTGGAGAATGCCGATAGATGCCCTGGGAGACCCGGCATTTAGGGAGGACCTACATGAATTCATAGAAAACTTCATAGAAAGAAACACTGGGAGCGTAGACCGCCTAAGCACAATGTGGGACGCCCTGAAAGTAGTGACGAGAGGAGAAATAATAGCAAAAGCAGGGGGCATCAGGAGACAACTTAGGGGTGAACTGGCCCACTGGGAGCGGGAAATAGAACAACTGGAAGCAGCCCCGGTCGATACGGAACACAGGGAAGACAACCTCAGAGCACTTAGAACTAATTCCACCTCGGCATGGAATAGGCTCGCCAAATTTGATTATGCCACCAAAACCAATCGTATACACACGGAGGCTGACAAACCAGGCAGAATGCTAGCCTGGCTCTGCAAAAAAGAACACCCCAGGCACACTATTACAGGATTACACACCGAAGAGGGGGAGGTAGTACAAACACAACAAGCTATTAACGAAACGTTTAAGGGCTTCTATGAACACCTTTACTCACATGATGACCAGGTCCCCCTAGAAAAAATCACGGACACCCTTGAAGAGATAGGACTCCCCAGGATGCCCCCAGAGCAATCAGAGGCCCTAGACACAGAAATCACAACTGAGGAAATCACGGACGCTATTAGATCACTAGCCACTTGCAAGACCCCTGGGAGTGATGGCCTACCCACGGAGTTTTACAAGACGTATGAGCCCACACTAACGCCCCTGCTACATGAGGTCTTTCTCGAAGCATATGAGACAGGGATACTACCAGATAGCATGAGAGAGACCCTCCTGATCCCGATTATCAAGCCTAATAAACCCCCCGATAGATGCGACTCTTATCGCCCGATAGCAATGCTTAATTACGACGCGAAAATTCTGACAACAGTATTAGCAAATAGACTGGCCAGAATTATAGGGGAATTGGTACATGAGGACCAATGCGGATTCATACCTGCCCGAAACACAACCATGAATTTGCGCCGAGTGCAACATGTCATCGCCCAAACTGGGGATGGCACAGAAGCGTTCGCATTATTATCCCTGGACGCCATCAAGGCGTTCGATTCGATCTTTTGGGAATGGTTATTGGCGGTTCTGGAGGGGTTTGGTTTTGGCCCTAGGTTCATTAGGTGGATCAAGATACTCTACACGAAGCCTAGAGCCAGAGTAAAAACTGGGAAGCATGTATCGGAGGTCTGGAACATATGCAGAGGGACCAGACAGGGTTGCCCCCTTTCCCCCATGCTCTACGTACTGGGCCTGGAACCCATTGCAATCTATTTTCGAAAGCAATTTTTTGATGCTGGGATCCGACTGGGAGACACTGACCACATCATTTCTCTCTATGCGGATGATGTCCTATTATTTGTCAAGGACCCATATTATAATGTGCCCACGATGCTGGAGGTCCTAGATAATTTTGCGAAGGTCTCTGGAATAAAGTTCAGCAGAGCCAAATCCTGCCTCTTCCCCCTGGCAAGTCTTAAGGGAAAAGAACCATCGGAGCTTCCTTTGGTGGGAATAAGGTGGGAACACACCTCGTTCAAATACTTGGGCATACACATAACGCATTCCCCGGAACAAATGCATGAGCGCAACACTAAAGCTGCTCTCCCGGCCCTGAGGAAATCCATGGCCTTCTGGGCGAAACTTCCCCTATCCATGATGGGCAGGGCCTCCATAACTAAAATGATTGTCCTCCCCAGATTCCTGTACGGATTTCAAAACGTACACTTCTACATCAAAGCGCCCTTCTTTCGCCTATTGGAAACTATCCTGAGAGACTTCTTGTGGGGGAAGGGAAGACGCAAGATAGCGCTTGCCACGTTGTCACTACCGTACACTCAAGGGGGAATCCAACTTCCAAACTTCGAAAAGTACTTCCTAGCAGCGCAGCTTAGCTTTGTCACCAAGTGGCTAGCAGACGATGCCACATCGGAGACGCCACTCCTGCAGCAGCTGGTCTCCCCGTTATACTTGAAAGAACTTCCCTGGGCCCCCACCCATTTGATAAGAAATACCCCCCTATTGGTCTCGCTTGGACGCAAAATCTGGCATAGGGCAGAATCCCTCGCACACGTCAGACACCAGTACTCCCCAAACATACCGCTTATCTCAGACCTATGCAATTCTCCTGCAGATCTGCAACACCTCAGGCACTGGGAACAGAAGGGGATTTACTCATGGGGGGACTTGTACATGGAGGGGGAATTCATGGAATTCGAAACACTTCAAGAACAAAATGATGTCCACACTGGCCAGTTTCTATGGTACCAGAAACTTAGATCCACGGCACGCGCCAGATGGTCGACATGGCCGGAGGAACCGGACACGAACCCCCTGATCACATTGCTATACGAACTAGGAGAGGGAGGAAGACCAGTGTCACAGATCTATAGCCACCTAAACGACACCCCCAATCCACGCAGTGCTGGGCTAAAATCCAAATGGGAAGCAGACATAGGTCGAGAGTTAACAGACTCCGAATGGGAAAGGGCCCTCATATTTCCTAAAACAGTATCCAGAAACCATAGATTTAGGCAAATACAATTGAACCTTCTACATCGTACATACCTAACCCCATTCAGGCTTGCCAAGCTCCATAATATTCAGAGCCCCAGATGCCCCTGGTGCGAAATGGACAATGCGGACCTATTCCACATGTTCTGGCGATGTGCCAAGACACAATCACTGTGGTCCTTCATACAGCAGACAAGCGAAACTCTGGGGCTGACCAGATATGAATGGATTCCTGAGGAGTGCCTACTCGGCACATACCCCAGACCAGCAAAACTAAAACACCTCATTAGATTAATGGACATTATGAGCATTCTGGCTAAGAGGACAATTGCAATGTCCTGGAAGAAACCATCGGGACCACAACCAAAAATCTGGCACAGAGAACTGAAACGATGGGTGCGAGCTGAAACGAAAGTTTGGGAAGAAAGTGTAGCCAGATCCACGGATGCATCGAGTATGACCCTAGATGCCTGGAGAGGGCTTACAGACCCCCTGTTTTACCCCTCTGATGATAAGCCCCATGAATCACCACAAGCATGCAGTAGAAGGCCCCGAGGACAGGAGCAGAGTCCTCGAGAAAGCCCAGCCAACCTTCATGTGAACCCTCCTAAAGGAAATCCCCTCACCTCCTGTAAGTCCTGGCCCCCCCTGAGCCCCACCTGGTACCGACCCCTCAAGAAGCAGACACCTGGAGATAGTTAAAGTTTCTATGTTAAGTTGTTAAGTTATAAATGTTAATAACCTGAGCCGCAATCTGATTTACTGCTTGATAACAGATTTGACAATTTTTCTGTGCTTGTAACAAATAACAAATGCCAATAAACAGATTTAAAAATAAATTAGCAATATTATAGGTGTAGACTTTAGTAAGATTTCTCCATTTGTCGTTGATGTCCGACATACCTTCAAACATTCATAAACAGACAATGATTGACGAATATCATTATCCTGCACTGAAGAGTCGTCGTGCATGACGCTGAAAGTTTGTTTTAAAGTTGAAGCAGGTGCTGGCACCACTATCAGACAGGTTGCCAGTAGATCCATTCCATGATGTGAATTTGATCAGCAAAAGTAGGTGATCTGTTGAATTTCCTGAGCAAGGCAGATCCATATATGCTCTGTGCAATTTGCATTTGGTTTATCCTCAATGCTTTGCAAATCCGTTTCTTCGTGTGTGCTTGGGCCGGTACGTCGGCGTAGGCCTCAAGTGACCAACGAATGTCATTCTCCAACCTCGTCAATTTCAAATTGATTGTTTGCACAAATGTGGCATTTGACAATTGCTTCTGCTCTGTTCAATTTGATTCTACCAAATGGAGAGCATTCAGAATTACACTTACACCAGCCAGGCACAGAATCTGTAAAGCAAACCAGAAAAAAGCATATCAGTGTTGATAATCATTCTCTTAAATAACATTTGTCAGCAGGGACATCGTTCCATTATTCCTTGCCAGGCTCCATTACTAACACAATTTGGTCTCTGCCTGACACTATGACATCTGCGGATGCAGGTGGGCCACTGGGCTTCTCCACCCCCACTCTTTTTCACTCAGTAGCATACGGTCTAAGGAACCAAAACCACAGTCCCCCCTGAGCAGTTAGCTCTTTAGGGGGCTCTCCCTTTTTGATCAGGGGCAAGTATGACAATTGAGCTATCCTATCTCCTATCTCCTGAATGGAGTGACAATATCTGATCTCCACCGTTCACTAACATGACTTTAATTTCTCCTTGATAGTCAGCATCTATCACTCCTCCTAGTACTTGAATGCCCTTCAATGCTAATCCAGATCTAGTGGCAATCAATCCCATACATTCTGAGGGAATTTGTATTCCAATCCTAGCCTCAGTGACTATTATACCTCTGGGTTCTTATCTGATTTCCTTCCGAGCCTGCAAATCTACTCATGCAGATTCTGGAGTCGCTTGGTAAGGAGCTAAGGCACCTGGCGTAAACTCCCCAAATAGTAAGGTTTCTGTAGCTGAATTAGGTTGCATCGGCACAGTAGGTGTTAACAGGCACGTCAAAGGCATTTCACACTCAGCCACTGGCCTATTGTTCAAAACTTTTACCGCATCAAACACATACATATGCAAGCCTAGCAGGCTACCATTTCCTGACTTACGGACATGCTCTTTCAAGAGCCCATTCATTCTCTCAATCACGGCCGCCACTTGGGGATGATACGGGACATGGAAGAGCATTCGACATTGGTCTCTTGACATTTCTCAGGAATTAACTTGCCTTTGAAATGTGTGCCATTGTCACTCTGAATTTGCAAAGGCACTGCATAATGCTAAATAATCTGATCTAGCTTCTTAATGGTGTTTGATTGTGTGGCCCTCTTGCATGGCAACACCATCAAATATCCTGCAGAAGTATCCCCAATAGTGTATGCATATTGGCAGCCTTTACTGATTGGCATAGGACCGATGTATCCGATCTGCCAGATTTGACCCGGTCACTTGCGTATTCGCAAGTGGCATAGATAATACGAGGTGTGGGTCTCTGCTGGTCATGTTGACACACAGGACATTGCAAAATAACTGTTTTCACTACTACTAAACTACTAAAGGGATATTAACCCCACAAGCTTGTGCCTACCGGGAAATAGCTTGTTCTCCAAGATGCCCACATTTCTGCTGCGCCCACTTGGCCAGACCCTGCACATTGTGCTCCTGAGCCTCCCAGATATCTTGCCACTGTCCCTTTCCCCACAATTCTTTGGAATTAATTTTCCTCCCACTCATTTGCCAGGTTGGATGTCACATAGATGGCCCATTGGCCACTGACCATGAATCTGTGTACACATGACATTGACCAGGTGTTTCTTGCTTCAAAACCTGATAGACTGCATAGAGTTCTGCAAACTGACTGCTCTTCCCTTTCCCAGACGTTGTTAGGATCTTTCTAGTCTTGGGAATATATGACACTGCTTTCCCGTAGCGCTCAGTCCCTGCATAGCAAGCAGAGCTATCGGTAAACCGGGCATGCTCTGTTTGCTCCACTGTCCTATCTCCATAAGGTACTCCCCATTTCACTGGGGGCTTATGTACTTAAAGCACTTCCTGTGATATGTAAACTACAGGTGGTATGTTAGCCACTTGCTCATGTAATTTTGCAACCCGACCCTTTCCTGATTTGGCTCTGTCTTGAATGTACAATTTCCATTTGATTGCACCGACCTCTTGAGTGTGACCTATCATGTGTGATTTAGGAGAGCTCAACCCCCACTGCATGATTGGGATCTCGGGTCTAATCAGTTCATCAGGACCCACTCTCCATTGTTCTGTATCAATAAGTGCCCAATAAGATGCTAGCAATTGCTTCTCAAGTGGAGTGTACTTATCACCTGCCTCGGGTAGTTTGCGACTCCAAAATCCCAAAGGGACTCGCTTATTGTCTTGCTTTTGCCATTTTCATGTACAGAGATATTTAGCGCTACCTATTCTGGCTTCAAAGGCCACAAATAAAGCATACGCTGCACAATGTGTTCTTTGCCAAATCAAATGCTCTCTTCTGCTCTTCGCCCCATTCAAATTCACATTTATTTTTATGTCACTTTGTAACGTGGGGCCAACATTCTCCCTAAATGTGGCATTTGCTTCCTATAAAATCCCAAAAGCCCTATGAACTGCTTAGGTTCTTTCTTGTTCACTGGAGGCGTAAATGCATGAATCCTTTGTTTGGCTTTCGGCACTATCTCGCGGTGCCCATTGTGCCATTGAATTCCCAAAAATATCACAGACTCTGCTGGCCCTTGAATCTTGCTAGGGTTAATTTCCCAGCCTTCCCTTTTCAATTCCTCAATAATTGCTTCCAATTGAATTTGTAAAGTGTGCTCGTCCTTTCCCTGAATCAGAAGATCCTCAATGTAATGTGAGATCTGTATGTCAGGCTTACATGGTATCTGGTTTAAGTGTTCTGCCACCAGCCGGTGACAGGGGGTTGGACAATGCGAGTGGTAAAATCTGAAGTAGGTTTTTCCTAATAAGTGAGTCTTAGGAGTGCCTGGCATGTCTGTATGTTTGTTTGTTTATTTTATTTATATAGCACTCCAGACCCAGGAGTAAAAGGGCACTTAAGCACAGGTTACAAGAGTACAATATATATAGAATTTGCAGTTATACATTTGTAGAAATTATATACAATATATACAAAGGTAGTTAGAACGTACAGTATATACAGTTTGTAATAGGCTTGGTCTAATTTAGGATTGGTTTGCTTACGATGTGATATATATATATATATATATATATTGTAATTTGGCTGTTAGAGCATACATTGGCATCATCCATAAGATGCTGAGAGGTGGGAATACCTAGTGAGTGTACCAAGTGTACCAAGTCCAGCGTATGGTGCAGAGAGTAACCCTGGCAGATATCTGGGCAATGCCCCCTTGGTGGGATTTTGCCCCGATATGTCAGGGCTGAATAACAATCAAAATCAAATTTACAATGAACCATTCCAGATGCTGGGGGCTCAGAGTAGATTTGACCCTAATACGATGGTGTATGGCCACCAAGAAAGACCAAGGTATGTGGATAGATTCATTGAGAATGGAAATAAGCATAGGGGACAATTCCAACCAAATGAAAGACAAAATATGAACTATGTCCCTCGCCTTTATAACCAATCGCCACCACCCGTCGACCATGGTCAAAGGATGGTCACTCTGCGTTCTCCACCTCCTACGGCCCATGATTGAGGTAACACAAATAGAAATCAATTGCCTGAGAGGTACCAGAATAGGCCTAATCAGGGTTAATTTAACCATTTCCGGGCCAGGCCACAAAGAGAAGAAACCAGAGACATGGACAGGTTTCAATGCAAAGCGGCCCAAGTCAACATGTCGTCTGAACAAATAGGAAAGCTATCTGCAGTTCAAAAGCAACAGCCACGTGAAGGTGCAGAATGCCATTGGAGTGATCTTGTGCGTTCTGACAACAAGTGACTATATAATAGCCCCTGCACTGATAAAAACGCAAGCGATCATGAATCGCCTTTGTATAAAGGTCCGGAATTGCCTTCTGATTCAAAAATACGAACACAGATGAATGAAAGTGAGACAGGGAATTCTAAACACATGCAAAAAGGGAGTTTGGTTCAATTTAGAGTTGAATCAGACCATTGAAGTGTGTGAAGATGAAGAACAAAAAGGAGGGAATGAAAAAGGAAAACCTAAAGAATAGAGACACAGATTTAAAAGAGCATCCACTGTGAAAAAAACACAAGACGAAGAGGTAGGATCAGTAGTTAGAATATCCTCCCTTGATAGTCAGAATACTGTTGGGCTCCAGCCGAAAAAACGGTAGCTCAAAAGGAGAGTGCAGCTCAGTCACCTGAGGAGTATTTTGAACCACAAATATTCCAAGAGACAGAAAGGACAGGCACCATGCACAGCACAGATAAGTGTCATGCGCCGAGTCAGAGGGGCAGTCAGTGGCTACACTCCAAATGGGTTCTGAGCCCAGGAAAATAGACAAAGAAATTCAAAAGGAAGTGGGCAAAAAGGAGGGAAAAATATAATTTCACATGCAAGGAGTAAAAAGGAGCTAAGAAAAGTGATTCCTGAAATCAGCCAAAACGTGAACTTTTTGTGTGTGCTAGAGGCGTATGAAGACAGGTACTATGCTCCTATTACTGTGGAAGAAAATATAGTGCATTAGCAATGCTTGATACGGGTGCCCAGGCCACAATGATGTGAATGGAACTGGTAAAAAGTATCAATGAAGGGAGATCCCTACAAAATCTCATAAAGGTGAGACAAAACGAAGGCCCTGTGCATAAATTCAATGGTGAGGAAATACCCATCGAAGGTGTCACTGAGGTTGACATAAACATAGGGAAGCATTGAATGAGACAGGAAGTATTGATCACATCCATCAGTGGAATTCCCTTTCTCATAGGGACGAAGTGCCTGAAGATGTTGTCACCCCTCATTGACGGGGTGAGTGGGGTATTATGGTCCCTAGCCAAAGAACCATTGAGGCCTTAGAAAACAATGACACAAAACAACATTGTAAGAGAATGCCATGCTGTGGCTAAGTCAGAAAGTGGAGTGTAAGTATATCTTCAGAATGGCTGGGTGCCTAGTGTCCCTATCAATCTCATGTGTCAGGGTGACATATGGGGTGAAAAAGAGAAGCAGTCTCTGGAGATTTATTTGGACCCCAAGAAAAAATGGCAAACAGAAATAGATGAAAACACGTTGCGCTTTTACCAACCCAATAACAACAACTAACATTGCAGTCATCTATAGATCACCTAACATTAACACCCACCCATACCTAGATATCCCGCTCCTATTAGCACCCCACATCAAACTGATCACCAAATGTATCATCCTAGGTGACATCAACTTAGGTTTCAATGACAATCAGGATCACAAAGCTGAAGCCTTTCATGCTGCACGCCAAGACATGAACTTTACACAACTAGTGAATGCACCTACCCACAATAAGGGAAGAACACTTGATTGGGTGCTTACGCTTAATTCCCAGGTATGCATCGAGTCGATCACACCCTTTAACTGGACCGATCACCACTGCATCAATTTCACTATTGTCAATAATGAGAAATGTACCCCAAAGACTAACGTAACAGATACGATTGCAACTAGAAACACCTGGAAGCTTACCGCTGACAACCTATCCCCTTTACTCAGTGATGCCTTTTCAACCTATACTACCACTAGCGATAATCCGTGCCACCATGCAGACAGGTACCACAAGTGTCTCGCAACGACCATTGACTCAGTAGCTCCCATTGCAACCAAAACACGACTTGTAAACAATTGCACAAGCTTTTCGTTCAATGATGAACTAGTCGCGCTCAGGCGGAAAGAAATATCCCTTGAGCATATCCACGAAAAAGCTCTCACAACAGACTTGCCCAATGCATTCACAGCAGCCAAAAAAATAAATAAAGCAGCAATTATAACTCACAAAGCCAATGCACTTTGCCTTAGTGCTAATACTGTGCAAAGTTTGCACTTTCACCACTGCAAAGTTTCTCTGATCTGGCCACATATCTAAATTAAAAGCATCCAACTGAAAAGGGGATAATTTCCCAGCACTCAAAATGTGCGCCCCCACTCTCACTCCTATTATCACTAATTTTGTGAATGCTTCATTCAACACAAACACGGTCCCAGCCAGTATAAAAGAAGCTTGGGTAACCCCTCTACTGAAAAAACCTTCGCTGGACCCATCAATACCTACAAACTACCGACCGATAACTACAATACCCATTTTGCTCAAGATCATAGATAAAATAGCATACACCCAAATCTAAACCCATCTAGAACAAAACCAGCTCCTGGGAACTAGACAATCAGGATTCAGGCCCAATCATAGCACCGAAACGGCGCTCCTGGACTTAATACTCCAGATGGATACTGTTAGCGAGAATTCTCACCCAAGTGCTAAATTCCCTCTCCTTTAGAGCCCTCCAGCTCTTTTGCTATATTTTGGGACTTTCAATGTGTGTTATACTTTTCTGTTCTTTGGATATGGAATTTTAAACAACTCCATAGGCATCATCTTTTTCATGTGTGTCACACGACACCTTCAGTGCAGTGGCACAGGGGTGTCTTTCAGACTCCCAAGGTTTAAATACCTTCTCTGGGACTGACTACTGTCTCCCAGAGCATGTAAAGTTAAATTGACTTTGCTTGTCCCTTTAAATGTACAGACCCAGCACACACTGTCTTACTATAGAGTACTTGAGGGGTTGCCTAGCATCCCCTGTGTTTAAACACTCATGTAACAGTCAAATGTTACCCTTTCCTTTTGAAATGGCTGGTGGCAGTGGTTTTAGAAGGAACTACCATGATTTTTCCCGACTGCGAACACCGGTATCCCATATGGCGCCCATCACCCTCTGTAACAACAGTCTCTGGACATCTTTTTTCGACGTTTCTTTTAGGAAAGGTCCTTCTTGTGTTTAACTCTGCGCGCCAAATCAGGTTTGGTCCCTTTGTTCAATGCCCTTTGGCGGGCTTCAGTGCTGAAGCCCTCCTCTGGCGCCTGAGTGTCTGGGGTGGACAGGATGTGGACAGGATGTGAGGGAGATGCCCGAAACTCCCTGTGCTTAGTCTCCTAGGAGACCTGAAAGCACTCTGGTGTGATTGGCTGGCTGACTTTCCAGCAAGGACAGCCACCCTGCTGGGTGAGTGACAGCTAGGCTTAAAAAGCGAGTCTCCAGGACTGGAAGGCAGAGTCGACCACTGGAATGAAAGAACCGAAGATGAGCTGAAGGAAGAGGACTGCTGCAACTCCTGAACTGCTGCAACTCCTGTGTGACCAGTGAAGCCCTGCTGCAGGTCCAAATTGCCTGAAACTCCATCAACAGAGAAGCCCTTCAAGGACGACTTCTTCCCTTGAGCTGGTGCGAACAACCAACTCGTAAGCCACCTGGACACCATCTCCATACTGGTCGAATTTTCATCAGAGTTCTGTTGAAAACCGGATAGCCAGTGAGAAGGATGCCTGTTTGTGGACTTTAAGGCACTCACACCTTAAAACCGACGCTTAGCCAAGCTTGTGGCCTCTTCCCTGGGCAGTGCAGGAACCTCTCAACATCCTCCTTCTTGTCCCTATGACTGAAGCTCAGGAACAGCGAGATCTGTAGGAACTGTCAGGAACAACTGCCTCAGCTACAGCTTTTCTTCATACCTAAGGTACTGTGCAAACGCGGTGTGGAAATCTTTTCTGCCGCAGTGAAAGTTTGTGAAACTTTCCCAACTTTGGAGTCTTGTTCGCTCCTAACTCGACATATTATTCTTTTTCTGGCAAACTACTTCTTCGAACATTGGCAACGACTTAACCGTTTACTACCAGAACTGTGCTATCCTATCCAAGACACTGAACCATTGACATTGGCCCAGGCCTATTGAATTGAATTGCCTGTTGTAGTGAACTGAAACTATTTGCCTTGCCTTTGAAAGTAATTGTGCTTTAATTCTTTAATTCTTTAATTCTTTTTAACCTTTGTCTTTCTACCCCTTTTGAAAGTTGAAGTGCCATTTTGCTCCCACTTCTGGGGAGCCTAACTTGTTCAGAAACGTATTGGTTGTGTACATTAGTGTATTATAGTGTGATATTGAGCTGCTTCTTACTAGTGGAATGTTTTCCAACTGACTATATAAATAAATGTATATTCTATAACCAAGAAACCTTGAATAGTGTTTGTTTGAACTACTGTGATTTCAAGTCCTTTGTGTAACATCTTGTGCTGCTCACATTACTCTTGAGATAAGTCTGGCTGCTCAACCACTGCTACAACATAACTGTGTAGTAGGGGCTTGTACCAAAGGTGAGATTGTGCTTACACCTGTAGTCTTAATTGTGTGTAGTGTTCCAAAAGGGTACTGCATGTAATTCTGCCAACAATTACCATTAGGGATGACAATAAACTCTGTATACTACTGCTGCTAGACCTATTGGCAGCATTCGATCTAGTAGACCACGACAAATGATGTGCCACACTAGCAAATGACTTCAGCTTCTCGAAAGATGCCACCCTCTGGGTGAAATCCTTTTTAGCTGAACGTACATCTAGCTTAGCCATTGGTAAAGAAGCTGCAGATCCCAACCCAGTCCCCATTGGGGTACCTCAAGGGCCATGTCTCTCGCCTACCCTATACAATGCGTACACAAAGCTCCTTCTTTCTGCTCAGGATGCCATGGGTGTCAGCTACACTGACTTTGCAGATGACACCAAGATTCTTATTCCAATCACAGGTAACTATGACCAGGACACGGTGAACATCAATAAAATCTATGTAATAATACAAAACTGGATGGCTTTGAACAGCCTTTGCCTAGTCCACAATGAAAACAGGGATTCTCACTGTGGGCTACCAAACTAAAATGAACACCCTCCATTTGGATTACACATCTATCAACATTGATGGCACGCTGATTCCAGTTTCTAAACAAGTAAAAACCTTAGGAGTCTACTTAGACGCTAACTTAGCTATTAAGAAACATGTGAATGCACTTTCCTCATCCACCTCCTACACGTCTAAGCTAATTGCCCTAAGTCGCCAGTTCCTCTCGCCAACAAACTGCATCACCCTAGCTCGGGCTTTGATATTATCCAAGTTTGATTATTGTAACATGCTCTTACTAGGTACTTCTTCAAATACCAACCTAGGTAAACTACAGCTCATGCAAAAATATGCATTATGAGCAGCTCTAGGCTCTAGGCCTAGAAAAGTCAGACCACATCTCCAATATCAGGAGGGAAACCCACTGGCTACCCACTGAGGTCAGATTTATCTTTAAATCACTGTGTGTCACTCACAAATGCCTCGCTAGGAGAGAACCCATTTACATAAATAAAAATAATCAAACAGAACGCTCAGTTACTCCTTGTGGTCCCTCGTTATAAAAGCTCCAGAGCCGGGGGAAATAGCTTCCCTGGCATAGCCCGTAGACACTGGAATGCCCTTCCTTTAAGCATCAAAAGTGAAGAATCCTTCCAGTGCTTGAGAAAACTACTAAAAACGTGACTGTTTAACCAATATTAGATACTGAACATCCAACCAATAACAGCCAGCCTTCTGCCTCCCTAGACTAGACACAAACGATACAATGACTACCACTAAAAGATGACTCTTCAACGACAAACCAATGTAAATATCAACCAATGTCTTTTCATTATATAATCTTTTTTTGTAACTGTATGGAATATGTATGTACTTTGAATGTTGTCGATTTATAATCAAGATGTCTGTAACTACGCCGTGATACCCCAGGGTTTGGGCGTATAACACATGTAATAATAAATAAATAAATAAATACATACATAAATCTAAATGAAGAAAAATGCAAATTTTGAAAAAATTGAAGCAAAATGTCACTCCAGAGATAAATACAGAAAAGCACATTTCAACCCTTTCAAAAATACACATGGGAGATGGACAGCTTGGATTCCTATCCGTTTAAAGGGCATTCTGAAATGATAGAAGCCACGTTAGCACATGAACATGAAAGTAGTTTCATTAATGAGAAAGTACTTCTGCAGATAGTTGACATGGATGAGATCCCACAATTTAGAATAAAGAATCAACACGTTTTTGGTCTGGATGATGCAGGATCAGGGCAAAGGATTGTAAGAAGATGCATGTTAAAGATTCCAATTGGTCCTAAGAGTATCCATCATAATGTGTGGATCGCGAGTGGGATGCTAAACACATTCTATTTGGGAAATGACGTCATGCACAGGATGTGTATGGTATGAGAATTTCTAAATCAAAAGTTTGGTCCCGGTTAGGTGGGGCCGCACCTGAATTTGAAGACAAAAGACAGGTTTATCATTGCGCCCAGATGGCACCATATGCAGTTGAATTGCAAGTGAAAAAGGATGTTACCATTCCCGCATTCACCAGACAAGTTACAATAACATTAACATACAGGTAGGGACAACTGATAAAAGATTCTGGTGCATGTGTATGTTTAATCCATGAGGCAGCAAGGGCTAGAATGCGAATATACACCACTGATAGAGATTGGGGATTGACCCATTTCAATTTCTAGTGAACAATAAAGGGTGCCAGGACATTCATTTAGAAGAGAATTCAGCAATAGGAATGGCAATACAGAATGTGCACTTGATGACACAGAACTAGAATCAAGTTTGAATGAATTTGAGCAATCCCCGCACAAAGCATTCCATAAAGACATATGTAGGGATTTGCCAACTGTGTATATACATGGATGTGCAAACCATGTAGAAAATAATACAGAAAAAGAGATTGAGACCCCAGGAAAGCCTCCTGAACCAAGAACGGGGTGAAGAGGAGGAGCCCTAAAAACCATGGCGATGGCGCCCCTGGAGGAGGTCCTATGGAGTCCCGGACTGGAGGATTTCTGCCAATGACGGTGTTATGTGTGCTTGTACCACACACATTAATGGACACAACATACCTGATGCACAGTCTGTTCTACTCTTGCTACCACAAACTACTTTGCTACAGGGTGTATTTACAAAAACCCTTATTTTCATTTTGACTGATTTTGGGATTCGATTGGATGACACAGATGTGTTTAAATATTTTTGGGGAAATGTTGATGATGTAATTATTGCTTAAAAAAAATCTATACATTTTGGTCCCCATTAAAAAAATCTATATACTCAAAAGTGGTGATCAAAAAGATGAAAAGATAAAGATCTCTTAAAAAAAGGGTGGTCTTAAAAAAAATATATAATGTTTTCAAAAGAAGATAATAACAAATATATCATAAAAAAAGAGAAATCAGATCACTAATATAATATCACTAATAAAATAGAGGAGATCTAAAGATTACAAAAAAGAGATCAATATTTAAAAAAAACTACAAAAAATTAAATGTCTAACAAATATATGCCATTGCTCTTTATTCATTATATAAATATTGTTGTTGTTTTTATGATTGAGAATGATCATTATTTTATTGAAAGCTGGAGGTATGTATATAATTTTCTGACGCCTGGATTTCAATGTATATATTATGTATTTGCAGGTATGGGTCATTTCATTGGGAGCAACACATGCATTTTGAAGCTCATGTTTTTTTTTCTTTTCCGGCAGTGATTTCCGGTGTATCCCACCAGTAAAAAAGGAAGGAAATGTAGGAATAGCTGGAGGATCTGAATAGCTGGGGGGCTGTGAGTTACAGGGGTTTATTAGCTTAGCGTGCACATGTAGTTTTAGCGTGGGCCTTGTACAGGAACACAGAAATGCAAACATGTCGACAAGCCATAGAGTGCCAATGCAACCGCCAAGCACCAAATGGGCTTTAGAGTTCCAAAATGCAAAGCATGCATTAAAATTGTTTCATTTCAGGATAATATTCAATTTCACTGAATTTGCACCACACTTAATAACTAATACACCTTAACATACTCAATGGATCCCATTTAACAAACTGAATCCCATATCCTTAACACTCCGTGTAAATCCGTTTACATGGAAATCAATGTTCTGAATCCAAATTTGAAATTCATGTGGCTCTGTTCAATGAGATTTTTAAACATGCAGCATAGCATGAGCTTGTGGCAAGCTGAAATATGCACCGCTAAAAAAGGCCATTCTGTCTGCAGGAAGTGAAAGGAAGAGATGTCACATTTGTAGTTTAGCAGGACAGTTATTGTTAATAGGGAAAAACAGTGAGCAGGTCGGATGATGTGGGTGGATTTAGATGGAAGGTATTTTTTTTTTGAGTGGCAGCGATTGGTCATAAATAAACAATGTGAGTGGGTGTTCTAGCCAGTCATTCAGAAAACGTCCTGAAATGCTGAGACAGACTGGGACCCTATCCAGAGGGACAGTGATTTGCAGCAAGCTGGCAGGCTGACAGACTCCCTAGATGAGGGCTGTTCACTGGGTTATCTGCGCGACCCCGGGTTCCCTGCCAAATTGGAACAGAAGCATAACTGTCAGATCTAGGCAATATACAGTTAAAATTTGAGGAGCGAGCAGTGTGCTTGGCAAGCAGTCAGATAGTGAGGCAGATCGTATCATGTGTAATGTTTATCAATGTTTAAAACATAAGCATTTTCTAATGTTCATAAAGGCATTTGCACTGTTATTTCTTTTCTTTCTCAAATCCCATTTCCTGCCAGTTTTCTCATGCCCAAGGTTGGTTGATAAGATTGTGCACAGATTGTCCTGTTAATGTTTGCAAACACTCTAGCAAAAAACCTTTTACATTCTTATGTACGGTCACATGATGAGGTTCCCGGACATCCGCGGATAGGACAGTTGTCCATAGGACACATTTTGCGAGGGATGCGGTGTGCTTATGCACCCAGGTGTCCGCAGGACAGAGGTGGAGCCCTCAAACTAATTAAAAGTGCAACCAATGCAGACGGAGAGCTCCGTACAGGCGCAGTGTCCAGGGGCACAGGAGATAAGATGTGCATGTGCCCAGGTGTACATAGGATAGAAGTGGGGTCCCCAAACTAATTAAAAAGTGCATTACGACTTTACGGACATCTGCGAACAGACACAGTGTTCGGAGGGCACAGGGGATCAGATGCGCCCAGGTGTCCGCAGGACAGGGTGGGGCCCCCAAACTAATTAAAAGTGTGTCATGACTTTATGGACAGCTACGAACAGGCGCGGTGTTCAGAGGGCACAGGAGATTAGATGCTCATGTGCCCAGGTGTCTGCAGGACAGAGGTGGGCCACTCAAACTATTTAAAAGTGCATCATGACTTTGCAGACATCTCCAGACAGGCGCGCTGTTCGGGGGTACCTCCATTTTGGTTACAGACAGCCTAGACAGTCACCCTGTCCGTGAACTCCAAACAGGGCTTTTAAAAAAAACACACACTCACACACCAACAGTACTTACATTTCTTTACAGATCTTTATTAAGACACAGAAATACAGGGAAGGGATAGCAGAATGGGAAACATATATGGGGGAATTGAGGTTTTCTACAGAATTTTCATGAGGGGAGGAAGGGATTGAGGACTCCTCGTAGCATTGTTGATTGAAGGAATTTGGTGGGGATGATTGGCCGGGACACAGGGAAGGGCACAGGTAGAGGTAGCGCAGTGGTATCAAATATTGGGCCTCATTACGACCCAGGCGGTAAGGGGTTTACGGCGGCGTAAACAGCGCCGACCCTTACCGCCTGATTCCGAGGTCCCTTAGCGCCATGGAGGATTTAACACCTGCTTTTAGCAGGTGTTTAAATCCATGGCGCTAAGGGACCTTGTTGTTAATTACGCCACCGTAATTTACGGTGGTGTAATTAACACCTTCCCCACTCCCATTATGCCCTATGGGGCAAAAATCTGAATGGGGAAGGGTAAATGGGGATTGGGGACTTACCGCCCCGCCAACCTCGGAATGGGGCGGTAAGTCCGCCAACCACCATGGCGTAAACATAGTTTACGCCATGGTGGTAAAGGTACGACCCAGGCGGTAACTTACCGCCTGGGTCGTAATGAGGCCCATTGTCTTTAATATGAATTTTGACAAATGTCATTAACTGTACAAAAATAGTGTTCAGTTCATCCATTTTTGCAGACAGACTTAACAGTTCATTTGATCCATTTGGAGTTTGGGGCAGTCTCGTGCCATCTTCTTGCTCATTTAGTAGTAATTCGAGCCACTTTCTTCATTTGCAGTATGTACTGTTACAAAGAAAACCATGTTTTAGTGACATGTACACTTTACATCGCTTTTCCTACTTTAAAAATGGTATTCTGTACCATTAGAGTTATTTCCTTCATTCATTTCAATATGGGGGTCATTTTCTTCTAACCACTCCTGGGTGCTTGCCAGTTCTGTTTAAAGAAAACAATACTGCTATTTCTTCCAAGTCTTGTACATACAATAAAGTCTAATGTTACAAGAAGAAATATAGTGTACTTACTACTTTTTGTAAGAGTTTCTTCTAAGTAGCTTGAAGTTGCTTTTGAGTGTGTACGGAAGGTTGCGCTCAGGTAATACTGTTAGATTTCGAGTTCACTTTTGTGCTTGGTGCATTGCATTATGTTTGGCAACCTATGATACTGTACTTCTGGTTTCATAAATACAGAATTTGTATATACATTGAATTTTTGAATATGCTACATATACCTGTTGTAGTTTAAATTGCATGTCTTTGTTTGTTGCAGGATATAATAATGTAAGGTAACCCCTGTGCTTTTGGGGAGTGTGAATGCTACCCAAGGTCTGCGGACTGTGCGACTGTCTACTGACTCTGTGGCTATCATGTTGGGGGAGGCGGGGGGCAGGGAGTTCACTATGATGTAAGGGACATGTAGAAAATGTAAGGGTATCCTGGTAAAAACCCATGAAATTCAGTGAAAAAATGTTATTAAATGAACGTTATGGTTAAGTTGCACTAATAAAAACCGTTGAATTCATTGAAAAAACTTTGTTAAATAGAAGTTATGGTGAAGTTGTACTAATAAAAACCTATCACATTCAGTGGGAAAACTTTTTTAAGGGGACGTTATGGTTATAAGTAAAACAAAAAAAACTCAGAAATGTGCCTGCAAGCTAAGGAACCATAACTCACGCCACCAACATCCACTGCAAAGACTAACACCCAGGACATCAAAGATGACATCACAAATGTCATTGATGACATCACTGATGACATCACATGTGGAATGAGTTTTGGTGAAATGCCCCTGCAAGGGGTTATGTTTATAATGTTGGTAACAAGATGTCAGGGGTGATCGGGAGACCTGTCACGAACTACTTAATCTATTAACAAATTTACTCATCTAAACAACTTTGTATTGGAGTGTTGTTGTTGATAAAGGCATCGAATCATATATAAACATAGGCAATGGCTATAGCATTCACCTCTAGGCCAATCGGAAGCCCGTCCGTGAACCGAACAGGGAACTAAGTCTGGGGCCGAACCCAGATATCACTAATTTTTTTGTACCTACTCTTGGCCCGTTTAAAAAAACCTACTGGATGGATTTACACCACATTTACAAAAGCACGCTTTTGGTACCGAGCCACCGACTCCTGCCGAAAATTAAGTATTTACACATTATTGAAATAGGAATTGAGACCTTGACTTTTTGTTCTGTTTGAAAATAAACGTTTTAAATATGACTAGGAGTTGTATTGCAGCCACATCATGTATTGTGATTACCTTTTGTGATAAAATGAAGAGTGAAGTATTTTTAGATATAAGATGTTTTCTGTGAAAATGCATCTCCATTATTTTCAATTTTTCTAAAAATGGTATACACTCAGTGTTCAATGTTTTGTGTCAATTTTATCTTCATATGGTGGCAAGAAAAATAATCATTTTAGGGATTATAGAAATGCTTTTTATTGATTACACCTTGTGAGAAACCTGAGGGTATCCTCACACCTACTCCCAGGTGACCAGGGAAAGGCCTTCACTTTGGATGTGGCAACCTGCTCCACATCGCTACTCTGAACTCTCGTTCAGCTGTCAAACACTCCTCTGACAGCTGCCCTCTCCTGCAAGAGCTTGATTTGGATATACTCGGTCTCAGTGAGACTTGGTTCACAGCCAGCTCTGTCACGAGTTCCGACACTCTCCTTCCTGATGGCTACAAGAACCTCTCAGAACCAACCGTCCCGGTGGGGGTGTAGCCTTGATTTTCCTACATTAGATCCCTGCCTCTATCATTCCAATGGCACTACTCCTCTTTTGAATGCCTGGTCTGCAGGCTCTCTATCTCTCCTGGCCTGTCTCTCACTGTAGCCACTATCTACAGGCCACCCGGCCAGATAGCCCTCTTCCTCACTGAGTGGGCTGACCTCTCCTCCTCTCTCGATGCCTCTGTTAAGGATTCTAATGGGGCGTCACACACCAGACCAGGACTCTTAATACTGGCCTAGGCTGCAGCGCACAATGAAAATACTTTTACTTTATTTCCTTAGAATTCAGATTAAGATGGCACCCAACCCGTCTCACTCCCCTTATTACAAATACCCTGGGCCACAATGGACCATGAACCAGGCCGGTGGGTGGTAATAGAATATTTATTTACTTCAAAATCCAAATTAAATCACCCAAATGTAATATTGGCCAGCAATCACCAGTGGGGTGATAATTACACGGTAACTTGATGGAATTCACTTGGTTAGACCTTTTCATGTAAGATAACACGACATAATTGAAAGAAAGCAAAATTAAGTTTTGATTGGATTTTTAAATGGTATGACAGTTAATCATTCCCCCTGCAACACTCCCTCAAAACCCTATTAATCAAACTTTACATGGATGGTGAGGTGTAGCAAGGAGTCAGGTACACTATGCAACAATCGGAATTAAAATCCGACTTACCCCCACTGAATAGGAGGCAAAAACCCAGATTTAGCTCCCCTTAAAACTGAGCCAAACAGCCCGCGAAAATTAATAAATGATTATTTTAAATGCGAGGTTGAATGGATTAGGTAGAAATGAGTATAACTGTATCAGAGATGCAAGAACACTAACAACCTACAAAGCAATACCCTAACCAAAGCCATACAGTTCAGACTTGGAAGGAAAAACACAGTGCAGCCAAATCACACATGGAGAAATTGCATTTTCTTTATTTTCACGGGTTTAAATGTCAAAACAGTTTGAAAAACGGGTTTAACAGACAAAATCAGAAAGCGGTTTTTGTGCTAGGGGACAGATATACATCCCAGGAATAATAAGAAAGTGCAAAGGGAACTCTAAATGAATGACAGTTTGAGATTCTCAACAGGAAAGGAAATTCGGTTTTGAAAGTGAAAGTAGTTGACAGGGAAAATCGGTTTGGAAAGGAAATGACAAGTGCTATTACAACTATATTTCGCAACTATATTATCAAGACGACAAACACTGCCTGTGGGAAATGTCAAGCTGCAGTCTTAACCCCCCTCATGCCGCGTAGCTCATTATGGGGGAATTAATTAGTTTCTTCCAAATATTACTAAGGATTTATGAAATGGACTATAAGGATGGGTGAAAATGACGCTAACACTTGGAAATCAAGGAACAGGATACACAGAGGGTTCTGATAATGTTGAACAGTTACTAGTGTACCTATATGATTACTTATAGGGTTTGAACAAAGGGCAAGGTATCAGAATGGGATATCCTACGTTTTGCTACGGGATGGGGTGATACTTACAATAAGCACTTCAATATGGAACTTTGGACCATCAACCGGTTATCTGAACAGCAGGGCAAGGGTCTGGTAACGGCACAGTGGCGCATAAGCTGGATAACGCAGGTAGCAGGGCAAGCAGGTAGCGCTGGATACTCCCAATGAGGATTCAGCCACCGTTACACTTTCTCCCTGAGTTAGTGGGATTGTTGTGGGGTTTCATTCTGAAGGGTGGTTCTGCTTGGATAGGAGGGTCTGGATCAGCTATCCCTTTCCTGGAAGTGGAATCTGGAATCTTGCAGGGTGAGTAGGAAATGTCTGGATCTCTGGATATGCTGTAGCTAGAAATCAGAAGAGTCAGTCCTTTGTCTCCCTGAGCCTCCACCTTTTATAATGAGGATGACATCACAGGATTATACTATGGGGGCAGACTTTGGCTGGACATGCCCCTAACAACTGGATTGGTCAGGGGTGGCTGTCACTGCCTCCCTGTCAGCCGGTTGGACTTCAGGGACATGACCTCAGTTTTATGCCGAGTGCTTACAATGCACATGGCCCTCCCACAGTTATTTTGGCCAAAATCAGTTATGACATAAATTGCACATTTTTACAGTTGTGGCGCTTTTACAAATCACATAGGCAAAGGCCATATTTTACACAGATCCTGTTATTCCAATTCCTACGATGTTGTTTAGTCCTTCTAATAATCTTTCGCAATTACTAGTGGGAATCGTTTCACCTAAAATTCTACAATTTTATATATGTGTACACATTATCATAGAGCATGTTTGCATTAATTTCCAAAGTTGTACCATGTATACTTTGCCCATGAATTACATTTTCCTGCTGTTTGCATCCCCAACATGCTAGGGAAAGCTACAATGTCTTATTTTAATGCCACATAAATTACATTCGAACTGTTAAAGTTTTGCATTACTGCTTTTTCCGATTGCAGAAATAAAAGTCTTAACGTTTATTAAATAAAAAAGTCTTTTGCCCCAGATGGGCCGGCTTTGTCTTCCAAATAAGAGCATTCTTTCCAACCCACAGTCAAATGTCAGGCTCCAGTCATCCTTAGTCCACCGTTGCCATGGATTTGCCTTTGAAGTTCTTCAGTTTGAGTTGAGGGGAGGTGCCACCAGAAAGTCGCACCTATGTGTCCTGGAAATCCATTGTCCCCGGCTGGAGAACTTCCGCTTTGTCTGACGAGGGTGCAAGAACCTCCACCCTTGCCTATTCATATGCCCCAGGGGCTGGTCCACTTGGGGGTAGATGGAACCCGTTCCCAGTAAGCAAGGTCCTTTGAAGCAAGAGCCTGCAAAAAACCTGTTCTGTTGGCCCCACAGCAATTTTATTTTTATTTCTTTTCTGCAAAGCAAGTCTGTTGGACTTAAATATCCTATATATATTTTAAAACAAACCCCCATCACATTTCTATGCAAGGACAGGGTCTTAATTCACATTTCACTTTTAAACCAACATTTTTCTTGTTTCTCAACAGCACAATTTTACACATGGTTAATTTTCCTTGAATATCACTTTACAAATGCGGCTTTCCTCGCATCGATGTTCTGAACCCTTCCAAAGCCTGAGTCATGTTTCTAATGCACAGGCATCCGTTCAAATAAAAGGTCCTTTGAAACTGACACGAGCTAGGAGAGAGAGAGGGCATTTTGGAAGAGTTTGCCGGTGATATTGTGTTGCAAAATTGTAAAACGCTTGCAGCACGGCTTGGAGTGCAGTTGTTTGCTATTTCACAGATCTTGCATGACACAGCCTGCCACTCAATGAGTAATTCCCCCATTTGCTGGAGCACCCCTGAATATGGATGAACATAGCTGGGTCTTACTGGAACCAAATTGTGTACAGTTGAAAGGGTGGACAGGGCATCAGTGTGAGTAATTTTGAAATGTAGAATGCTTTCTTTTTCAAAGGGAAATTCTGAGATGGCAGTAAAGCAGCGGTGCCTTTGACTTCTTTTCTCTGGCGAAAAAAAGGAAATATTGGCAGTGATTCTAAAGGTGTTCTGTGTTTCCTTTTGCCCCATATGTGTCTGGTGAGACAGCGCAGCCATTATTTTGGGTGACTGCAAAACAAAGTTTAAAGCAAGGCAATAGTGCTCAACAGAGCCAGTGCAGCCATTCTGCTGGTGACTGCTGAGATGCGGTACATGAGGTAGGGGAGTTCTGCTGGCTGATTAATGGACCTCACACCTCTACCTCTCAACTTCTCCTCCTCAGAGACTTGAACATCCACCTGGATGCTACCAGCCCTTCTTCAGGACTCTTTCACAACCTCTATGATTCTCTCTCTCTCTCTCTCTATTCTTCCCTCTGTTCTGACTTATTCTGCAGGGCACATCCTGGATGTTCTTATCTCCTCAGACCTCACGTTCTTTAACCCCCTCACCACTGCTCTCTCTTGGATTGATCACATTCTCCTTTCTTCCCACCTCTCTCTTCCCCACAGGTCAAGCTGATTCCAGCACTGCCACCTACCTTCTCGGCCAACCAACCCATGAAGCATGTGTCAGTTGAGGCTTTCACCGCTGCTTTATCTCCTCCTACTGCACCTTTGGCTGACTCACACCCTGGAACAGCCTTCTCTAACCTTCATCTCTCTATCTCTAACACTCAAGATGTCCTTGCCCCTGTCATTAGGATCTTCTTGAAGCCCAAATCCAAGTGGAACTCTTGGTATGATTCTGACCTTGTTGCCCTTAAACACAAGTGTAGGGCGGTGGAGAGGAAGTGAGGGGCCACTGGGTGCACACCCTGACAAACTGGCCTGTTGCCTCTTCCAAATGCAGGACAGACTCTCTGTCCTCTTTAAGAAGAGAGCCTACATCCAAGCCTGCATCTATGCAACATCTAAAAATGTGGCCAAACTTTTCAAAATCTGCAAGGAGCTGGCCAATCCTGCTGCAGTCTCTACCTCTCCTGTTCCCTCTCAGGGTCCCTGCTCAGCCTTCTCCTCTCATTTCACTACTAAAACTCAGGACATCATGTCCACACTCTCTTGCTCTACCTTCTCTACCACTCCTGGCCTGTCTGAGGCTGTCTCTCCTCCTCCTTTCCTCTGTTCACCCCTGACGATGTTTCTAGACAAGTCTAATCTATGAAAGCCTTGTCAAAGCAGGTTTTCCCCTGCTCATCCAGAACCATCAAGGACCACGTTCACATCCTTGCTCCAGCCTTGACCGATTTCTGCAATAACTCTTTTGCCACTGTAACTTCCCCTCCCCCTTAAGCATTCTCTTCTGCACCCTCTTCTAAAGAAGCTCTTGGCCGATCCTTCGTATCTGGATAACTATTGCCCAATCTCCATCACTCCTTTCCTGGGCAAACTCTTGGAAAAGCTGGCATTCTCCCATCTTTATCTCCACACCGAATCTGTTGGTTGCCTCCATGTCCACCAGCCTGGCTTCAGAGCTGCCAGAAGCATGGAAACTCCTCTCCTGATCCCACGTGAAGACTTGCTCTCTAATCTTGACTCTAATCTCCCTTCTGTCCTCATTCTTCTTGTTCTATCTTCTGCTTTTGACATGGTCAACCATGCCATCCTGTTGAATTGCCCCCACAACAACCATGTTAATACTGATCAGGCCTTGGCCTGGTTGACCTCCTTTCTCATCGACCGACCCTCTCACATCCAACTGGGGTATTTGCTTTCTTCTAATTCTATCTACTTCTGGTGTTCTCCAGGGGTCTAACCTGTCGCAGTGGTTCTTCAACCACTATCTGGCACCTACTGCCCTCTGCATTATTACTTTCTGCTCCCATGTTCAATGTTATTTAGATGACTCATGTTAAGATGGATTTCTAAACTCTGACCTGGTGGGTAGAAGTTTAGGAGGCCACCCTAGGTTTAGTGGAACAGGGGAACCTGCTGGACAAACCAGACCAATCTAGGTAGCTTGGCAGGTGGTCAAAACTAAGTCTCAGGAGGGGTGAGAGTGATCGGAAGCCCACAATGAGCACACACATCAACAAACCACACATTTCCCTTAGACAAGTGTATATGAAAAATATCTATACATTTGTTGTTGGCCGGACCAAATTGACACAAGTAACGTTAGCAATGAGAAGCACAATGATCGCACAAATCCTTAATCAATACAGCATATATAAATTATGTTTCCTACTACTGAATTATAGTGATAACTGCAATCAAAACATGTAAAGAGAGGGTTAAATTAACACAAAGTTGACAGCAGGCAATTCTTCTGAGTCCACTCCCTATCTTTCGAGTTCAACCGTGCGAAGGGTGGAGTCTTGTGCTCAACAGTACTGTTGTGTGCGTAAATACGCACAATTGCACAGATGAAGCAGAAAGCGGGTCTTCTTGTAGCGGCTGTAGCAAGTCAGAAAAAGACTTGAAGTGATGAAGAATTGGTTCTCACTATTTGAGTAAGCCCTGCCCTTGGCGGCAAAGCAGAAATCAAAAGGTGAGAATAGCTAGGCAGTGCAGGCTAACCCAGCCAAGTTCAAATACCTTTATGGGATACTCATGCGTAAAAATTATCAGCTGTGCTAGGGGGCCACCGGTAAGTAATGCAGGTACTGATCGACCCTCGACACAGTCCGGAACAAACTTTGCCAGTATAGTCTTGGTCACTCATAGGTTCGAGTTCTGCAGTTTTGCGGGTCTCCGGTTCTCAGCTGCTGCGGTGGAGAACGATCGTCCGTGATGGGACAATTGTCTTTTCTCACATTCCAAATAAGGGTTGAAGAAAATTCCAGAGCAGTGAGCTTCAGGGCGCAGGAGAGCAGAACAGCAAAGGGTCTACAGCGACCATCACCAACCAGTAGTGATGCAGGAATAACAAGTGTGGGCAGCGTTGCACACTCTCCTAATTTGGGACCAAGAGGAGCTAGTCCTACGTAACTTGGTGGGAGAATGCAGGGGACCAAAAGCAAGTGATGTTCCAAGTCTTGGGATTGTAATCGAGATGGCAGCTGTTCTGCAGGATAGCTTGAGATAGAGCTGGACAGTTCACTGGATGGCCCAGGAACACTTCCGAAGGGGCTCATTCAGTGGGTAAGCATGGGGTGATGAGATTAGTTGTTCCCAATACTCCAGAGGGGTGAAGCTCCTTGGCAGGCCTTCTGGTTCGATGAAGAAAGGGGGAATCAGACGGGACAGCAGAGGGTGAAGGGTGCCAATACCTTCCAAAGCATCAGCAGCAGTTTCACAAGTCTGTCTCTTTGTGTAGGAGACTTGGCTCCTTCTGTAGTTCGGTGTGAAGACAGGTGATCAACCTAAAATGGATGCAGAGCCCCTTCACTTATCCAAGATTGGCCAAAATCAAGGACTTCCAGTAGAAGATCTGCTCTCTTACAGGCATCCCAGACGTGGACCAGTGTTAGGGAGAATTCTCACTCATGGCTAATTTCTTTTACCTACTGTGTCCCTCAGCAGCTTTGCTGGATTTCTAGGATTTATTTTGTTCACCTGGTAAGAATGTGAGCCTTTTTTCCCACTCTTACATGTGTTTTGCTGAACATGTTCTTGTGTTCATAGACTGTGGAGCCTCACCTACTCCATAGGCATCATCGTTTTACTGCGTTTTACACAGCACCTTCAGGGCAGTGACACAGGGTTGTCTTTTAGACTTCCCAACTCAGACTTCATTTTCTAGGACTGACTACTGTCTGTCAGAGCATGTAAAGTTGCCATTGACTTTATTAGTCTCTTTTAAAACTCACAGACCCAGTACAAATTATCTTACCTAGAGTCCTGGAAAGGGTTAATACTTATCGCTTTTTGTCTGTTTCTCTTGGAACATTGTTTCGTTCCCTTTTCAATAAGACTTGGCTGGTGGCAATGGTAACTACCCTATTTTTCCTACCGCGGTTATCTTAAATAGCCCTGGTATTGATTTAGGCTATCTTGGTAGTCTCGAACTAAAACATGCTAGACCATATACGTTTTTCTATGGTTCCGGCTGGGTTTATTTGCCATTTCTTTTTGTAAAAGTCTTTCTCGTGTTTTACTTTGCGTGCCAAACCAGGTTTGGTTCCTTTGTTCGCCATACATTTGAGAGTTTCTGCACAGAAGCCCTCCTTAGGCGTCTGAATGTCTGGGGGGGACAGGATGTGAGGGAGGGGTTTAGGACTCCCTGCACAGGGTCTCCTTGGAGACTCATGTCACACTCTGATATGATTGGCTGTGGTGACTGTCCCGGCGGGACAGCTACCCTGCTGTGTGATTGACAGCCAGGCTGTGTGAATGGGGGAAAACTGCATAAAAAGCAGGTCTGTGGGGCTGAGAAGGCAGAGTTGCCACTGGATCGAGAGAGTCGACGAGAATCTGACAGAAGAGGACCTCACGGTGAAGCCCTGCTGCGAGTCCGAATATTCAAACATCGACGACAGGGAAGATCTGCAAGGAATCTTCTCCCCTTGAGCTGTTGGGAACAAACAGATCACTAAACTTCAAGCCAGGCCTCCCTCCTCTGGTCGAATTTGCTGTAGAGAGCTACAGTGAACCGGATAGCCAGGAGGAACGGACCCTGCTTGGGTTTTAAAGAGCGCACCTTTTATTTGTCGCTTTGCTCCATTGCTGTTTTCTTGCCTGGGCAGTGCAGGACCCTCCAGTCTTCCTCTTTCTTGTCAGTCCGACAGTTGCTTCAGGAACCGTGAGCCTGCAGGACCTGCCAGGAATGTCAGCCGCAGCTACGGCATTCTTCTGCTCTAAAGGTACTGTGCTAACCCAGTTGTTCGTTTCGTCCAGCCGCGGTGGAAGTGTGTGAAATCTTTCACCAATCCAAGGGCTTGTCCTTCATCATTCTTTAAACTAACTTTTCCTGTCGACCAACTTTGTTTAGAACTCTTGGCAAAGACTTAACCACAAACTACTCTAAACTGTGTGATCCTCTGCAAAGACTTTGGACCTTTGACTTTGGGCCAGGCCCCTTTAATTTGTTTCCTCACTGTAGTTTCTTTTTCTAGATTGCCCTACTTACTTACTTGTTGGTGCTGCTCAATTTCTGTCTAACTTTGACTTTCCCTCCCTTTTCATACTGGAGTGCCATTTTGCTCACACTACATTTTGAGCCTAACTTATCCAGAATCTATTGGGTGTTGTGTAGTGTATTAGCATTGTGATTTTTCAACTGCTTGATAATAGTGAACTGTTTTACAACTGATGTGTAAATAATTGTATATTCTTTTACTCAGAAACCTTGAGTCAGTGTTTGTTTGAACCATAGTAATTGCTGTCCTTTGTGTAACTATTGATACTGTTCACTTGCTCTTGAGATAAGTCTGGCTGCTCAGCCATCGCTACCACTTAACTGTGTAGTACAGGCTTGTAGCAAAGGTGAATTTGTACTGTCACTTCTAGTCCTAATTGTGTGTGGTGGTCCCTCAGGGTCCTGCATATAATTCTGCCTAACAACCAGTCATGGTCCACAGTGGTTTCAGTAATTCAGACAACCCTCTTCCTGGGCACACACGTGACATGCAAGAGCCTGCAAAAGAGATCAGTTTTCACAGGTGGCTGCATGCCCAAATAAGGAAAACCCATTTTATTCGACCTACGTGAAGACAAGTGACAAAATGGCCACGGGACAGAACAAAAGACTTTGTGGCTCGGCCATTTTGGGACCTGGCAACAGTCTTGTGTCAAAGGTGGTAAACATGGTTTAAATAAATAAATAAAAAGAAGTAAAACATTATGAAAGGTAACTGTTGCCACCAGTGCGTCCCAGGCACACACATACAATCACATAAAAATGCTTTGAGGGTGTCTAGGCCCATAAAACAAAAAGAGACTCCAGCACACTGTACTGGAAGAAATTGCAAAATAGTCAAAGACTAAGGGAAACATAGTTTCCCAGGACTGACAGTCTGGAGGACATGTCAGTGTCCTCATAACAATTGAGCAAAAGCCCCGGGGAGTCCAGCTGAAGTGTGGGCTCCACTGGAAAAAGTCAGGATAGGCTATCCCAACAAAAGCAAAAAGTGTGGGGGGGCTCCAAAAAAGGAGGGGAAATTGCACAAGAATGAAATCTTTCCTAACAACACTCATCTCTCTTTTGTGCTCCCCTCCACCACCTCTGATTCTTCTCTCACTCCAGACTGCCTGACTGCAATTCAGGAATGGTGTGCTGCCAATGATCTCTGCCTTCATGCCAGTACGACTGAGATCCTGCTCCTTGGGAAACCCGCTCCCTCCTTTCCTCTCTCCCTCTGGCTGCCTACTCTTGGCCCTCTTCCTGATCCTTCCTGTGATGCTAAGAACCTTGGTGTCATCTTCGACTTCACCCTCTCCTTCTCTCCTCACATCTCTGACATCTGTTAGAAGTCAACCTATCAGCTGCACCTCCTCAGAGGTAGTCTCCCTTTTCTTATTTCCCCCAGAAGCTCACTGTCTCCAGAGCTCTGGTTCTCTTCAGGCGGGACTACTGCAACAGCCTCTTTCCAAATCTTCCTGCCTCTACTCTTCGACCTTTATAGCTTATCCAGAACAGGACTTTGAGACTTGTCCTTGGCCTCAAGCCCAGGGATTGTGTCTCTCCAGCTATGAAATCTCTTCACTGGCTCCCTGTGGCTGTAAGGATCAAGTTCAAGACCCTCTGCGTGATTTGTAGGCCTTCTACCATCCTGGCATTTAAGGTAATAAACTATTTTTGTTTGAACTTTGAATCTGTGTGTGTCTTGCTTCATGATGTCTTCACATCCTAGAGAGCGTTTTTGTAATATAGTGACAAACACCACTTGCAACATATTCTAAGACTGGGTTAAATTAATAATGTAACTCTGGTCCTGTAATATTGGGGGACAGTGCTGGATGGTGGTCATAGAACCATTAGGAATTAATATTGTTTCAAAAATAGCACATTTTTCATCAATATTTTCATTAGATGCTGACTTTCACAGCAGGTCGATGTACTATCAAAGGTGTTGTGCCCATTCACACTCTAAACCCGATCCCTGCTGTGAGATATGAAGAATTCCAAACTAACATGCAATGTTATCACAGCACTTGCGCATACAGAGAACATGTATCAGGCTCATTAACGCTGGAGATGGAGAAAAATCATAGAAAATCCACATTTAGACTCTGTGGGACTGATTCATGGAATTTATTGCCAGGTTCAAAGTGACGTTGCACTGCTGAAAAGTGACTTTGCACTGCTGTCAGTCTTAAGATGGATTTCGAAGTTTAGGATGCCCCCCCTCAGTTTAGTGAAACAGGGGAACCTCCTGGACAAGCCAGACCAATCTAGGTAGCTTGGCAAGAGCTCAAGGCTAAATCTCAGGAGGGGTGAGAGTGATCAGAAGCCCACAATGAGCACACACAGCAACGAACGAACCACAAATGACTCTTAGACAAGTGTATAAGAAAAATATCTATACAGTTATTGTCGGCCGGACCAAATAGACACAAGTCACTTTAGCAATGAGAAACCAGTTATCACACAAATCCTTAAACTATACCATGTATATACATTAAGTTTCCTATTGAAATACCATGATCATTGCAACCACAACCTGTAAAGGAAGGTTTAAATTAACACATAGATGGCAGTAGGCAATTCTTCAGAGTTTGATCCCTATCTATGTTCTTGTGTCCAAACCCTAAGAAGAGTAGAGCCTTGTGCTCAGCAGTACAGGTGTGTGTAAATACGCATGATCACGCAGATGAAGCAGAAAGCTGGTCTTCTTGGAAGGGCTGTAGCAAGTCAGGAAGGGGCTTGAGACGATGAAGAATTGGTTCCCACTATTCGAGCAGGCCCTGACCTTGGCGGCAAAGCAGTATTCAAAAGGGGAGACCAGCTAGGGAGTGCAGGCAAACCCAGCCAATTTCAAATACCTTTATGGGATGCTTGTGCGTAAAAACAATTGGTTATGCCAGGGGGGCACCGGTAACTTATGAAAATACTCACCGACCCTCGGCACAGTCTGGACCAAACTTATCTAGTTTAGTCGAATTTGCTCGTAGATTAGGGTCCTGCAGTTTCACGGGTCCTCAGCTCTCAACTGCTGTGGTGGAGAATGATCGTCCGTGACAGGACAGTTGCCTTTTCTCAGCTTCCGAAGGAGGTTTGAAAAAAATTCCAGAGCAGTGAGCTTCAGGGCACAGGAGATCAGAACATCTAGGGGTCTACAGCGACTATCACCAACCGGTAGTGACACAGGAATCACAAGTGTGGGCAATGTTACACACTCTCCTAATTCGGGAACCAGAGGAGCTAGGCCTATGAAATTTGGTGGGAAAATGCACTGGACCACAAGCACAAATTCCCACATCTCGGGTTTGCACTCCAGATGGCGGCGGTTCTGCAGGATACCCTGAGGTAGAGCTGGACAGTTCACTGGATGGCCCAGGAACACTTTGGAAGTAGCTTTTTCGATGGGTAAGCAAGGGACACCCAGCGTTGTTATTCCGACAATTCCAAAGGGGCAAAGCGCCTTGGCAGGCCTTCTGGTACGATGAAGAAAGCCAGGATACAGCAGGACAGCAGAGGGTGAAGGGTGCCAAAACCTTCCAAAGTGTCTCCAGTGGTTTCACAAGTCTGTTTCTTCATGCGGGAGGCTTGGCTCTTTCTGTAGATTAGCTTTGTGACAAAATTGAGGATTTCCAATCGAAGATTTGATCTCTTGCTGGCATCCCAAACGTGGGCCAATCACAGTCCACGGTGGTCTCAGTCATCCAGGCACTCCAGACATCCTTGGATCAGTAGTGTGGATTGGGATTAGACAATCCCAACCCTCTTCCTGAGCACACACATGTGACAGGCAGAAACCAGCGAAAGAGATCGGTTTTCGCGGGAGGCTGCAAGTCCAACTTAGAAAACCCAGGTTACTCGACCTAGGTGAAGGAAATGGCCATGTGACTGAACAAAAGACATTGTGGCTCAGCCATTTTCAGACCTGGCCACAGTCTTGAGCCAAGCGCCGTTTAACTCAGTAAAAAGAAGTAAAACATTATGGAAAGTAACTGCTGCCACCAGTTTGTCCCATACACACGTGTACAGTCACCTAAAAATCCATCGAGGGTGTCTAAGCCATAAAACAAAAAAGGGATCCCAGTGCACGATGCTGGAAGGTACATTGTGCACTGTTATAAAGTTACCAAGAAATGACAACAATGTCAAAGACAAAGGGAAACATTGTTTCACAGTACTGACAATCTGAAGGACGTGCCAGTTTCTGTTACGCTCACCTCTGATATCCCGGGGGGCGTCTGGAAGGCTCTGAGATCTGGAACCCTGGATGCGTAGTTGCCCAGTGCTGAATAATGAATCTGCAATTACAGAAGGGAGGACTTGTGATAACTGTCTCTAATGGGTGAATCTCCCACCTCCCTCTGACCGATTCCCTTCCCACTGGGTTCTTTTCCCAGCTTAGTTATTTGTAGGGTGAGCAATCTGTCCTGCGTTTCTTGTGCAGGGGTGCTTGACGTTTGTTGGCGAGCTGCCCGAGTTGCTTCACTGGTGCATTGCGCCTTCCTTGGGCCCAGGCCTGCTGTGACCCCGAATCTGCTGGTAGGCAGGTAGTTTTATTAATTGTAAGTCTTTGTTCTGTTTATAGTGGGAATTCGTTAATGTCTTTATCCCCTTCTTTTCAGGTGCGAAGGTCTTGATGCTGGCGTGCGGATGGAGAGGCACGTTTTCTAGGTAAGAGAAAGCTCGAAGCGCAGTGCCATTATTGTCTTTTAAAGCTAACCTGTGTTTTCTTCTTCTTCCCCTCACAGGCCGCTGTGGTGTTGCGAGTGGATGAGAGCACGATGAAAAACAGACCCCGGAATCCGTTAAGTACAGCGCTGTGCGGTAGTTTAATATTGAAAGCAAACCTCAATATGTCTCTTTTCCTTTGCAGATGTTGCTGTGGTGCTCCGGATGGAAGCGTGGCGTAGCGCGATGGAATTCAGGTAAGACTGATGGAATTTGATGTTTTGGAAGCGTGCGCTCTAATATTGATTTTCCCTTTCTCGTTATTGCAGGTCGCAATGTTTGAACAGCAGCTATGGTAGCGGTTTGCCGGAAGTCCTTAAGCTAGTACTCACAGGTGAGTGATGTTTTTTCTTCTCTCGGTTTCCACAGATTGCAGCACAGTTGAGATGCTGAGTGCTGGATGGTGTTTTCTCAGGTAAAACAGAATATTATTGTTCTTGTTCTTGCAGGATTACAGGAAGATGCTGAAGAGCAGGAGCTGGACACGGTGAGCGTCACGCTGCGGGTTGCAGAATAACTCAAAGCGTGTTCTGCAGTCAGGGTGTGGTTTATATAGCCCAGGTAAAGAAGTACCAGGGGGAGTAGTTACAGGCCTGCCACACCCCAAACACTAGACCGCATGGCTTGGTTCTTAGAACTAGACTGTGTGGGTGCTTCCATGTTGGATTTAAAGGAACATATACATAAAAGGGACATAGTTTGAACAGCCCTGCCTTTCTACATATGGTCCTGGTGCCAAAGGCGCCAGACTGGCTCCAGGAGCCCTTTTGCAGTGGTTTTAAGGCCCCAGGGTTCTAGTGGGAGCCTGCTTGTGGCACAACGTGTGCCCCCTCGCAGTGGTCATGACGGCACTCCCCGCTAAGGCCCCTCTCATGGTATCCTTCCTGTCCGGTCCGGGTTTGGTGGGGTTATCCAGGTGAAACCTCTTAATCAGACGTGGAGCGTGAATATGTTCACTTGGTTCCCAAGTTCTGTCTTGAGGCCCGTACCCATTCCAGTCCACTAAATAGTATAGCTTAGATCTGGTACGTTTCAAATCCAGGATGTTTTTAACTTCAAATTCAGGCTCTCCATCAACTAGCACAGGTTTTGGTGGTGTTAATAGTCGGGTTCCTGGTTGTACGTTTTACAAGTGACACATGGAACACCGGATGAATTTGCATGCTTGGTGGTAAGGCTAACTTGACGGCCACCGGATTTATCACCGATTCGATGATATATGGTCCTAGATATCTTGGACGAAAGATACCTTTTATGGGCACATGTTTTGATGCCAACCAGACCTCGTCTCCAACTTGGTAATCAGGAGCTTTCTTTCTATGCAGGTCTGAGACTTTTTTTTTGTCTGTCTTTGGCTTGCAGAAATGTTCATTTGCCCTTTTGAAGGCTTGGGTTATGCTTGCAACATAGATATTGTTCTAATGTCTGGTTTGTTCTTTCTATTTGTCCATCCGCTTAGGGGTGATGGCTAATGGATAATCGAACATCGATTTGTGCCATGGTACAACATTTCCTCCAGAAGTTGGATACAAATTGGCTTCCACGATCTGAGATTAGGACTGAGGGGAAACCATGCAGTTTTATTATCTGTTCACGAAATGCTTTTGCCAGACCGGTAGCGTGAGATGTCCTTTGAATGGAATGAAATGTGCCATTTTAGAGAACAGGTCTACAACCACCAGAATGGTATTAAAACCTTGACAGGGAGGTAAGTCTGTAATAAAATCAAGAGAAAGAGTATGCCAGTGAACCGGTAGAATATCCAGTGGTTGTAGGAGGCCAGCTGGTTTCTGTTTTTGTGATTTCTTCTGTGCACAAATCCCACAGGATATAACAAATCAAGCAATGTCCTTATGCCAGGTTGGCCACCAATAATTCCGTTTAACCTTGGCTAGAGTCTTAGCAATTTCGTTATGGCCTTCGATCAGGGAATCGTGATAACCAGACATGACCAATTCTTGCAGATCTTTACTTGGTAGATATAGTCGTTCCCTGAAGTAGGGTAATCCTTCCAAAACCATGTGATGTTCATTTTGTGAATTTCATTTCTGCAAGATCTCGGGGTTCATTAAGGTTCGAATCTTATCTTGAAGTTCACACAGAGTCAATGTGGTGGTGAGTCCCACTAGTTTATCACTTGGGATGATGGCAACAGGGTCCTGGGTACTGTTAGTTTTCTCTTCAAAACCCATACGAGACAAGGCGTCGGCCTTCCCATTCCGAACACCCGGTTGTTATGTTATTACGCAATCGTATTCTGCGAAGAATAGAGCCCACCGCAATTGTCGTGACGATTGGGCTTTTGCTTACTTTAGGTATTGAAGGTTTCGGTGATCTGTGATTACTGTGATGGTATGTCTGGCACCTAATAGATACTGCCGCCAGGCCTTGAAGGCTGATTTTATTGCCAACAATTCTTTGGCCCTCATTACGACCCAGGCGGTAAGTGAAAAAGGATGCCGGTAAATGGTTACCGGCATCGTTTTCCGCTAGGTCCGATCATGACCCGTGACCGTTAACTACGATGCCATTAGCGGCCTCGTAGTTAACGCTGCTGCTAACTGCACCAAGGACGCGCGCACGCGACCTGCCACACCGAAAATACCGGCATGGCGCAAAGCTACGCGAATGACGACCCAAGCGGACATGCACCTAACGCCATCATCCAGTCCGTTAAGTACCTTACCGCCATGGTGCTAATTACGCCATCGCGAACCAACCGTAAAGGGCCTTGTGCAGTGAATCCAGTTGCCACATGTGCACAGAATAAGCACAGGTGGAGGCAATACAGACTCAGGAAGTACAAAAAGAGCACACCCCACCCCTTCCCACACCCAGTCGCACTCCACAATGATTCCAATAGGACTAGCAATGTTGGTGCTGGAGGACCTGATAGCAATGCAAGTGCTACAACTTCAACTACAACAACAACAACAACAACAACAACAACAACAACAACAACAGGCTGCACAGAGGAGACGCAGGAGGAGAAGGAGGGCAAGGCAGGGCCAGCAAGCCGCACCAGCACAGCCAGTGGCACCACGCAGGCAGCCTACAATCCCACGCATCAGAGCCAATCCATTCAACCTCACCGCTGAGCAGATCCACACCCTGTACCGTTTGGACCGGGACACCATCACCGCCATCGTAGACATGACACACAACGACATCGTCAGCATGATAGAAACACCAACCGCCATCCCACCCCTACTGAAGGCAGTGTCTGTACTCCACTTCCTGGCAACAGGAACCTACCAGCACACAGTGGGACACTTGCATGGCATTTCACAACCATTATTCTCACGTACACTGATCCAAGTGCTCGATGCCCTCCTCAAGCACACAGATGACTACATCTCATTACCATGGTCTGCCCAGGAGATTGCAAACACCAAGGTGGGTTTCCATGCACTAGCCGGCATACGTGGTTGCATTGGTGCCATCGACTGCACCCATGTGGAATTGGTGGTCCCACATGCCATGGAGGTACCGTACCGCAACCGTAAACTATTTCACTCAATTAACGTGCAAATGGTCTGTGACTCCAACAGGATCATCACACATTGCTGTGCCGATTCCCCGGAGCAACCCATGATTCAATGGTCCTTCGGAACTCCGCAATACCACGCTACATGGAGCGAGATGCAGGGCCAAGATCCTGGCTACTCGGTGAGTCTCATGTCATGACCATGGAAATGTGAAGTGGGTAGGTGAACGACGTACCAATGCATACTCCACCTGGCTGAAAGGGGGGGAATGATGCATACTCCACCTGGCTGAAAGGGGGGGGATGATGCATACTCCACCTGGCTGAAGGGGGGGGGGATGGTGCATACTTCACCTGGCTGGAAGGGGGGGAATGATGCAAACTTCATCTGGCTGGAAGGGGGGGGGGTGATGCATACTCCACCTGGTTGGAAGGGGGGGGAATGATGCATACTCCACCTTGCTGGAAGGGGGGGGGGATGATGCATACTTCACCTGGCTGGAAGGGGGGGGGAATGATGCATACTCCACCTGGCTGGAAGGGGAGGGGAATGATGCATACATCACCTGGCTGGAAGGGGGGGAATGATGCATACTCCACCTGGCTGAAAGGGGGGGGAATGATGCATACTGCACCTGGCTGTGAGTAGCAGAGACAACGGAGCCAGATCATACCCTAAAGCAGCACAAACTTCAGCTGACACCACTAAACCTAATGCCCGATGTATGCAGCCCTACCACATGAATGAATGTGTGTCCCAACCATGACACAACCATCTGCAAGTGCATTGTACCAATTCACACCACATTGACTTCAACGAAATGCACCTACATGCACGTCACCAAACACCATCAACTGAAAGGCCTGTCCCCCATAACTGCGCACAAAGGAGGCACATGACGGACAGAAACATCAACACACCATCACACAGACAGCAAGGCCCACAAAATGTCCCTATAAACATCAGTATTGCTCACTGGGGTCATGATGAGGCTGACAGCAATGTTGCAATGATGTGAGCGTTGACATCACAGGACACGTGCCAGGCCACCAAAACAAACGGCATGAACGAACACAGTGGATGGGCACTCACAAGGCACTTGACCCCCCTGCATACATTGGTTGATGGCATGCACAACAGTCCATAAGAGCCATGAGCATATACTGGTCGCATAGTGTGAATCAATTAGTGCATTTAAAAGAGGTCCGAAGTAACACTTGGATGCAAGCCATGGTGGCACGTCATGTTTTGAAATAGATGTCATGACTGACACATACATTCTCGCCCACATACAGGTGATGCAGGCTATCCCCTGAAGAGGTGGCTCCTTACACCAGCCCGGAACCCACAGAACCAGCATGAGGAGGACTTCAACCGTGCACATACACGTACTCGTGTGGTCATTGAGTAGGCATTCGGCCTCTTGAAGGCACGGTTTCGCTGCCTCAGCAGGTCTGGTGGGACACTCCTGTACCGCCATGAGAAGGTGGCAAAGATTGTCATGGCATGTGTCATGCTACACAATATGTGCGTCAGACGAAATGTGCCCCTGCCCCCTGACGCAGAACTGCAACTACCTGACGATGAGGATGATGAGGGTGGGGATGGGGCAGCACCTCATGGAGGCGGCGATGCACAGGAGGGGCGTGAAATGCGTAGTACTCTGATCAACCATTTATTCTAGCACACGCGGATGGGGGGTGTCACCTGGAGATGACCCTCCCCCCTGAACTCCCCAACACACCCACTCCCCCCTCACCCCTCCCCCTTGAACTCCCCAACACACCCACTGCCCCCTCACCCTTCCCCCCTGAACTCCCCAACACACCCACTCCCCCCGCCCTCCTCCCCCCTGAACTCGCCAACACACCCACTCCCCCCTCATCCCTCCCCCCTGGAATCCCTACAAAGGTGTGAGAAAGTCTGTGATGCAGTGTTTGATGTTGGATTTCTCCACTGTGCGGCCACTATTGGCAGCCCCCTCCCCCGGCCCCCGGGGCACCCCTGCCTGTGCTACGCAGGTTCCTGCCCGATCGGTGGATGGGGCTGCTTGGTGTCGAACTGGCACCCGAGGAGGTTCCTGCCTGCTCATTTGGACGCATGTCCCGAATTGTCTGAACTAGTTCAGAGATGACGTGCCGCACTGCGGCGAGTTCTGCGCAGATGTCCTTTGTGGAGGACTCTATTGCTGCCTTCACTGTCTCCGCACATTTCTCTATTGCTGCCCTTGCACCCCCACATTCGGCAACATGCTCATTGAGGAGCGAGGATAGTTGCTGCTGCCGGGTGACGATCTCCTCCAGCGTTTGTTGGTTTCTCTGGCCCATGGATTATGGCAGTGGTATTCCCATTGGGCTGCTCACCTCCTGCACCGAGCATGGAGAGCCTGGCCAATCCTCATCCTCTAACTGCCCCTGTGTGGCATCCGCATGCGGGCTGCTTTGGGACAGGTAGGGGGAATGAGGGTGGGCAGTGGGGCTTCTGACATCAATCTCCTCAATAATCCCTGCATCGCTGTCGGAGGAGGCTGCAATGGCAGCAGTTTCCCCAAAAGTGCTGCTTGCAGCAGAGCCTGTCCCTTCTGTGGCCACCATTTGGGTAATCTCTGAATGTGGGTGTTCCAATCTCTGTTCATTATAGCCGCTAATTGCTTAACCGAGCTACTCGGAGTCTACTAAAACTTGCATCCAGCGCTGCAGTCCTCACTAGTCAGCCATACTGAGCAGTTTTTCCGTGCTACTCTACAGTAGAAGTACTGACACTGGATACACACCAAGACTGAAACCGATGATAGGTTTTTGATACATTGAATATTACATGAGCTGGCCCTGAGGAAGGATATTGACTCCGAAATGCATAGGCCAATTTGGGCTCATGTGACGCATCTGCTAAAACAGTGATATATAACTGTAGAGCACTAAGGAAATTAAACTCTATTTCTTCATAAATATTAACAGAGTATTTGAATGATTATTACCTCCGATTGACCGACTGAAAACAGTTATACCACTCTGTGGTTATTGGGAGTGCAGCCCGCAACGCTGGCCTCACGGCCTTGGTCCACTTTTTTCGCACCATTTGGGTAATGTCTGCTGCTGCTGCTGCTGCTACCGTGCTGCCTGCTGGGGTGGCTGTCAGTGCCCTGTCCTGTTTTCTTGGCACGGATTTTGGCTGCTGTGGGGTTTTCCTCGGTACGGCAGAGGAGGAGGGTTGTGGTGTTGGCACTGTTGTCCTGGCCCTCTTGGCAGTGGTGTCCTCATCCTCAAGGTCGGAATTTGAGCCTGTGGTGGAGCAAAGGAGGGAAAGTGTTATTGATGGGTCTGCGGACATTGGGCGGGCATTGTGACGACTGATATCTTATCAGTTAGTACATGCGGCACATTTGAGGCAGGGGCATACAGCGTGTCTCCCTTTTGTGTGGAAGTAGCATGGAGGTATGTGGGTGCCTGCAGTTAGGGTGTGCATACTGCATGTGTACAGGGTGCAGATCGGATGTATCTGTGGGCAGTCTCCTGCTGATGTGTTGCATTTACACTATAGGTCAACATTGTACTTCACATGAATGGACTTTGGTGACTTTTGCGGTTTATAGTCAAAATCTCGAAAAGTAAAATCTCAAAAAAAAAGCACAAATTTAAAATCTCGAAAAAAAAAATATCGATTTTTTTTTCCAATGCGTTTTTTTTCAAAATGGGGGGGTTCCCCCCAAACCCCCCTTTTTTCATTTTTTTTTTATTTCACCCCTTTTTTACTTACCTGACCCCAAAAACACATAAATAAATAAATAAAAAATTAGATATTTTTTTTTTCAAGATTTTTGTTTCGTGCTTTTTGTAATTCGAGATTTTATTTTCGGTATTTTGACCGACTACCGACTTTTGCATGGCTTGATTTGAGCCACCTACCTGCATCGCCTGATGTCGGGGCTCCTCTCTTCATTCCTCCTACTCCTTCTATGCTCTCCATGCTGATTGTGGAGGCACAGATTTCCTCCCAGGGCTGCAATTTAATTGGGGACTCCGATCCTCCCCCGGTTGCCATGCCCATATTCCTGTTTGCCGATAGGATGCTCCTGACGCGGAGCCGGAGATTGTCCCACCGCTTGCGGCACTGTCTCACGTTGCGGGGTACTGTTCCCACAGCACTGACCTGCTCAGCTACTAGGGCCCACATTGCCTTCTTCTTTGCTATGGCCGGTCTGGTCATTTGGTTTGAGAACACCACTGCGGCGTTCTCCTGGAGGGTCTCCGCCAGCATGTTAAGCTCCTCCCTGGTGAAACGGTCTTGCCGCTGGCGGTCACAGGCTATTTTAACAACTTCAGGCATTTTCTTGCAGGAAGAAGGTTGCTGATGGTATTTGCCGGTTCTCAGGCTCGGATGTCCACTGGTTGCGGAGGATGCCAATGGATTGTGTTTTTAAAGTTGGCCGCCGTGCTCTTTCCCGTTCCGGCACTATGATACTACTTCCGGTAATGCTTATTTACGGTCACCGCTAATTGTGGTGACCGCTAATTGCAGTGACCGCTAACTACGGTCACCGCTATGAACGGTGGTCGGGGTGGCGGTAGTGCACCTTGCGCAGCATACGATGCTGGTAGGTGCCGTTTTGGGGGCATTAACGCCATGGCACAGTTTACATTACCGGCATGGCGTAATGCTCGTGCACGATGGGTTGTAATGTCCCGCTTTTTACAGCTTTGACCCAGCATGTAAACTTTAGTTACGCCATGCCGCCAATGTCGTATACTTACAGCCTGGGTCGTAATGAGGGCCTTTGTCTGTAATTGCATAGTTAAGTTCTGGTGGTGAAAATGTACGTGACCAAAAGGCCACAGGGTGTAATTGGCCTGTCTCTGGATCTCTTTGAGAGAGAACTGCTCCCATAGCTATGCTGGAAGCATCAGTTTACACTACATAAGGGAGATCAGGGCGAGGATGTCATAAAATTGGCATGGAGGTGAATATTTTGTTGAGTTCTTGAAAGGTCTGTTCCGCTTCTTCTGTCCATTGGAATTTTTTGTTGTTCTTTCTCTGTAATGATGTGATTGGGTGGACTATCCGTGAGAAATCTGGAATAAATCTGCGATACAAATTTGCAAATCCGAGCATGCTTTGGGTTCCTTTAAGTGAAGAAGGTGACGGCCAATTAAGGATGGCATCTACTTTGTGTAAATCCATCTTGACTCCTTTTGGGAAGAGAACAAAACCTGAGGAACTCAACTTCATTGACATGGAAGGAGCATTTCTCGATTTTTGCGTACAGTTTATGCTGGTGAAGTTTTGCAAGGACTGAGCGAACATGTTCCACATGATCTCTTTCAGAGGGAGAATACACCAGGATGTCGTACAGACATCGATGAATTCCCGTAATACATCATTCATGAAGTATTGGAATGCTGCAGGAGCGTTGCACAGCCGAAAGGCATTACCTGATATTTGTACAGGGCATACTTGGTGCGAAACATGGTTTTCCATTCATCCCCTTTCTTAACACGTACAAGGTGTTATTCTCCTCTGAGATCTAGTTTGGTGTAGATTCGGGCATCCTTGACTTGGTCCAACAGTTCCAGGATAAGGGGCAAAGGGTAGCGTTTTTTTACTGTGATTTGATTAAGTGCGCGGTAATCGATGCAAGTCCTCAAATCTACTTCCTTCTTGGCTACGAAGAATAAGCGAGAGGCTGCTGGTGACTTTGACGTGCGAATAAACCCATTAGCCAGGTATTGATCCAGATAGGACTTCAAGTGGAGATTTTCGGTTTCCTTAAGTGCATAAATTCGACCACAAGGAACCTGTGCGCCAGGTATCAGGTCGATCTGACAGTCATAGGGCCTATGTGGTGGTAATGTGTTAGCCTGTTCCTTCTGAAAAAACATCTTCATAATCCTGATATTCTTTTGGTAAGGTTTCCATTGGTTCCGCGATCCCCGCTGCTATTCCTTGAACAGATTTCAGATTTGGCTGTGGTATAGATTTCAGGTAGCAAGCGTGCGCGCATTCGTCGGAAAAGGTCAGTCTCTTTGCACGCCAGTCTATGTGGGGATTGTGAGTTACTAACCATGGCATCCCTAAGATCAACCAGAACTGAGGAGCTTTGATGAGGTCAAATGTGATTGCTTCTTGATGTCCATCCTGACACAGAAGGGTTAATTCTGTTGTGCATTGGGTTACTGGTCCCGAAGCAAGTTCTGTACCGTCAACAGTAGTTACCTTTTCAGTTGTTGGTTTTGTGCATAAGGGAAGTCCCATTTTGTATTGCCAGATCTCGATCTATGTAATTACCAACTGCTCCGTTGTCTATATATGCCTCTATGGCATGCATCCATGACGGTCGTTGGTGATTGTGTAAAAGCAAAAGGAAATATCGAGGCTGAATACCACAAAAGGAAATACACCAAACAAAGGCTTATAAAGATTCTCAGATCTTTATTCAAAGAACTGTACAGTTTACAAAGAAATAAAGTATCAGATAGCTATCTGGCCCTCAGTACATCACAGCGAATACCAGCCCTTTCGGTGTGAGAAGTGAGTGGGGCTGTAGATCAGAACATTCACTCTTTTTATACAATTTCTAACATGATGTCCAGCCCAGCTGCAGGTTAATCATTCCTCTCGGTCTAGGGTGTGTGCCGAGTTCGCTTCTAATTTATTCATCTATATGCTTCTGGATTATTCCCTGTTTATACACAAATAGGTCACAATGACAACAGTGTGTCTTTAGATTCAACATTAAGCCTTAGTACATGTTCTATACAATATAGCTCAACAAGTGTTCACATTCAGTGTTTAAACGGAATTGTGCTTAATATATGCTTGCGGATCAGTATCGTTGGCACAGGTAATCCTTGATCTACAGGTCAACAAAGGACAAGGTCTCATTACATGACCCTAACATTTGGCCCATGGGCAGTTTAGGCATTAACCCGTGTAAAGGTCAGGTCGGCCAAGTTACAAACAGAAGAACACTGTCTACCATTTTAGAACACAGGGTGACTTTGGAGCAAGAATAAAATGGCGGATGAACCTGAGATGGCGGCTAAATCAGTCTAAGGTCAGAACCTTGCAACGCGGATTTCTTCGCAGAGCGACTGGGCTTAGGCCAATATATACAATAAAGGAAGCACAATATGATATCCCGTTTAACAATTGATCAGCTTTACTGGTATGGTGAAATGTGAGGTCAGTGACTCATCCTTTTGGCTCGACAAGCAGACCTCTATGCTTGCCGGGCCTGGTAGTTTTCCGAATCCTTTTCATCATCTTCTTTCTCTGTAGCGCCTACCACCTTCCTTGGAGGTTTCACTGGGCATTCTTTGAGGTAGTGACCCGATTTACCGCAGTATAAGCATAACTGTAGCTGTCTCATCTTGTCTCTTTCACCCTTGGTTAAAGGGGGTCGTACTCCGCCAATCTGCATGGGTTCTGTGGTATTTTCTGATGAACGTTGAACATTATCTTTTGAACGTACATACATGGCATGATTTTCGAATCTACTTCGGTCTGTTCTTTGATCCTGTAATCTGTGGTTCAACTGAACTACCAGGTTGATAAACTCTGCACAGTCTTTATGTGGGTCTACCACTTGAACGAGGACATCCTTGAGGTCTCCTCGTAGGCCCAGATGAAACAACGTGGTTCTTTTATCTACTGGCCACCCCACTTCTACAACCAATCTATTAAAGGTGGCAATATAAGTCATCAAATCTTGATTACCTTGGCGGAGGAACAGGAGTTCATTATCAAGAGTTTGGCCATGCAAGTGTCGAGCAAATAACTTTTCCATCTCCTGTTGAAAACCCCTGAAGTTCTGCAGTAATGGGTCATCCCGGCTCACTAAAGGTACCGACCAGCCTGCGGCACTTCCACTCAAATATGATCACACAAAGGCCACCCTCGCCTGGTCGTTTGGGAAAGCCCCAGGCCCACAAAGAAAATGGAGGCGGCACTGGTTCATGAATGTTGCGAACCTTCTGGGGTCTACATTAAACCGTTCTGGTGGTGCCAGGGGTACTGCTCCCGGCAACGTTATCTGTACATGATTGACTGATGATGGTGTAGCAATGGATGGGTCAAATCCGGGCAATGGAGCCTGGCCCGCCTGTGTTTGTAGTAGCTGTTTGCTTAGTTCATCAGTACGGTATTTTGTGACTATTAACTCACGTCTTAAGGCATTGGTTTCCTGCTGGGCTGCGTGTACCTCAGCGCGTAATTGTCCCAAAAGCTGGGCTATCTGATCAGTTTCAGATGTCTCCATGACACCCAGGTGGATAAGGTTTAAAGGCTTTGAGTTCTGTTATGCTCACCTGATATACCCGGGGGCGTCTGGAAGGCTCTAAGATCGAAAACCCTGGATGCGTAGTTGCCCAGTGCTGAGTACTGAATCTGCAATTACAGAAGGGAGGATTTGTGATAACTGTCTCCCACCTCCCTCTGACCGATTCCCTTCCTATTGGGTTCTTTTCTCATCTTAGTTATTTGTAGGGTGAGCTATCCGTCCTGCGTTTCTTGTGCAGGGACGATTGACATTTGTTGGTGAGCTGCCGAGTTGCTTCACTGGTGCATTTTGCGTTCCTTGGGCCCAGGCCTGCTGTGACCCCGAATCTGGTGGTAGGCACGTAGGTTTGTTAATTGTAAGTCTTGTTTATGGTGGGAATTTGTTAATGTCTTTATCTCCTTTTTTTCAGGTGCGAAGGTCTTGATGCCGGCATGCCGGATGGAGAGGCACGTTTTCTAGGTAAGAGAATGCGTGAAGTGCAGCGCCTTTATTGTCTTTTAAAGCTAACCTGTGTTTTCTTCTTCTCCTCACAGGGCGCTGTGGTGCTGCGAGTGGATGTGAGTGCAATGAAAAACAGGCCCCCGGAATCCGTTAAGGTAAGTACAGCTCTGTGCGGTTGTTTAATATTGAAAGTGAACCTGTATATGTCTCTTTTCCTTTGCAGATGTTGCTGTGGTGCTCCGGATGGAAGCGTGGCGTAGCGCGATGGAATTCAGGTAAGACCGATGGAATTTGATGTTTTGGAAGCGCGCGTTCTAATATTGTTTTTCCCTTTCTTGTTATTGCAGGTCGCAATGTCCGAACAGCAGCTGTGGTAGCGGTTCGCCGGAAGTCCTTAAGCTAGTACTCGCAGGTGAGTGATGTTTCTTCTTCTCTCGGTTTCCACAGATTGCAGCCCAGTTGAGATGCTGAGTGCTGGATGGTGTGTTCTCAGGTAATACAGAATAATCTTGTTCTTGTTCTTGCAGGATTACAGGAAGATGCTGAAGACCAGGAGCTGGACACGGTGAGCATCACGCTGCTGGTTGCAGAATAACACAAAGCATGTTCTGCAGTCGGGGTGTGGTTTATATAGCCCAGGTAAAGTAGTACCAGGGAAAGTAGTTCCAGGCCTGCCACACCCAAAACACTAGACCGCATTGCTTGGTTCTTAGAACTAGACTGTGTGGGTGCTTCCATGTTGGATTTAAAGGCCCATATACATAAATGGGACCTCGTTTGGACAGCCCGTCCTTCCTACATACAAGACTGGTGCCAAAGGCGCCAGGACTGGCTCCAGGAGCCGTTTTGCAGTGGTTTTAAGGCCCTCAGGTCTCTGGTGGGAGCCTGCTTGTGGCACAACTTGTGCCCCCTCACAGTGGTCATGACAGTTTCCCCATAACAAGTGAGCAAAAGCCCAGGGGAGTTCAGCTGAAGGCTGGGCTCTACTGGAAAAAGTCAGGATAGGAAAGCCAAACAAAAGCAAACAGTTTGGGAGGTCCATAATTGGAGGGAACATTGCACAAAAATGAAATCTTTCCTAACAGTAAGTGCAAAGTCATTTTTGCAGTACAAAATGAACTTTGCCCTGCAAAAGGAGGATAGCCCTGCCCTGCCCTGAAAGGGGGATAGCACACGGGCAACGCACTGTTATTGGAAGCATGACCACGCAGAGCAACATAGGTTTGAATCCAGGATCTGTGCTTAGAAACCAAACTCAGGTACGGTATTAGGCGCATTATAAAGAAGCAATGAAATAAATATATAAACAAATAAAATACACTTTGCACAGTTCCATGAATCAGGGTTTATATCGGCAGTGCAAAGTCACTTTTCAACAGTGCGAAGGCAATTTGAACTGTGCAACAAATTCCATGAATCGGGCCCTGTATCCATTGTTTTAACCATGCCAAATACCACTATCAGGCATTAGCCTCTGCTTGCTTGCCGTGAATCTCTGTCACGTAGCAATCTTCTCTCCAGAGGATTTAAAAAACCTTTTTTTTTTTTCTGTTTTGCTTTCCCTTCATTTGAGAACTGAGTTCAGTAGTTTGATTCTAATGGGTTTGTCTTTTCTAAATCATTTGTCAATAATACTTATATAAAGTGTTTTATGCCTGCTTTTCATCCTTTCACTACTTGTTCCTTTGCTTTGGGTCGTCTATTGAAAGATCTCATTCTGCAAATTGTCATTTTATTCTTAAATACTTCACAGTTCTCAATGACCCTTTGGCTGTCAGGATGCCCTCCATAAACTTCACATATGAAGACTTTAACATGGGTCCTCATCTTCATCTGTCCTGAGGTTAGAGTCCCAACACCACAACTATTACCTGAAAGAGGGAAACACAGGGCCACCAGGGAAAGGGGCTCTGTGCTGCCAGATACATAGATAGGCTGAGCTAGAAACAAGTGGACAACCAAGGCCTCCATGTAGAAGCAGGGGGGTGAAGTGAGCCCCACGCTCACCTTTTGCACCATATTACCATGCAGGGATTTTGGAACATTAAAAATGTAGGAAATAGAGTGTAATAAAGTGAGATGGAGGGGACAATGGCTTTTTCAGCGCGTCTCTTAAGCCATTTCCCTGCCTAGGAAAGGAAACTGGTCAGTTTTCACCCAATAGAAACTTGTCCACATTGAGGTGTATCCAGCAGATATGAAGAAGCCATGAGATGTTGCTTGGAATTGGGTTCCAGGTCTGGATGTGAGCGCGTCCTCCTCCTAGTGTTGCCAGTGCACTTGTGCCAAGAGGCTGATCAGGTGCATGAGAGATTTAGGACAAGGTTTGTATATACAACTCCCAAAAAGTCAGTACATATAAAAGAAATGGACAGGACAGAAACTGAATTTCGGATTTTCTGTGCAAGTTTAACTTGTATTTTATATATTTAAACACAGAAGTGTGGGATTCAATGAAAGATAGTGTGTTTCATGATTATTAAAGATAAGGGAGAAAATCCACTAGTTTGACGCATCATCAAGCTTATTACCCCAGTGGCGCACGGAGGCAGATCCTGAACAGTGTGATGAGAGAAGACAGGACGGTGACTGTAGAGGCATTCATTTGAAATGATGTCAGAGAAGAGTGTCCATTAATTTAAATACATTGAATTGTCTGCATGTCTATTCAGCAGTATCAGGCTAGCAGAGCACTGATGATGTCACTGGCATAGCTCTGTGACGTCACAAGGTGTAGAGGACAGGAAGACATTAGAGGGTGTACATGAGAGACATGAACTACAGTGGAGGGAAAAGGAGCATCACTGGGGCTCGATAAGATAAGCAAGCAAGCCTTCTATCCAGTTTAACACATAGCCTGAGTATCTTCAGTAGATTTCCCAGTGGTAGATCCTCTTCTAGTTTTTCTATTACCCCCCTAAAATCAGGGGGCACATGGTATCACCCACACTGAACCGATGTCATCATGACATGTGATACATCTCCCATTGTGACACCTTCCTGGTATAAAGGTCTGGTCACCAGGGAGCTGCAGCATTGGAGACCAGGGCCTTGGTCAGGAAGGATCACTGCTGGGGCAAGCTGCATTGAGGTGCCCAGGACCAATGACCTGAAGAGGGCCAGAGGTGGGGGGCAAAGGGAAGAAGGTAAGGATATAAACACACTGAACCAAAAAGTGAATACCCAACTGAATACCAACCTGAAACTCCTTTGACCCCCTACCCTGAAATCCTGCTCCCCGCTGAAATCTCACAATCCCCTAACCTAACCCTATTTCAGTATTGTCATTCTAATCCCACGTTCACTCTTCAATTCTCACATTTCAACCATTTTTAAACTGTCCCATTCTGAATTTTGACTTTTTTCCTTTCCACCCCTTTTCTCCAATCCTATCACTACCTTAATTTGATCCTGCTCCTTTAATATGTAATCCTCTCCCCCTCACCCATGTCCCCTCCAACTCACCCTTTCTCCTGCCCTCCCTCTTCCCTCCTGATTCCACTGAACCCAATCCCCCTTCAATCTTTACCCTGCCATCGCCTGTAGACCCTCATAGCATTTACCCTCCCTCTCCCCATTCTCCCCTCCTCTTACCCTCCTCATCCTGCTGCTCTATCCCACTCTCACCCTTCCCACTTTCTACCTAAACCATTGCACCATATCCCCTCATGTCCTTGTCTCCCCCTCTCCAATCCTGACCTCTTGCCCCCTACTTCCAATTTGCCTCTTCCAATTCCCCACACCATTCATTTTTGTCATGCATTCCTCCCCCCTCTGCCTAACCAAACCCACCCCTCTCCCCTACCCCAACCACGCCCTCTCCCTACCTCCACCAACCCTCCTATTCCAACCCACCGCACCTCTCCCTACCCCCAAAACTTCTCCCACCCCAACCCCCTCTTCCTACCCCTTCCTCTCCCTACCCACACCCACCCAACCCTCCTAACAACCACCTCCTCTCTCTACCTCCACCCACACCCATCCTCTCCCTACCCCTGCCCAACCATCCCCTGCCTCTCCCTGCCATCAATCACCCACCCCCCACTCCCTACCACCCCCAGCTCAACCACCCCAACTCCTCCTCTCCCTACCCCATCATTTCCCGACCCCCACACAACCACCCCTCCTCTCCCTACACCCACCCACCACCTCTCTCCCTACCCCAAAGCACCCACACCCCTCCTACCCCACCCCTCCACTACTGAGCCCCACCCACTCCTTGCATGACCCCACCCACACACCCCCTCCTCTCCCTAGCCCCGCCCAACCCCACCTCTCCCCACCCGTTTCTTCTCCCTACCCCCACCAACCCCTCTCCTTTCCCTACCCCACCCAACACCCTCCTCTCCTTATCCACCCCCTCTGCTCCCTATCCCCACGCACCCCATCCTCTCCCTATCCCCATGCACCCCTTACCCATCCTATCACCACCCACACCCGTCACCACCCAACCTCTCCTCTCCATACCCACCCCTCTCCCTACCCCCAACCACCCACCCCCTCCTCTTCCTACCAACACCTGCCTAACCCCCTCCTATCACTACCCCCAAGCACCCACCCCCCCTCTCCTGATCCGCCACCTCTCCTTACCCCCACCCACCCAACTCCCTCCTCTGCATACCCCATCTACCCCTTATCTGTGTACACCAAAGCACCCAACCCCCATCCTCTCCCTACCCCTGCCCACCCCCTCATTTCCCTACCCCCACCACCCTCCTCTCCCTAACCCCCACCCACACCCACCTCTCCCTACAACCACCCGCCAAACCTCCTCTCCCAACAACCACCCACCAAACCTCCTCTCCCTACCCCACCCACCCCCCTGCTCTTCACAGCCCCACCCTCCCACCCCCTCCTCTCCCAAGCCCCACCCTCCCACCCCCTCCTCTCCCTGCACCACCCACCCACCCCCCTCCTCTCCCTACCCCAATCCACCCACCCCCTCATCTCCCTATCCCCACTCAGCCCCTTCTCCCTCCCACACCCATCAACCCACCCTCCTCTTCTCCCTACCCTCACCCATCCCCCCTGCTCTCCCTACCCCCACCAATCCACCCTCTTCTCCCTACCGCCACACACTGACCCCCACTCCTCTCCCTACCCCCTCCTCTCACTACACCAACTAGCACCCAACCTTCCCTACCTATCCCCCAGCCAACCTGCCTCGTCACCCTATAGCCCAACCCACGACTCTGCCTTCCACCAAACACCTACCCCCTTCTCTCTGTACCCACCCACAACTCCATCCTCTCCCCAACCCCAACCACCCACCCTCCTCTCCCTAGCCCCACCCTCCCACCCCTCTCCTCAGCCCAAGCCACCCACCCACCCCCTCCTCCCCTACCCCAATCCACCCAACCCCTTCTCTCTCTACACAATCCACCCTATCCCTTCCCGAACCCACCCCCTCTTCTCCCTAACCCACCAACCCCCTCCTCTCCCCACTCACCCAGTCCCCTCCTCTCCCTGCCACCACCCACACCCTTCTTCTCCCTACCCCCAAATCCCTCTTCTCCCTACCCACCCTACCCCTCCTTGCCCCCACAACCACCCAACCCCACTCCTCTCCCTACCCCCTCCTCTCCCTACCCCAACACCCACATTCCTCTTCCTACCACCCACCCACCACCCTCCTCCCCCAAACCCCATTCACCCCTCCTCTCCCTCACTCCACCCAGCCCCACTCCTCTCCTTACACCCACCCACCACCTTTCTCCTTACCCCCACCCACTAACCACCCTTCCTCTCCCTACCCCCAGCCACCCATCCCCTTCCTCTCCCTACCCCAACCAGCCCACCCCCTCCTCGCTACCCACACCCACCCCCTGATCTCCACACCCACACCCCTCCTCTCCCTATCCCCACCAACCCCCCTCTTTTCCTTACCCCCACAACTCCCTACCTCCACTCACCAACCCCCTCTTCTCCCTACCCCCACCCACCTCCACTCCTTTCCCTACACCCACCCACCCACTACATTCCTCTCCATACCCCCAACCACCTGCCTCCACTACCTACCCCCACCCACACCCCTCCTCTTCCACCCCCATCCTCTCCCTACCCTCAACCATTCCCCTCCTCTCCCTACCCCCACCCACCCACCCCCTCCTCTGCCTTCCACCAAACACCTACCCCCTTCTCTCTGTATCCACCCAACCCTCCATCCTCTCACTAACACTACCCACACACCCTCCTCTGCCTAGCACCACCCTCTCACACCTCAGCCTAAGGCACCCACCCACCCCCTCCTCTCCCTACCCCAATCCACCCATCCCCTTATCCCCCTACCCCCACTCAGCCCATTCTTCTCCCTACCCAATCCACCCTCACTCTACACTCACACACCCCCTTCTCTCCCTAACCCACCCACCCCCTCCTATCCCCACCCACCCAGTCCCCTCCTCTCCCTACCCCTACCACCCACCCACCATCCCTTCTCTCTGTACCCCACCCACCACCCTCCTCTCCCTAACCCCACTCACCCCCTCCTCTCCCTCACCTCACCCACCCCCACTCCTCTCCTAACCCCACTCACCTCCTTTCTCCCTACCCCACCCACTGACCCCCTTATTCTGCCTACCCCCAGCCACCCATCACCTTCCTCTCCCTACCCCAACCAACCCACCCCTCCTCTTGCTACCCACACCCACCCCCTGCTTTCCATACCCACAGCCCTCCTCTCCCTATCCCCAACCCCCCTCTATTTCCTACCCCCACCTGTCCACCCCCACCTCTCTCTACTCCCACCCACCAACCCCCTCCTCTCCCTCACCTCACCCAACCCCCCTCCTCTCCCTACCCCAACACCCACATTCCTCTTCCTACCACTCACCCACCATCCCTTCTCTCTGTACCCCACCCACCACCCTCCTCTCCTTAACCCCACTCACCCCCTCCTCTCTTTCACCTCAGCCAACCCCCCTCCTCTCCCTACCCCAACACCCACATTCCTCTTCCTACCACCCACCCACCATCCCTTCTCTCTGTACCCCACCTACCACCCTCCTCTCCTTAACCACACTCACCCCCTCCTCTCCCTCACCTCACCCATCCCCACTCCTCTCCTTACACCCACTCACCTCCTTTCTCCCTATCCCACTCTCTGACCCCCTTCCTCTGCCTACCCCCAGCCACCCATCACCTTCCTCTCCCTACCCCCAACCACCCATCCCCCTCCTCTCCCAACCCCAACCAACCCACCCCTCCTCTTTCTACCCACACCCAACCCCTGCTTTCCACACCCACAGCCCTCCTGTCCCTATCCCCACCAACCCCCCTCTATTTCCTACCCCCACCTGCCCACCCCCACCTCTCTCTACTCCCACCCACCAACCCCCTCCTCTCCCTACCCCCACCCACCAACCCCCTCCTCTCCCTACCCCCACCCACCAACCCCCTCCTCTCCCTACCCCCACCCACCCCTCCTCCTCTCCCTACACTCCTCTCCCTCCCACCCCACCCCCACTCCTCTCCCTACCCCACCTCTCCCAACACCAACACTCACACCCCAATCACCCCCTCCTTTCCCTCACCCCACACACCCCCACTCGTCTCCTTACACCCACTCACCTCCTTTCTCCCTACCCCCACCCACTGACCCCCTTCCTCTGCCTGCCCCATCCACCCATACCTTTCCTCTCCCTAACCCCAACCACCCATCCCCCTCCTCTCCCTACCCCAACCAACCCACCCCCTCCTCTTGCTCCCCACAACTACCCCCTGCTTTCCACACCCACAGCCCTCCTCTCCCTATCCCCACCAACCCCCCTCCATTTCCTACCACCACCTGCCCACCCCCCACCTCTCCCTTTTTCCACCCACCAACCCCCTCCTCTCCCTACCCCCACCCACCCCTTTTTATTTTATTTTATTTTTATTTGTTATAGTTGGTAAACCAACTTCTCAAATATTCCATTGATTTTCATAAAACACAATCAAATACCTATACTTTTAAATAGCCTATACACAGTACAAACAAAATTTAACAATTCAACAATTATCACAAAAGGCAATATTATTATCAATATATACATAGTCTCTCTCAGCTTACATGTCAAATGATAATTACTCTTCACAGTCATCAAATTCAGGTATCAGGAAATATTATATTTAGAAATTGCACAGTTGCAATCTGTACAGTTATTCTCGGGTTAGAGAACAGAAGATTCCATATTTGAGCATGACCTAAATAGCTCTGAACACTCATTTTTTTCCCAAAACATTTAACTCTGGTATCATTCAATGCAGTACACTCAATTACGAGATGTTGTAAAGTTTCTCTTTGATCCCTAATTTGACAAAATCGGCAAAAGTTATGTTCCTTTGTTATTAATTTCCTTCTAAACAAGATGTCATTTGTTTCATACTGATTCAATCTAAATCTTAGGTATTTCTGTCAACATACATGTGATGGAAATGTCAACAGATAATCAGATATAACTCCATATCTTTTGGTGCCAAATGCATCAGGATTAAAATATTTAAGTCTGGAAAAAAAGTGCCATGTTACCAATCCAATCGAATTGGTAGATTTTGCTTTTTGCACGATCAGGGTTGGTCAAAAGGAGCTCAATTGATACAGAGGCATCAGATGTGGCATTTAGAGTTCGAGTTCTCTACTTTCTTGATGTGCCATTTTATGCTGTTAATACGTTTTGGGCTAGAACATTCAGGAAGGTAGGCTTCCCTAAACCTTCCAGCAATTTTCGCAAAAGGGCACACTGCTTCCATAGCAATTGAGCATACAAGTATACCAATCCCAATTCGAATCGCAATATCGCCAGCGGTGTTCCAGGTGAAAGTGATAGGACAGCTTTCCAATATCTTGCTTCTAAACTGTCCCAGAACCTACTATCTAGTGGCACCAAGGCCTCAGCTCCATACAAAATCATCGGTATTACCTTGGTCTTGTAAAATGACACAATGTGTTTCAATGAGAACTTCCCAAATTTTCTCAAAAGGATTTTTGATTGTGATATCAAGGCACTCAGCTTTGCCTTAATTTCACCAGTCATAATGCTTAATGTTTTCTTGTGTTCAATGTACACTCCAAGGTACCTATATATCACAACCACGGCAAGTTCACATTTTTGAAGAGACCATTTTGGATGATATTTTTTAGAGGTGTTATTATTACAAATTAGTATTTGGGATTTGGCTGTATTGATGATCAAGTTATTTGGCACTGCATAGGTTCCTAGTTGGTTCAACATATTTTGTAAGCCAGTAGGTGTACGAGACAGCAGAACCAAATCATCTGCGTATAGTAAGTAGGCCACCTTTTGGCAACCTATACGGGCGCATCTACTACACAGTTCATTAAAGCAGGGCCTAAATCGAGAATGAAAAAGTTAAACAAGAATGATGCAAGGGCACATCCCTGCTTCACCTTCTATGTGTAAGGATAGGTGGAGATAATTTGCCTTCCATATTTAGTTTCACTCGCATGGATGTGCTTGAATGTAGAAACATCACTAGATTTACTAGCGATAAGGGGCACTGATGTTGCCTAAGTTTAGCTAGGAGCATGAATCTATCTATAGAATCAAAGGCAGATTTAAAATCAATCTAACCTAGGTATAACGGAAGTCCACCATCAACATGTTGAGACTGAATCATTGACAGGGCCCAGATGTTTGGGATCGTGCCCATGCCCTTCACAAATCCAGACTGCAAAGGGTCCCTTAGCCGATTTTCATCCACCCACTCATTGAGCTCCTTTAATATGATTCTACAGAATATCTTAGCAGGAGCATCCAATAAAGAGATTGGACGGTAGCTCATCGGGAGTTGACGGTCACCTTTTTTATAAATGGGTACTGTAATTGCTTCAGTCCACGACTTGGCCAATTTCTGATGATTATTTATGGCAGAGAATATTTTAAAAAGAATGCAACTCCAAACTTCGAGATGTTTTTTCATCACAAAGTTTGACATCCCATCAGGGCCTACAGCTCGCAAATTGCTTGAGGTCATAATTAATTGCCTTATTTCATTCTGATCGAAGCATAGCCAAAAACACAACTTTCTTTGAGGGTCAACCATGGGCATCGATTTTATAGGTAATGCATAGAGTTGTTCAAAGTGTTCCACCCACTGGTGCACCTCAACTGCCGTTATTTGTAAATCCAATTGGTGGATGTTTTTCGTTTGATTTAATAAAACCCACATTTTTTATATGTTTTTCTCAGCTAATGTTGATAACATGAGGGCTCCATCTCTTTGATAGAGTGAGGCTCGATGTCCTTTTAGCCAGTTATTATAAGCCAAACGCACTTTTTTAGTGAGGACCATTCTGACGGAGAGGGGATGCCTTGATAATCTTCTCACTTCAGCATGATATGCTCTTTTCCTAATATATATAGATCTGTCAAAAGTATGGAGAGGACTTTCTCTTTGCAGGTGAGACGCATTTTGTTGACTAAACGTTTGCATGTCATTGGTATATGTCAGAAGTTTGACAATTGTTCAATTTGTTTGAGTCATATAAAATTTGGTTAAAGTGCATCAAGGCATTCTCCGTCCATCGTAAACGGTTCCGCCCACCATTTACCACTAAACATCCACCCTCCGGTGTCTTTGGCTTGTGGTCATTGGCTTCTATCACTACTTACCAGCTGGCACACAACAAATTATGATCACTTGCCACAGACGGAGACACACAGAAAGAATGCATCGCTGCCCATAGCGCAGAATTTACATAAATGAAGTAAATTGTTGAAGAGGAGTTACCTCTATGCCAAGTTGGCGCTGGCGGGATATCTGAATTGAATGCCCCGTTCAAAATTTACAGATTTCTAAGGGCGACTACAGATTTCCATTGCAATATTTTCATCAGCAGACATCATATCAAACAGAGTGTTAAGATCCCTAAAAAAACACTCATATGAGATGGCTACTGGATTCCAACATATGTTCAAAATCGCATAAACACCACCATGAATAACAGCCCTGACAAGCAACATATGCACATTCAGCACTGCCCAAAGTTTGATGAAGATCCTGGTCCATCTTTCAAGGCCACCACAAGACCCGCTGAAGGTCTACCTGCTACAGATTTCAGGGCCGGATTCAGATGTACCTGGAACCCCAGCCAAACTATAGGGCTTATTAACCAGGTCTCTTGAAGTAAGATTACATCTAACTTGCCTAAACCACTCTCATCATTACTTAAAAGATGTTTAAATCCCCACAAGTTCCAGCTGATTAAGGCAAGGGGAATGTGGTGTGAAGGGCTGATTAGCTAGTTCAAATTTGCATTACAATTACAAACACAAGAGCCCCTCTCCTGCAATCGTTGCTTTGTTTCCGGGACGACCTAAGTCATAGATTTAACCTTTGCCACACATTCCATACTACTTGCCGCAACTGGCTCTGTCACGCTATCCACCTCTAGACTGAGCAAAAAGCCCAGGTCGAACAGAGAATTTTTAGCCTGCCATACAAGGTTTCAGATCACTTTAGATTGCATCCAAACCCGGACTGCATTTAAGTTTTGATTAGATGTAAATTCAACCAGAGTCCAATCTGCAGATGTAATATCCTCTAATAGTTGAATGTCGGAAAAAAATTGCCAAAATGGCTCTTCGGTTCAGATCATACTGAGTGCATGGGGCAGGTCTACATTTCAAAATCATAGAACACAGGGCAGGCGAAGTCATAACTTTCTCAATTCCCTTGCTCTCCTGTACTTTCAATAACTTTTCAGAGGCAACAGCACTCTTATCTTTCAGATTAGGACCCAATTCACCCAGGGCATCCTTAATGAGCGTTAATACTTCTTTAGAAAAATCACTAGGTAAGTTCATTTGCGGTCGTGGAACCGACTTAGTAACAGCCGCGGGAATGACCACCATTGGAAGGTCTTTTCCAGGACTTACAGGAAAGATTTCAGATGTCACAACTATGGGATTCATAGAGTCAAGCCCCCCAGTGTCAATATCGATCGAGGCTTGCTCCCTGGAGCTCACAATTTTGTTGGCACTGTCTGTAGACCTGCAAGGCAAAGCGGCAGGAACTGGCAATACAAGTGGAGGAATGAAGTGCCCTTGCATGTAGGCATCTACTGCCTTCCTTATTTCAGATTTATGGAGCATAGCATCCCCCCTACTGTCTAGGGTTGTGTCCACACTTGCACTAAGATTACTCGTTCCACTTAAGGGCACTGCATTTAGATGTTGCAATCTTTGAGGCTTGATCTGCGAGATCTCATTCACCAAAGCATCTAGAGGTGAGTGTGGTGTAGCTACAACTTTCTTGGACACATTTGGGGACTTACTTAACTTAGGTTCGTTCGACAGTAAGTATTTTTTTTTTAACTGGGAGTTTTTTCAGAAAGATTGGGGCGATCTTCACATTAGTTTTTGGTTCTACCGCGAGCCCAACCTTGTTCGGGGATAAATTAAGCCCCGTTTTTGGCCTAACTTTCAGGAAGATGGGAGCTAATTTAACACCCTTCTTCAGATTTGACGATATTTGGGCTACGTCCTGTTTGTCCAGTGACTTTTCTGTTTGGGAACCTCTTGATGACATGCTTTAATTGGCCTCAATTCTGTTAGAACAGGGTTTTATTTTGACTTCGTGGATGACTTGGGGAGCTCTTTCCTGGTCGTTTTTCTCCTTCGCGCCCCCCCTTTTTACCTGTGGACTATTCAGAGACTCCAGTTCAATAATTTCTTGATCATCCTCTGCCACCGAGGGGTGAGAGGTTCCAATTTTCTTTAAAAAAGAGTTAGTTTCTGAATTCTTGTGCTTTGCTTTCAGTTGTTTCTTTGACTTTTTCTCCCGTTTTTTTGGGACTTCTTTTTCTTTGAGTCTTTTTGTCCTTCTTGCTTCCCTTTTTCGGGATCTTTTCCCACCTAAGTTTACACTTTTAAAAGGGGCTTCTTTAATCTCCCCCTCTTGGGGGTCCGGCTGATCGTCTGTATTTACCAGGGGTGGTTTCCCCACTAGGTCTTCATCTAGAAATCCCTCTTCCACATCAGCCAATCTCCTAAATTCTTCTAAAGTTGACTCCGAGAATGATGTGTCATCCATTTGTTGAGTGACCCCCTCTTTATGCTCTGGCACCGCCTGCTCTTGTTGGTTCATATTGTACAGTTGCAGCTGGGCTAGCAAGGCTTGGTTTAAGGATCTATCAGTCTCTTCCAATTAATTTAAGTCTACAATAGACCTCTGAATTGCAGAGATATCCAGCCCTTGTTTAACAGACTCGAGCTGCATCCCCTGCAATTTTGGCAGCCCATTTGAGTTGACAACATTGCAACATCCCACTATAGAGCCACCCAGTGCGGCCACCTCCTTCGTCAATTCTATTATGGAGCCAGATTGGAGTTGAACTTCCGCTTTCAGGAGCTCGAAGACAGAGACCAGCAAATTTAACACATAGCTGAGAGCACTTAGTGTGTTAGCATTTGGCTGGGCCCCCTCCTGGGTTTCCCTTGAGATTATATCAGATGTTATTTCAGCTGGTAGTTCTTGGTTGATCTCTATACCAGACAGGTTCAGTTTGCTCAGAGTAGGGATACTTATGTCCAGATCCAGAGGAGGCTTATCGGTCTCATTAGGTCGTTTTTGGCTTGATGACATATCATTGTCTCTGTGAATTGCTCTTTCATGTGCCAATTTCTTTTCTCCAAAGTGCTCCTCGATTTTTTTTTTTAATTTTAGTTGTCGTCGTTGTATATTCAAGTCCCTTTTTCCAACTGTCAGCCAGAGTCAGTTCAGTTTCCTGGACCCCCAGACATCTCACTGGATTGGAGATGGAGGTAAGACAGGAATCTGCATGCACTTGAGCCTGAGTCTGAATCTACTGAACCCCCACCCCAGGGGTCTGATCCTTACTGATTACCTCCACAGGGCCCCTCAAGCCCTGGCTTAGGTGGGTGTTTGCTGTTTTAGGCTCCTCCCATTCCGGAGCTCTGGGATCATCCTGGAGCGAATTGCTCCTTAATTTCATAAACCTGTTGGGGTCTGGTTATAAACCAGAAAAGACACAATGATCCTGGGGAGCAGAACCCATGCGGCTCAAGGGCTATAAACCCGCAGACACCGCACGGGTTTCAGACAGAACACCCGTTCGCAAGGGAATGCTCGTAGGTTAATGCCTACGTGCGGGTGCTCGAACGCAGGGAAGCCGAGCAGCCCAAAGGCTGATGGCCCGCAGGTGCCACTCGGATCTCCAAGTACTCCCCACGCAGACCCCCGTACACAGTAACAAAACAGCAGACACAGAAGCAGATTCTTTCGCGAAGAAGAATAGAAAGGAAGCGTGGTTCGAAACAACCACACTGGCGAAGTTTCAGTTTCAATTAGCTGGATTAACTGCGCATACTACCAATGTCCCGTCATGACAGCAGCGGCAATAAAGTTCAGTATGCCAGGAATAAGTATTAAGGCAGGAAAGCGTCCACAGTACAAAAGAGATTTACCTGGCAATGAGAGAGGCAGGTCAAAGCTCCCCGCCTTGCCTCCGCCGGCTGCACAGACTGCAATGACTGCTTCCACTCACACACCACTCCGCTCTGCTCCGCGGTCCTGGGAGTTTTTAACTGCTTCTCCTCCAGGAAATGGTAGACAATGAGGTAGGACTCCAAAACACGGCAGCTGCACCGAAATTGAAATGAAAGACTTGGAGACTGCAATGACTGCTTCCACTCACACACCACTCCTCCTCTCCCTACACTCCTCTCCCTCCCATCCCCACTCCTCTCCCTACCCCCTCCTCTCCCAACACCAAAACTCACCCATCCACCTCTCCCTACCCCCAACACACCCTCACTCCTCTCCCTGCCCCCACCCACCCACAACCTCTCCTCTGCCCACCCCGCCCCTCACTGTACCCCACCCACCCACCCCTCCCTCTGCCCCCTACCCCCTACCCCCAACCAACTGACCTCCTCTCCCTACACCCACCCACCTTCTCTCCCTACCCCAACCCTACCACCTGCCCTCCTCTCCCCACCCCCCATCAACCCCCCTCCTCTCCCTACCGCCATCTACCCACCACCTTCCTTTCCATACCCCCACCCAACCACCCACCTCCGCTACCTACCCCCACCCACACCCCTCTCCCAACCCCTCCTCTCCCTACCCCAACTCACCCCACATTTTACACCTCTCTCTACCCACCCGCCCTCCTCTCCCTACCCCCACTGACCCCCCTCCACTCTGTAGCCCAACCATCCATCCCCTCTCCTCTGCTAACCCCACCGTCCCACCCCTCTCCTCTCCCTACCCCCACCCGGCCACCCATCCCTCCTCTCCCTACCCCCACCCACCCCTCCTCTCCCTACCCCACCCACCCATCCCTCCTCTCCCTACCCACACCCACCCCCTCCTTTCCCTACCTCCCACCCCTCCTCCTCTCCATATCCCCACAAACCTCTCCTCTGCCTACACCCACCCATCCCCTGCTCTGCCTACACACACCCACCCACCCCCTGCTCTGCCTACACCCAAACACCCACCCGCTCCTCGCTGTACCCAACCCACCCACCCTCTTTCTTCTCCCTAACCCCACCACCCTTTTCTCTCTACCCCCCGACTCCCTCCTCTCCCTAGACCGACGCTCCCACCCCTGTCCTCTGCTAGCCCCACCCCTCCACCCCTCTCCTCTCCCTACCCCACGCACCCACCCCCTCCTCTCCCAACCCCAATCTACCCACTCCCCTCCTTTCCCTACCCCCACCATCCCTTCACCTCTAACCCCTCTCTCCCTACCCCAACCACTGAAACCCCTTCCTACCCCCACACACAGACCCCCTCCTCTCCCTAGGCCCACACGACCACCCCTCTCCTTTGCTAGCCCCACTCTCCTGCCCCTCTCATCTCCCTACCCTACACACCCACCCCCTCTCCATACTCCAATCCAACCATTCCCCTCCTATCCATACCCCCACCCACCTACCCTCCTCTCTCTACCCCCACCTCCCTACCCCCACCCAACCCCCTCACCTCCCACCCCCCTTTTCCTACCATCACCCACCCCCCTTCTCTCCCTTCTCCCAACCACTAACCCCCTTCCTCTTCCTACCCCCACCCACTCATCCCCCTCCTCTCCCTACCCCAACCCTAACACCCCCTCCTCTCCCTACACCCACCCACCCTATCCTATCCACCCCCTCCTCTTCCTAACCCCACCCAACCCCCCTCTTCTCCCTATCCCCACCCACCAACCTCCTCTTCTCCCTATCCCCACCCACCAACCCCCTCCTCTCCCTACACCCACCCACCCAGCCCCTCCTCTCCCAACCAATCCCTCTCCCTACCCATTCTTCTCCCCACACACCCTATCCCCTCCTCTCCCTACCCTGACCCACCCACCCCTCCTCCTCTCCCTACATACACCCACCGACCCTTCCTCATCTCCCTACACCCACCCACCCACCCCTCCTCCTCTCCCTAACACCGACTCCCTGCCCCCCTATCCCTAACCCCACCCACCTACCCCCTCCTGCCCATAACGCCAACACCCCCCTCCTCCTCTCGCTAATGAAAGTGAGCAGTCCCCAAAATACAATACAAACTCCCCAATGAGAGTCAATAATGGACTCACCCCAGGAGGGAATAAGACCAAGACCAAGTGTGGGTGAAAGTAAGAGGTAAAGTTTACCTAAATCAAATAGGGCATGCAGAGGACTCTGCATACTCTGAGAGCGCTCTGCCAAACAATACACCGACAATACATTTTAAAGGGTTACAGCATCATTAATGATGAAATACATATAGTACAAAAGTTACAATTTGGTGAGAAAGCAGGCCCACTAGGGATCTGTAAGCGCTGGCTTCATGCGATTGGATGGTGGCTTGGCGGGACGTCGGACATCACGTGCATCAGCTGGGCTGGTCGGTGTGAGGTGAAGGTCATGTCGGCTCTGGGTGAAGCGGCTGGTGCTAGCTCTTTCTATTCTACACATCACTTCACATTATACAATGAATGATTCTTGGCATTTGGAGAGACAACCATATATTTAATTTGTACATTTTTATTAGTCCACTGCAAATCGTTGACCAGGTGAAAAGTGTGGGGGTTGTTTATTTCATGGGGGCATGGGAGCACAGAAAGATGAAAGGATACATTTGTTGAGACATCCGTGAGACATGAGCTTAGGCAGCACAGGCGCAGGAGGGAAAAAAGGGTGGGGGCCATCAGTGCTCATGTTGCGCGGCACTGCAGGGGGAGAGGTGGCCTGGACAAGATGATGGAATTGCAAATGGCTCATGAATGAGCTTCGCAAGTGCCATTTCTACATATGATCAGTGAAGGGTTCAGTTCAAACTGGAGTTGTACTTTTACATGCCTTACATTACACGTCCATGGCAATGTCCACTTTACAGCAAGTACAGTTTCTTAGGTGTTACCACTCTTGGGGCCCCGCAATTTACACCATTACATCATGTCACATGGTTCTTCTAACATCATACCTGTGCATATATTATGTTGACAGCAATTGACCTGAACCGTGGGGCAGGGGTGCCTGGGCCCAAATCTCTTATCCACTACAATCAGCCAGTCCACATATTTATCAAGCGTTCGTTTAGATCTCATGAAGGCTACTTTATTATTTATTAGTACAAAGAAGGATATGTGGTCATACGTGAGATTAGTGATAGGGGTGAATCCAGGTGGCACACAGTTGTGGGGCAGGCATCAGTTACATCAAATAAGAAGTGAGGTGAGAGGTTGTGTGAGTAGTATGTCCTCCGAGTGAGGTCTGCGAGTATAGAGGCAGGTTTGTGGAGATGGATGGGTTTGTTCAAAGACCAGGCCTCGGCTCGGTCATTCACATGGCAGTGATGTGAGGAGGAAGGCGAGAGATGCAGTGTTTTGTTTGTAGCCTTTCGCGCTCAGCTTTCCGTGAGAACAGGACAGTCACAGAGACACCAGTGGGAGGTTGGAGGGGGGAGTAGCTAGCTTACTGTGAGCGGAACCAGCGGAGAGATGTGGGTTTGCAGGCTGGCAGTTCTGTGAGGCCTACCAGAGCTGATACAAAATGAAGTTGGTGTTCGTACAAAATGGAGTCAGTAATCAGCCCTCTTATATGTGAGGCACCTGTATGTGTTGTCCCGAGGCTGTCTGGCACCTTTGGCCAGAGATGCATGGCCAGCTGTGGTATGAGCATAGAGTGTGTGTGGGGGTGGGAATGGTGGTGAGGGGGGCCTAAACGACCTTTCCTCCCATATATTCCTCCGTTTTGTTACTTAAGTAACAAATATTGTAACTCTCCTGGCCGTTTTCTCTAATTTTCCTCCTCTACAGCTTCATCCCATGCAGGTGTTCCTTTTTGTGGCATCCATGCCTTGCACACTGCCCTCAGGCTTTCCCCTGCCCAGGCATACTTACCAGGGGTGCAGCTCATGTAGATGCAACCCCAATCACTTCCAGGTCCACCCAAACCTCAGCATACCTTCCAGTATACAGAGCTCCTTTAATGTTGTGTGATTCAGTGGGTCTACAATATACCCGGTGTTGTGTATAGCGGTCATTCTATATTTTGGTTCTGTGTCTTCCCCCGTTTTTACTTGCGCTTAGTGTGTTATCTGTACCACCGCTTTTGACTGGCCCATCGTCACCCTCATCATTGCACTGTTAGGTATTGCATCTGCGCAGCACCTAAGGCCTAATTGGCACACCAAAAAATGAAAAGAAGAAAAACAATGGTGGGCATTAATGCCTTAACAGTGATTCCGAGCCAGAATGGAACCCACGAAAACAGATTATCTAACAAGGTGCTGGGCTGCACTCCTCCTTCTTATTTCATTTGTTCACCAAGGTTGTGCACGGCTGCTATAACATGAGATAATATTCCATTGTCCGATCGGGAGAAGGTACAAACATGCAACAAGCGGCCCCTGATTTTTGGAAAACACCACCGTTCCTTGCTATCAACAGGTCTAGGACATACCTCTTCTGCATCGTCATCAGCAGGGCTCTTAGCTCCACCTTTATCACATTGAACCCCTCTTCCGTGTCGTTGGCCAGTTGGATCAGCTCCCAAAGAGTAATCTGGAGCCATTTTGCATTGGCCCGCGCCTGGATGCTTGGGACGAGGGACGCAAAGAATGTCCCTGTGGATGTGAACAGCCGAAATCGATCAGGGATCCATGCCAGAAGTTCAGAGGAGGACTTGGAGATGTAGTTGGATGATCTCCATTTTCGCAACACTGTGCTTTGCAGCTGTTATTCGGAGAGGGCGTATGAGGGGGGTTCTTCAGTTGTTGGTAGGTGCTCTGGATACTTGGTTGTCAGCAGCCCCCTGCCAGCTTGGATATGACTTTCTGGTATCACCATCAGGGTGGAATGCAGCTTTGCCAGAGCGCATGTGCCTTTCCAGGACTGGGGAAGGTGCAAGTACGCCTGTTTGCCACACACCCAGTAAGTGTCCATTAGTGCATCTGTGCCCTTTTTCATGTCTGGGATCACAAGCGTTTTATTGCAGTTCTTGTTTGTGCCCATGTCTGTTCTTCCTTCTCCATAGAAGCACAACTCGTACGGGATTTCTCGCTGTTTATTGAATGGTTTATCAAGAGCTGTGACACATGTTAGTTTTATGATATTGTCGAACAGGAAATCATATTGTGCCTCCTATATTGTATATGTACATCTATGTATTGGCCTAAGCCAAGTCGCTCTGTGAAGAAATCCGCGTTGCAAGGTCCTGACCTTAGATCCGTGTTAGCCACCATTTTAGGTTCATCCGCCATTTTGATTCTTACTCTAAATGTCACCCTATGTTCTAAGATGGTGGATAGTGCCGTCCTGCTTTTAACATGGTTGTCTTGATCTCTGTGTACAAGTTAATGCTTAAACTGCCTGAAGGCCAAATGCTAGGGTCATGTACTGAGACCTTGTCCTTCGTTGACCCGTGTATAGAGGATTACCTGTGCCAACGATACTAATCCATGAACATATATTGTGCACAATACTGTTCGAGCATCTAACGTGAACACTTGTTTGACTATATTGTCCAAGATATGTACAAAGGCTCAATATGAAATCCAAAGACACACTGTTGCTATTGTGACTTGTTGGTGAATGTATTAAAGATAATCCGTAAATGTATAGATGCATAAATTAGAAGTGAACTCGGCACAAACCCTAGATCCGAAATTCATTAACCTGCCAGTGGGCTGGACATCATGTTTTGGATTGTTTAAAAGGTGCGACTATTCTGATGTACAGTCCCACTCACACACCGAACAGGGCTGGTATTTCGCTGTGTTGTACTGAGGACCTGATAGCTATCTGTTGCTTTGTCTTTTGAAAACTGTTCAGTTGTAGAATAAAGATCTGTGTATCTTTTGAACCCGTGTTTGGTGTATTTGCTTTTGGGGTACTCAGCCTCGATATCTTCTTTTTGCTTTCACAGATGGTGCCCGTATAGGGACCCTCAAGATTGATGCCAGCTCGTTGAAGGTTGACGCTGTGAAAACAAAATAAAAATATCGAGGCTGAGTACCCGAAAAGGAAATACACCGAACACGGGTTACAAAGGAACATACAAAGTACTTTATTTTATATTGAATCCAGTTACAAAAACAGAACAAAATCGGATAGCTATCGGCCATCAGTACAACACAACGAACTCCAGCATGGTTCAATGTGTTCAGTGAGAGACGTTGTACATTAGAATGCATTTGCTTTTTATACACTTGGTGGGCACGATGTCCAGCCCCACTTCGGGTTAATATTCCACTTAATACATCACCGATCTAGGGTTCGTGCCAAGTCTCGAACAACCGTATATAACTGGTTTGCCTTTAATACATGTATCAACAAGCCTATGCAATAACTGTGTGATCTGGGATTTTTCCATGCTAGTCTTCTTAAACATGAATACAATGCGGTTAAACAAGTGTTCTATGTTCAGTATTTGGATACATTGTTTTTATAGTATACTCGTGGCTTAGTTTCTTTACACGAGTAATCCCTTACACACAAGCCAACGAAGGACAAGGTCTCAGTTCATGACCTCAACAAGTGGCCTGCAGGCAAGTTACATATTAGCTATGTACAGAGGTCAAGACGGCCATGTTGTATTTTGGAATGACATCGTCCACCATTTTAACTCACAGGGTGACTTTTACAAGGCGAATCCTAAAATGGCGGATGACCCTAAATGGAGGCTTACATTGATTTTAAGGCCAGGATCTTGCAACACGGATTCTTTCGCAAGTGACTTTCGAGCAGCTTGGCGTAGGCCAATATAAATATATTTATTGCAATAGGAGGCACGATATAATTTCCTTTTTGACAAACCCTCCTTTTGGCCTATGCCAAGTGCTAGAACTACTTTGGATCTCCTTGCAAATAACTCCATGCATCATCGTCCATGCACCCTGAATCACTGTCAGAAATATCGATTGCCATTAGGTCATTTGCTAACATTTCTTTCAACACATATTCTTTTGAAGTTTTGTCTGGGCAAACACTTTACGTCCTATCGCTTGTGCGCAACATCCCCCTAGCATCGAACACATACCAGGTAGACACTGAATACAGCAACAGAGAAACAACAGGATTCCAAAAATAATCAGCAAGACCGAAAGTACCTTCCAACCCCAAGATCGCAAGAAGTCCCAGAACCAAGCGCCAAGATCCCAGTTTCCCTTGGGAACATGCACTTCGGAACTAAGGACGTGTAGATTCTGTATTGCCTTGAAGATAGTTGGGGAGGAATCTGGTACGAAAACACAGCACGCGGACCCCACTAATTTACACACTCAACCACGCTCAGCCAGAATGACATCTAATGCCATTCGGTTTTGAAGCGCTACTAGCCTCATCGCCTTTTGTTCTAACGTCATATTATAGAGTATGTCCGTGGTCCGGTTAATGGTTCTCTCCAGTACTCTCGCTAGCTTTCTAATGTCTTCCGAATTCACTATCTGCCCCCAAAATGGCACAACTGATTTTGCTATATCTCCCAAGATTTGTGCTGGGGTGTCACCATTCTCGTCCCGCCGTGGATGAGCCTTTGAAACTTCTCTTGTACTAGCTATAAACATCCCAGGTAACAGGACCCCTAAATAACAGGTTTCCTGCCAATCCCTGGTCAACCATGGGAATGCTACATTACCGCAGACAAAGTAGACAGGTTCGCCTACATACAAAGGTCTGTTTTCCCCAGTCAAATTTGCAACGTTGGCACAACCTAGAAAACTTCCCATTGACTGAGTTCCATTCCTCTGTATGCAGAAGGAGACTGAATCAGGGCTATGATTAACAGTGTAAGAAGGAGGCATGGCATCCTTATTGCCTATTGGAGCCATTTTAAAGGAAATCAAAGATTTGAAAGGACGAGACAGTTTATCAGAAGGCCTAATAGAAGCAACATTCTGTTTACTCCTGTTTGCGAAAAGCGAGCATCCCAAGGGAGTTAAAACACGTTTCTCAAAACTATTCAAATTGGTGTCATCAAAGTTCCCTGAGATGCTATCATTCCACCGGCCAAAGAATAGTTCTCTAAGAGAAGCATAGCAAGCAGTTGTCAAAGGTAAAGGATGAATATACCAACCTAGCCCCTTATCCCAGTGTTGCGGTAAATGTGAGCAGACCCAACAGTTACATTTATTAAAAATGGCATGCGTAGCATTCATGATAAGTAGTAGAGTGTTATTGTGGTACCTTTGTCTGTGCTGAGAGTCCCTAGGGGATAGAGTATGCAAATGTACAAAGGGAGTAGGAACAATAGGTGCACTTTCAGTAGGCAACAAAAGTTCTAAAGAATGAGATTCCTCAAGGTACCACAATCCTAAGGCAGCGACTATTAAAAACCCAAATATCATTATAAAAATACAGCAATACATTTTTGGGGCCCAGGCATTTTGTCCATCGTCCCGGTTGGTCACCGCCTTATTTACAAGTCCCATACGAGTGGTAGCGGTGGCAGGCATTGTAGTCTTCAAACGGATACCCCAATGTTCGTTGCTGGCGACCTCCTGGTCGAGCGACTTCTTAGTCCTTCCGCAACCCTAGCCAACAGAATCCCCTTTCTCAAATTTGGGCAAAAACAAGCCCTCAATGATCCTTTTCTTCTTCAAATGCACAGCCGAACCGTGCCGTAAGTCTATCTTCTTGGGCGCAGGTTGTACCTCACTTTTCCCGGTACTGATTGGTCCAAAAACAATATGTTGTCACTTCCTGTTGGAAGCAACATGTCAGAATCAAGTGAAGATGCCGAATTTGAAATAGCAGTTTCCGGATGTAAATCTTTTGGAGAGTGTGGAGACAAAATGGCAGCTTCCCCAGGCACGGGCTCAGAGAGATCCTCCGACACACTCTCCGTGCTACTTACTGCTTTGGGATTGTTGGTTGCAACGTTAGCGAGGGGTTCTGTTTCTTCTGTAACGTGTGGCAAAAGGTGAGAAAGTTTCTTGACGTAGGACGCGTGGATCCAGTTCTTTCGCCCAGCGACCCGCACCGCTGTCTGGGTGACCAACAGGACTTGGAACGGCCCACGCCAGCGAGGCGCAAGGCAAGAGGAGCGGTCAAATACCTTGACAAGCACCCAGCTTCCAGGCCGTATACTTTGGCCAGGGCCCTCGTATCGCACAGGTAAAGCTTCTCGTACCTGGTGATAAATCAAATACAGGTTTTTTAGTCACTGGCTACAATAATCTGAAAGTAATACATTTTCAACATTTCTCAATGAATTGCACTTAGGAAGGTTCCAAATATTGGCAGGTCTCCCCATTACCACCTCAAATGGAGAGAGCCCAGTCTTAGTTTGAGGGGTTGTACGCATGGATAACAACACGTTTGGTAAGGCGTCCGGCCATTTTAGTTTGGCGCTGGCACACGTCTTAGCAAGCTTGTTCTTAATGATACCGTTGTGTCTTTCTACTAATCCGGCGCTCTGAGCATGTCTGGCCGAATGGAACCATTTGTCAATTCGTAATGCCGTACATATCTGCAGAATTACAGCAGCGACAAAATGTGGACCATTGTCTGACCAGATAACTCTTGGTAGCCCGAACCGCGGGAAGTATTCCCTTAACATGATTTTTGCAGTAGTCATGGCTGTAGCATCTTTAACAGGGAAAGCCTCAGCCCATTTACTAAAAGTGCAGATAACCACCAGCACATATTTTTTATTACCACAGCGTTCCATTTCAATAAAGTAAAAGTGGATCACTTCGAAGGGGACAGAGGGCGGCCCAAAACTTCCCCTTGGAGTAACTGTCCCCTTTCCCACATTGTGCTGTAGGCAAATCATGCAATCCTGGATGTAGCGCTGTGCAATTTTCGAAATGTTGTCATTCACCCAAACTTTCTCTAACATTTTTGTCATCTTCTGGGCACATACATGCGTAGGACCATGGCCATGATGACAATCATTATATACGTGTCAGGGAGTAGCCATTTTCCTTCCGTCATATCTACCAAACACCCGCCATCATCAAGTTTCCCCAAGCCTTCAGCCCACCTCTTGGATTCTTCTAACGTGGCATCAGCTTGGATATCCCGTATAGACCCAACACCCTCATCCATTGCATAAGCATTTACAGACTCCCTTGAAACATACATCTCCGTAAGGGGATCAGTAGCAGTTTATCTAGCTATCTGATCAGCGAAAGCATTCCCTTTCCCTATATCATCTGTAATCTTTCGATGTGCTGCACATTTCATAACTGCTAACTGATTAGGGAGCGCAAGCTGAGAGTAGTTGTACTATTAGGGAGCCATGTTGGATTTTTGTGGCATGTGAAGTTAGGAACCCTCTCTCTGACCAAAGTCTCCCAAAGATGTGAACCACCCCAAAGGCATACTGACTATCAGTAAATATATTTACTGCAAGCCCTTCGGAAAGTTCACAAGCTTGGGTTAATGCTATAATCTTGCACAGAATTATGCATGATTCTCTTAGTTTCCACAATCGTGCTCAATGTAGTGATCGCATAAGCGGCTGTGGATGTACCATCCGGAAGTTTGAAGCAGGAGCCATCACAAAACAGCTCTCCTTGTGGGTTATCCAAAGGAGTATCTTTCAAATCAATTCTACCCTTTGTCTCTTGTTCGGTCGTATACAAACAATCATGTGGCACTTCATTGCCGCAAGTAGTATCTTGCGGGAAAGGTAGGAGTTCAGCTGGATTAAGAACACAACACCTCTTAATTTGAATGTGTGGAGCAAACAAGATCAATTCATATCTTGACAACCGTTTAGAAGTGAGGTGTTGCATTTGAGTTCGGTTCAGTAGAACATCTACAGAGTGAGGCCCCATCAGGGTTAGTTCATGGCCTAGGACCATTCCCTCACACTGTTTTACAGACGCAGCAGCAGCAGCGACAGTTCGCAAACATCTTGGCAAGGCGCATGCTACAGGATTAAGGGCGGAAGAAAAGTAACCGCACAGCCTATTCTTCCCTCCATGTTCTTGCGTTAATACAGCCAAAGCACATCCATCACATTCATGCACAAACAACACAAAGGCCTTTTCATAGTTTGGTGTGCCCAAAACTGGTGCAGAGCATAATGCAGTGTTAAGGAAGTCAAACGATTGCTGGTGTTGCGCGTTCCATGGCAATGGTGAAGAAATGCCCTTCTTCGTCAAAGCCAACATCGGTTTGATCAATAGTGAAAAATTTGGTATCCACAACCTACAGTAAGAAGACATACCTATCAAGGCTCTAACTTCCTTCTGTGTGTTTGGAACAGACATGCCAGAAATGTGTTTTATTCTTTCAGGTGTCAATCTTCTTCCCTCCTTTGACAGGAAATAGCCTAAATAGGCGACCTACTGGCAACAATATTGAAATGTTTTAAGCAAAGCTTTGTGACCATGCTTAGCTAGATGGATACGCAATAACACAGTGCCCTCCTTACAGGCACTCTCAGAGTCAGCAGCTAAAAGCAAATCATCAACGTACTGAAGCAAAGTACAGGTAGAGGGCAATTGAAGGGTATCAAGTTGTTATTTCAATGCCCTACTATAAATGCTAGGACTCTCTGTGTACCCTTGAGGTGCACGAGTAAATGTGAACGAGCGTCCCCCTAAGGTGAACGCGAACAAATATCTACTATCCTTGTGTATAGGAATACTAAAAAAAACATTCTTTAGATCCACCACACTAAAGTAAGTAGCTGTAGCTGGAATCATGGTTAGGATTGTCGTTACATCAGGCACAATTGGAAATTGTGGAGCCACGACTTATTAATGGCACGTAAATCAATTATAAAACGGAATGGAATTGCATTATCGCCTTTCTTGTACATGGGAAAAATCGGACTGTTACACAAACTTCCTGAAATTTCTTCAATCACCCCTCGATGTACAAAACGGAAACAATGCATTTCAAAGCTCGCTCGCCCTCAACTGAAATCTTATACTGGGGAATGCGTGGCAGCTCAATTCCATGCTTCAAAAGTATCTTAACAGGTTGAATCTGTAAAACACTGACATCATTGTCGTCAACAGCCCATAAGCTCTCTGGTACATTAATGAATTCTGGCAGAAAAGGTCTAGTCAAGAATTGCGAGACAGAAGATTGCTGTGGTGAAATCGTCAAGCGCACTCCATCAGAAGAACAATAAATCACTGGATTTAATTATTTTAACAGATTCAACCCCAGAAAGTTCTCTCCACAATTTGAAGTCAACAGAAATGGCCAGTTGTTCCGTAAAGGGACCCAAAGAAATAGGTACCGGCAAAGAAACTGGACAAACAACTGGTGTGCCAGAAAACCCTACAGAAACATTGGTTTGCCCTGACAGTGGAATGTTTGGAACCCGTGAATGATCAATGGAACACTTCTGTGCTCCAGTGTCTATCAAAAACTGATGTTTCCTACTTCCCACCATCATTTCAACGTAGGGACCTTTCTGATTGACGGGAATAGGTGTAGGTTCCAAACCCTGCTTTGGGCAATCCTAACGAAATAGAATATCATCAAAAGGAAGCTCTTCAGATAAATATGCAGTGGAAGGATGATCAAATATGTTCCTGGTGTCCACACTTGAAATCTGATTATCCTGCGAGAAAGGTTGCTGAGGGTCCTGTGCAATCTGACCTCTACCAGGGCCCCCTACCCCCAGGCGACCTCTGGATCGTCTACCCATATATCCAAATGTATTATTTGACCTTTGTTGAAGGACGGGGCATTGTGCTCGCCAATGACCCTCTCGACGACAATAAGCGCACTGGTTAATGTTCACATGCCCGAAGGGCACATTCCCCTGCGGGATATACTGATCTCTAACCTGAGAACTACCCCCTCTGGGGCCTCTAACAATTTGCTGCAATAGCACTTTAGTTTTCAAATCGCCTTTTCGTTTTTCAACCCTATCTTTTTCATTATTGACATGGTTCTCGTAGTACTGAGCCATGTGAAGTACTTCTGATTGTCATTTTGCCTGCCCATCCCAATCAGTCCCAGAAGTGATGCATAGCCGAGAGCAATACGGGACCCTGACGGGCTACAAGGTAAATCTAGATAAATCAATTGCATTTTCAGTGGGTCGCCTCGATGAGGTAGAGAAGCAGTACATTGAAACCCTCCCATTTCATAAGCAACCCGAGGGGTTCTGCCATCTGGGGATCCAGATACCATCGGACCTAGCAGATCTTTTTAGAGCAAATGACCCCCCCCTCTGGTCGGCAATTAAGCGTGACCTCGAACGATGGGCAAAATCTGGTCTCTCATGGATGGCACGCCTCAACTCCATTAAGATGGTGATCCTCCCTAAATTTCTGTATCTCTTCCAAATGTTCCCGACTCAAATACCAAAGTCATTCCTTTTAGAGATCAAATGCGCCAACCTCCGATATCTCTGGGGGGGGGGAATCCCATAGAATCGCATATGACACCCTAATACGACCCAAAGACGAGGGTGGAGTCAATTTCCCAGGCCTAGATACATACTACAAGGCTTCACAGCTCCAGATTCTGGTAGATCACTTGACGATGGGCCAGAAAAAGCAGTGGGTGGGACTAGATAACCTGCCCTTCTCCCCAGTTACACTGGATGAATGGATGTGGGTCCCCAAGGCCAGTATCCCCAAAACAATTCTGAAACACCCGGTCCTGGGGGTCCTGTGGTCCATATGGAAGGAAGGGGGTTACCTTAGATGGCTCACAACATGGCCCTCACCCCTAAGTTGCATCTGGGCTCCTCCACTTTGGGAAGGGATCAATGAGCCACTAGCGTTCCAGCAATGGTACGAGGCGGGCCTCTGTAGAGCTGGACAGCTCTGGCGGGAGGGGGTGTTCATATCGCTGAGGGACTTGAAGGAAGCTCTGGATCTTCCCAACCTTTCACCTTTTCGCTACCTACAACTTAAGGGGGCCTTGACCGAAAGCAGATGGGGTGATACACTTAGACGAGACCTAACAGACTTTGAGAAGTTCCTCATCACACACAAGGGAACCAGAGGGGTGATATCACGACTTTATAGCTTTCTCCTATTCTCTGTCCCGCGGGACCCCACGCCTGCCCAGCTCCAATGGGAGAGGGACCTCGGTGCACCCATTACCGAAAAAAGGTGGCTCAAAATATGTAGACAGGCCAACCCCTCCACGACTGCACCCCAATACCGCCACCAGGCTCTCAAACTTATCCATAGATGGCACTACCCCTCACAGAGGATAGCCAAAAATGAGAAAGGGATATAACCCACACTGTTGGAAATGTCAAACCAAAAAGGGAGACTATATACATATGTGGTGGAAATGTCGGGTGGCACAAACTTACTGGAATGAGGTTCTGTCCTCGATAAAGGAGGTGGATGGGATGGAGAGGACCTTATCCCCATGGCTAATGTTGTTTGGCATTGAAGTGGAAGGGGGTCCCAAGGTTCAACATGAGCACATGCTACAGGTGATGTTGGTAGCCGCCAGAAGTTGCTGGGTCCAAAGGTGGAAATCGCCCCAACCCCCTGGGGAAAAGGAATGGGTATCGAAAACATGGGCAATATATGACATGGAATTTTTGACCTATCTGCTCGATGAATCCAAGTCGAACATAGAGTCCCTATGGCTTCCCTTTTTTGATAAGTATGGGAAAACACCATAAGACATTCACCTCACCAGAAATGTGAAGATATAGCCCAGACCGGGAACAGCCCCCTGGACGTGTGGGCCCTGAGGCGCTGAGTCACCCACACCCATCCCTATTTCGCCCTATGCCCGTGTCACATCTTTTTCAGACTCCGAAGTAGACTCCATTGTTATTACTGCTCTCCGAACCATGGTATGGGAGAGGGAGGGGGTAAGGGGGGAGGGAAAGGCGGGAAAAGGGGAATAAGTTGTATTACAAATGTTTCTTTTTTCTTTCATCTATAATGTACACTTTGCTGAACTCAAGCTTGTATTATTTGTTATGAAAATTAAAACCTTAATAAAAACTACATTTTCAATAAATAAATAAATAAATAAATAAATAAATAAATAAATGACAAAACAGGCCAAACAGAACAAATATTGTTATTTGTGCATAGCCTTTAGCATGGCTCTTAACTAGCTGGCAAACAAAACAAACTTAAACATATTTTGTGGTCCTTACAGTCAGGTTGTGAAGTGTGAATTTTTCTGTACACTGAGAGTATCATTTGCTATTCAGTGGCAAAATGCAGGCTTTAAAATTCCTCTGAAAATGATTCAGTAAAACATATCTTCTTACCCAAATATAAAAAGTTGTCAGAATATTGAAATATACTGTCCCCTGAGGGCTAAGGACCTCAAATAGTTTTCGCTTTAAGGTGATTTTATTCTAAGGTAATTCCTATTAATTTGGATCCCATATGGAGACAGGCGGATTTCTAGTAGAGGTTTCAAAAGTCGAATTCCAGACTGGTACTGAATATATTACCTAGGTTCTCACAGAGACACACTATATGTGTGGGTAATTGTAACCAGGCATCTTACAGATTAACAGTGATTAACACATCGGTTGTCCTGTGGTAGTCACTCTGTCTACACTCACCAACCTGCCCGAGTCCCACTCTCTCTAAAACCCACCCACCCGGTGCCCACATTCTCAACCATGACTCATGCACCCGAACCCCAGTGTCTCTATGTCACCCACTGACCCCCACACTCTACCCCCACCCACCTAAACCCCACACTCTAACCCCACCCACCTAGCCCCACACTCTAGTTTGAGTGGGAGGGTGAGTGGGGGGTTGGTGGGTGGTGGTAGTGGGGTGGGGGAAGGAGAGGGGGGTTCAACTGTTGGGGTAGGGAGATGAGGGCACGTAGGTGGGGATAGAGAGGGGAGGCTGGGGATAGGGAGGGTTTGGGGTAGTAAGTAGGGGCTGGAGGGAGGAACAGAGAGGGTAGGGGTTGGGAGAGTTGGGTGGGGGTCAGGTGAGGGAGTGGATGAGGGGTAAGGAGGGGGCAGGTGGGGGTTGGGAGAGGATACAGGGTAGTGGGGGAGCAAGAGGAGGGGGCTGGGTGGGGGGTAGGAGAGGAGGGGTTTGGGTGGGTGGGGGAGAGGAGAGGGGTTGGGGGAGAGAGGTGGGTGCATGGTAGGAACAGGAGGTTCTTTCGTTCCAGTGGTCGACTCTGCTTTCCAAGTCCCAGAGACCTGCTTTTAAACAGTTTTCCGGCCATTCATTCAGCCTGGCTGTCACCCACCCAGCAGGGTGGCTGTCCTTGCCAGACAGTCACAACAATGCATTTCAAAGCTCGCTCGCCCTCAACTGAAATCTTATACTGGGGAATGCGTGGCAGCTCAATTCCATGCTTCAAAACTATCTTAACAGGTTGAATCTGTAAAACACTGACATCATTGTCGTCAACAGCCCATAAGCTCTCTGGTACATTAATGAATTCTGGCAGAAAAGGTCTAGTCAAGAATTGCGAGACAGAAGATTGCTGTGGTGAAATCGTCAAGCGCACTCCATCAGAAGAACAATAAATCACTGGATTTAATTATTTTAACAGATTCAACCCCAGAAAGTTCTCTCCACAATTTGAAGTCAACAGAAATGGCCAGTTGTTCCGTAAAGGGACCCAAAGAAATAGGTACCGGCAAAGAAACTGGACAAACAACTGGTGTGCCAGAAAACCCTACAGAAACATTGGTTTGCCCTGACAGTGGAATGTTTGGAACCCGTGAATGATCAATGGAACACTTCTGTGCTCCAGTGTCTATCAAAAACTGATGTTTCCTACTTCCCACCATCATTTCAACGTAGGGACCTTTCTGATTGACGGGAATAGGTGTAGGTTCCAAACCCTGCTTTGGGCAATCCTAACGAAATAGAATATCATCAAAAGGAAGCTCTTCAGATAAATATGCAGTGGAAGGATGATCAAATATGTTCCTGGTGTCCACACTTGAAATCTGATTATCCTGCGAGAAAGGTTGCTGAGGGTCCTGTGCAATCTGACCTCTACCAGGGCCCCCTACCCCCAGGCGACCTCTGGATCGTCTACCCATATATCCAAATGTATTATTTGACCTTTGTTGAAGGACGGGGCATTGTGCTCGCCAATGACCCTCTCGACGACAATAAGCGCACTGGTTAATGTTCACATGCCCGAAGGGCACATTCCCCTGCGGGATATACTGATCTCTAACCTGAGAACTACCCCCTCTGGGGCCTCTAACAATTTGCTGCAATAGCACTTTAGTTTTCAAATCGCCTTTTCGTTTTTCAACCCTATCTTTTTCATTATTGACATGGTTCTCGTAGTACTGAGCCATGTGAAGTACTTCTGATTGTCATTTTGCCTGCCCATCCCAATCAGTCCCAGAAGTGATGCATAGCCGAGAGCAATACGGGACCCTGACGGGCTACAAGGTAAATCTAGATAAATCAATTGCATTTTCAGTGGGTCGCCTCGATGAGGTAGAGAAGCAGTACATTGAAACCCTCCCATTTCATAAGCAACCCGAGGGGTTCTGCCATCTGGGGATCCAGATACCATCGGACCTAGCAGATCTTTTTAGAGCAAATGACCCCCCCCTCTGGTCGGCAATTAAGCGTGACCTCGAACGATGGGCAAAATCTGGTCTCTCATGGATGGCACGCCTCAACTCCATTAAGATGGTGATCCTCCCTAAATTTCTGTATCTCTTCCAAATGTTCCCGACTCAAATACCAAAGTCATTCCTTTTAGAGATCAAATGCGCCAACCTCCGATATCTCTGGGGGGGGGGGAATCCCATAGAATCGCATATGACACCCTAATACGACCCAAAGACGAGGGTGGAGTCAATTTCCCAGGCCTAGATACATACTACAAGGCTTCACAGCTCCAGATTCTGGTAGATCACTTGACGATGGGCCAGAAAAAGCAGTGGGTGGGACTAGATAACCTGCCCTTCTCCCCAGTTACACTGGATGAATGGATGTGGGTCCCCAAGGCCAGTATCCCCAAAACAATTCTGAAACACCCGGTCCTGGGGGTCCTGTGGTCCATATGGAAGGAAGGGGGTTACCTTAGATGGCTCACAACATGGCCCTCACCCCTAAGTTGCATCTGGGCTCCTCCACTTTGGGAAGGGATCAATGAGCCACTAGCGTTCCAGCAATGGTACGAGGCGGGCCTCTGTAGAGCTGGACAGCTCTGGCGGGAGGGGGTGTTCATATCGCTGAGGGACTTGAAGGAAGCTCTGGATCTTCCCAACCTTTCACCTTTTCGCTACCTACAACTTAAGGGGGCCTTGACCGAAAGCAGATGGGGTGATACACTTAGACGAGACCTAACAGACTTTGAGAAGTTCCTCATCACACACAAGGGAACCAGAGGGGTGATATCACGACTTTATAGCTTTCTCCTATTCTCTGTCCCGCGGGACCCCACGCCTGCCCAGCTCCAATGGGAGAGGGACCTCGGTGCACCCATTACCGAAAAAAGGTGGCTCAAAATATGTAGACAGGCCAACCCCTCCACGACTGCACCCCAATACCGCCACCAGGCTCTCAAACTTATCCATAGATGGCACTACCCCTCACAGAGGATAGCCAAAAATGAGAAAGGGATATAACCCACACTGTTGGAAATGTCAAACCAAAAAGGGAGACTATATACATATGTGGTGGAAATGTCGGGTGGCACAAACTTACTGGAATGAGGTTCTGTCCTCGATAAAGGAGGTGGATGGGATGGAGAGGACCTTATCCCCATGGCTAATGTTGTTTGGCATTGAAGTGGAAGGGGGTCCCAAGGTTCAACATGAGCACATGCTACAGGTGATGTTGGTAGCCGCCAGAAGTTGCTGGGCCCAAAGGTGGAAATCGCCCCAACCCCCTGGGGAAAAGGAATGGGTATCGAAAACATGGGCAATATATGACATGGAATTTTTGACCTATCTGCTCGATGAATCCAAGTCGAACATAGAGTCCCTATGGCTTCCCTTTTTTGATAAGTATGGGAAAACACCATAAGACATTCACCTCACCAGAAATGTGAAGATATAGCCCAGACCGGGAACAGCCCCCTGGACGTGTGGGCCCTGAGGCGCTGAGTCACCCACACCCATCCCTATTTCGCCCTATGCCCGTGTCACATCTTTTTCAGACTCCGAAGTAGACTCCATTGTTATTACTGCTCTCCGAACCATGGTATGGGAGAGGGAGGGGGTAAGGGGGGAGGGAAAGGCGGGAAAAGGGGAATAAGTTGTATTACAAATGTTTCTTTTTTCTTTCATCTATAATGTACACTTTGCTGAACTCAAGCTTGTATTATTTGTTATGAAAATTAAAACCTTAATAAAAACTACATTTTCAATAAATAAATAAATAAATAAATAAATAAATAAATAAATAAATGACAAAACAGGCCAAACAGAACAAATATTGTTATTTGTGCATAGCCTTTAGCATGGCTCTTAACTAGCTGGCAAACAAAACAAACTTAAACATATTTTGTGGTCCTTACAGTCAGGTTGTGAAGTGTGAATTTTTCTGTACACTGAGAGTATCATTTGCTATTCAGTGGCAAAATGCAGGCTTTAAAATTCCTCTGAAAATGATTCAGTAAAACATATCTTCTTACCCAAATATAAAAAGTTGTCAGAATATTGAAATATACTGTCCCCTGAGGGCTAAGGACCTCAAATAGTTTTCGCTTTAAGGTGATTTTATTCTAAGGTAATTCCTATTAATTTGGATCCCATATGGAGACAGGCGGATTTCTAGTAGAGGTTTCAAAAGTCGAATTCCAGACTGGTACTGAATATATTACCTAGGTTCTCACAGAGACACACTATATGTGTGGGTAATTGTAACCAGGCATCTTACAGATTAACAGTGATTAACACATCGGTTGTCCTGTGGTAGTCACTCTGTCTACACTCACCAACCTGCCCGAGTCCCACTCTCTCTAAAACCCACCCACCCGGTGCCCACATTCTCAACCATGACTCATGCACCCGAACCCCAGTGTCTCTATGTCACCCACTGACCCCCACACTCTACCCCCACCCACCTAAACCCCACACTCTAACCCCACCCACCTAGCCCCACACTCTAGTTTGAGTGGGAGGGTGAGTGGGGGGTTGGTGGGTGGTGGTAGTGGGGTGGGGGAAGGAGAGGGGGGTTCAACTGTTGGGGTAGGGAGATGAGGGCACGTAGGTGGGGATAGAGAGGGGAGGCTGGGGATAGGGAGGGTTTGGGGTAGTAAGTAGGGGCTGGAGGGAGGAACAGAGAGGGTAGGGGTTGGGAGAGTTGGGTGGGGGTCAGGTGAGGGAGTGGATGAGGGGTAAGGAGGGGGCAGGTGGGGGTTGGGAGAGGATACAGGGTAGTGGGGGAGCAAGAGGAGGGGGCTGGGTGGGGGGTAGGAGAGGAGGGGTTTGGGTGGGTGGGGGAGAGGAGAGGGGTTGGGGGAGAGAGGTGGGTGCATGGTAGGAACAGGAGGGGGTACTGGGGATAGGGGGAGGATGGGGCTGGGTGGGTAGGGGTAGGTAGAGGAGAGTTGGTGGGTGGGTGTAGGGAGGGAAGGTGTAGGGAGGGAGAGGGTGGATGGGCAGGGGGAGAGGAGTGGGGTGGGTGGGTATTAGGTAAGGAGAGGAGGGGGTGTGGTGTAGGGAGAGGAGGAGGGCAGGTGGGACATGTGAGGAACCCATGGTGGAAACAAGTAAGACTGACACAAATGATCACAGTTCAAGGGTGTTTATTGAACAATGAATTTGTTTTGCACATTGGTTTGCCCAGTGGTGTTCACTTTGTCTACACTGACCAACACACCCGAGACCCACTCTCTCTAACCCCCCACCGACCTGGTGCCCACAGTCTCTACCATGACCCATGCACCCGTCCCCCAGTGTCTCTATGTCACCCACTGACCCCCACACTCTACCCCCACCCATCTAAATCCCACACTCTATAACCCCACCACCTACCTCCACACTCTATACAACACCCACCCACCCTCTACCCCTGCTGTTAGGCAGAATAACATGCAGTACCCTTTGGGAACACTACACACAATTAAGACTACAGGTGTAAGCACAATCTCACCTTTGGTATAAGTCTGTACTACACAGTTTGGTGGTAGCAGGGCTGAACAGCCAGGCTTATCTCAAGAGGGATGTGAGCAGTACAAGATGTTACACAAAGGACTAGCAATCACAGTGGTCCAAACAAACACTTCCTCAAGGTTTCTTGGTAAAACAATGTTAATTTATTTACACATTTAGTTAGAAAACATACTACTAGAATAAGCAGCTCAATATCACACTATAATACACTACAGTACCAAACCAATGCGTTTCTGAACAAGTTGGGCTCCCCGGAAGTGAGAGCAAAATGGCACTTCAGTAACTTTTAAAGGAGTAAAAAGACAAAGGTTATAAGAATCAAACACAGTTATTTTCATAGGCAGGGGAAATAGTTTCAGTTCACTACAAGAGGCAGTTCAATTCAATAGGCCTGGGCCAAAGTCAATGCATCAGTGTCTTGGATAGGATAGCACCGTTCTGCTAATAAACGGTTAAGTCTTTCCCAATGTTCTTAGAAGTAGTTTGCACGAAAAAGAGTTATATGTCGGTTTAGAAGCGAACAAGACTCCAAAGTTGGGAACGTTTCACAAACTTTCACAGCGGCAAAAAGGATTTCTCTACCACATTTCCACTATACCTTTTGAATGAAGAAAAGTTGTAGCTGAGGAGGTGTTAGGCAGAATCACCTGTAGTATCCTTTGGGAACATTACAGGCAATTAGGACTACAAGTGTAAGCACAATTTCACCTTTGGTACAAGCCTGTACTACACAGTAAAGTGGTAGCGATGGCTGAGCAGCCAGACTTATCTCAAGAGTTTAAGTGAGCAGTAGAACAAGTTACACAAAGGACAAACCAATATAGTGATTCAAGTAAACACTTATTCAAGGTTTCTTAGTAAAAGAATATATATTTAATTACTCAATCATTTATAAAACATGACACTAGCATAAGCAGCTCAATATCACACACCAATACACCACAAAAATCCAGCCAGTAAGTAAATGAACAAGTTTAGCTCCAAAATGAAGTGGGAGCAAAATGGCACTTCAGATACTTTATAAAGGAGGGAAAAGACCAGGTTATAAGAATAGGCAGCCCAAATACATTCATAGGCAGGGCAAAGGGTTTCAATTAAATACAACCAACAATTCTTCTTAGTAGGCCTGGGCCAAAGTCAATGGTTCAGAGTCTTTTGTATAGAAAAGCACAGTTCTGGTATATAACGGTTAAGTCTTTGTCACAGATTTTTAAAGGATTTGGCTAGGTGAAATGTTTGACGAATGTTTAGGGAAGGACAAGCCTTCGTAGCGAGGACAGTTTCACGCACTTTCTCGATGGCCGAAAAGATTTCCAGACCGTGTTTGCACAGTACCTTGTCAATGAAGAAAGCTGTAGCTGAGGCAGTTGTTCCTGGCAGTTCCTGAGCTTCAGTCATGGGGACAAAAAGTAGGATGTCGGGAGGTTCCTGCACTGCCCAGGGAAGAGGCCAAAAGCTGTAGCTAGATGTCGGTTTAAGGTGTGAGTGTCTTAAAGTCCATGAGCTTGTTTCCTTCTCTCTGGCTGTCCGGTTTTCAACAGCACTCTGATGAAAATTCGACCAGAATAGGACGGTGTCCAGGTAGCTTGCGAGTTGGTTGTTCCCACCAAACTCAGGGGAAGAAGTTAACCTTGAAGGGCTTCTCTGTCTTCGCAGTTTCAGGCAATTCGGACCTGCAGCAGGGCTTCACCGGTCGTCCAGGAGTTGCTGCAGTCCTCTTCCTTCAGCTCGTCTTCGGTTCTTTCGTTCCAGTGGTCGACTCTGCTTTCCAAGTCCCAGAGACCTGCTTTTAAACAGTTTTCCGGCCATTCATTCAGCCTGGCTGTCACCCACCCAGCAGGGTGGCTGTCCTTGCCAGACAGTCACATCAGAGTGCATTCAGGTCTCCTTGGAGACTGAGCAAAGGGAATTTCTGGCACATCCCACACATCGTGTCCACCCCAGACACTCTGGCACCAGTGGAGTGCTTCAGTTCAGAAGCCCGCCAAAGGGCACTAACAAAGGGACCAAACCTGGTTTGGCACGCAAAGTTACAAACAAGAAGGACTTTTCCTAAAAGAAATGGCGAAAAGAGGTGACCAGAGTCTTTTTTTCTACAGATAGGTCTGTGGCGCCATATTGAGAAACATGACTACCCCTGATTTTGTGCTACCGTAGTAGCGGTCACGAAAAATCACCGTAGGTGATCTAAACCACTGCCACCAGCCTTTTAAAATAGGAAAAGGTAACATTTTACTGTTACATGAGTGTTTTGACTCAGGGTAAGCTATGCAACCCCACCAACACTCTATAGGAAGATAGTGTGTGCTGGGTCAGTAAATTTAAAGAGACTAGTAAAGTCATTATAACTTTACATGCTCTGGGAGACAGTAGTCAGTCCCAGATGAGATATTTAAACCATGGGGAGTCTGAAAGACACCTCTGTGCCACTGCACTGAAGGTGCTGTGTGACACACAGAAAAAGATGATGCCATGGGGTTTGTTAAAAACGCCATAACCAAAGAACACAAAAGAAAAACACACATCAAAATACATGAAAGACTGGGAACAAAGGCACCTTGTGAGTAAGCCCTGTGTGGAAGGGCTGTCTGTGGCTGTTCTGAGGCTGTTCTGTGGAGTTTTTCTGACAGACTGGACTGGATTCCATTGGTGCATCAAGATCGACTGCATAACTGCATAGACTTTCATTTGTCCAGAAGTGTGGTTGTTTTAACAACCTTTGTTGTTTGTTGTTCCAGGTGGAAAACAAACTTTTTTTTGGTGAAAAAGTTTCTAAGTGCCTGTACCCCGCCCATTTTCTTCCCACAAGGGCATTTGAACTGCTTTTCTCGAGCCATTGCTCGTGCGCCTTGTGAGTAAGCCCTGTGTGGAAGGGCTGTCTGTGGCTGTCTTGGGCAGGATTGAGGTGCGGAAAACATTACATATATTTTTAAAAGGAAGTGTTTCGTAAGGTCGTCCTCGCAAAACCAAAGGTGTTGGTAACCCCTGTAATCAGTGGTGCATGCATGGGTCACTGATTTCAGGTTTAAGAAACATTCAAAATGTTACACAGAATTATTTAACAGCACTGTTTTTGTATATCTAGCATTCCGCGTGTTGCTGATATCTAGTATCAAAGTGAGTGCCCTCTTACGAGGGAAGACTATGGGCCTCATCACGAGGTTGGAGGCAATGGAAAAACAATGCCGGTAAGGGATTACCGGCACCGGATACCGCTCTGGGCTATTCCGACTCAAGAATCCGGTATTAGCGGCACCGCTGATAGCGTGCTCCCCTGTACCAGCATGCACGCAGGCACGCAGCCCTTCGGTCCGGCAATACTGGGATGCCGCTAACAGGAGGACATCACAAGTCAGGCGGACATGCAAATACCAGCATCATGAAGGCTGTAATAAGGGATACCGGGATTCCGGCAATCCCGGCATCGCAAACAACCTGAAAACACCAATGTGCAGTGTTCCCAACTGCCACAGGTGCATACAATCAGCACAGGTGGAGGCAATGGAGTCTGGCCCAGCACTAAAGGAGCACACCCACACCACACCCCTTTCCACACCAAAATGATTCCACTTGTAGTAGCAATACTGTGGCTGGAGCACATGCTTGCATTGCCACACCAGCATCAACAACAATAACAACAGGCACCACAGAGGAGACACAGGAGGAGAAGGAGGGTGAGACAGGCCCAGCAAGCCCCACCAATGCAGCCAGTGGTACTACACAGGCAGCCCCCCATCCCTCGCATCAGAGCCAGTCCATTCAACCTAACCCCTGAGCAGATCCACACCCAGTACCGTCTGGACTGGGACACCATCACCACCATTGTGGACATGATACACAATGACATTGTCAGCCTGATTGAAATACACACCGCATCCCACCTCTACTGACGGTTGTGTCTGTGCTCCACTTCTTGGCCACACACAGTGGGGCAGATGCATGGCAAATCACAACCCTTATTTTCTTGAATGCTGAACCAAGTGCTGCATGCCATCCTGAAGCACTCAAGGAACTACATATCCCTACCACGGACTGCCCAGGAGATCTTTGACACGAACGTTGGCTTCCATGCACTGGCAGGCAGGCCAAATTGTATTGGTGCACTTGACTGCACCCATGTGGAATTGGTGGTCCCGCATGCAACGGAGATGGTATACCACCAACGTAAGCTATATCACTCCATCAATGTACAGATGGTATATGACTCCAGCAAGATCATCACACATTGTTGTACCCAATTTCCCGGATCACTCATGATTCAATGGTCCTGTGCAACTCCACACTACCACGCTACATGGAGCGACATGCAGGATGACGTGCCTGTCCTGGCTTCTTGGTAAGTTCCATGACAGGCACATGGCAGTGTAATGGGTGGGGAGATGCACACACCACCATGGTGTCATTGTTGTGGTGACTGCACAATGTCCACATCCCAAAACACAGTGCCCCAAAGCATCCCAAACTTAACATGACAACCAATCCCCTTAGCAATGATGGAAGCTGCACACCAATCACAACATGCCGAACTTCCCACCACCCCAGATTCCACAACACGTCTACCACCCATCATCAGTCCTCACCCCCGTAACACAATCCAGCAACATGCTGTGAGTATGCACAATGTAAATGTCTGCAGCAAATCACTACAAAAGACAAGCATCCATGAGAGTGCACAAATCAAAACCACCAAGGGAATCCACTGCTTGTCACAGGGCCACCACCAAAGTAGTGCAGCATGTCACCATGGGAATAATACGCGCTGAATGTTAAATAATGCAGAGATTACTGCCAACGCTGACAGTGAGTAAATCACACCGAACAGTACACATCACATATATGACAGCGGTATGCGTCCACAGTGCATGAGCAACATCAAGGAGTGTGCACCGCGTATCATCTTGAAGACGCAACCCACACCATAAGACCAGGGCACAGCACACATTGTGGCAAGGGAACATGTGTGCATGCAACCAGGGACATGTGCATGTGAACCACAAATGTCTGCAGGCATGTGTCACAAGTAAAGCTGTCCATCATGAATTGACTGATGCAGGTGATAGTGGATATCCCTTGAAGACGTGGCTCCTCACCCCTGTGCGGAACCCACAGAACAGGTACGAAGAGGACTACAATCGTGCACATACCCGTACTGTGTGGTCATCGAGCAGAGGCACGTTTCAGCTGTGTCAGCCGGTAGGGTGGGGCACTCCTCTACAGGCATGAGAAGGTGGCCAAGATCATCATGGCATGTGTCATGCTGCACAACATGTCTATCTGATGGAACATGCCCCTGCCCCTGACATTGAACAGCAACCACCAGGTGATGATGAAGAAGATGAAGAAGATGTGGGCGCACATCATTGCGGTGGCAATGCGCAGGAGGGACGTGCTGTGCGCCAGTCTGTCATTGGCCAATATTTCTGAGACACATGTGTGCAGGGGGTGCCATGAAAGTGGGACTGAGGGCACTGGGTGTGGGAGTACATGGATACTATGCACTGTAAACAAATAAATGACACATACACAATAAGGAATGTCCACGCAAGTATTTTTTCAGGTATACAACGGGTGTATTAAACTGTAAAAAGTCAAAAGTGCTCATAGCCTCCACCTCTAACACTCCCTCTCTCCCAACAACTCCCCCACACACCATCTTCCCCCTCCCGCTCCCCCCACAACTCCCCCATACACCCTCTCCCCCTCCCTCCACAACTCCCCCACACACCCTCTCCCCTTCCTCCTGCCCCCACAACTCCCCCACACACCCTCCCACCCTCCCACTCCCCCCACAACTCTAAACACACCCTATCCCCCCTCCCCCACAACTCCCCTACACACCCTCTCTCCCCTCCCCCTCCCCCCACAACTCCCCCACACATGGTGTTCTATCGAATGCTGCAGGTTGCAGTATCAATTGCCATATTCAGGCTGCCCCTGCTACTTTTACTCACTTTCCGCATCTGGTGGGAGGCTGGTCTGAGTGGAGCTCAAAGAGGAGGTTGTGCCCGCTTGCTCCAGTCTTGGGGCAGGACGTTCTGTCCCCAAGGCATCCGCTAATTGGGAAAGGACCTGCCTTACTGCAGACAACTCCTTGCAGATGCGAGTTGTGCTCGTCTCAATGGCCTGTCTCAAAGACACTGTGTTGTCCAGGCCCTCCTGCCTAGCCTGGGCACCGTTGGATACAAACTGTCTGACAAGCCCTGTCAGCTCCTCCTGGCGTTGCTCCGTGTGTGCCATTTGCTGCACCCCATCCGGGACACCAGTGGAGGTGGTTGCTGAATGTGGCACGTGTCCCAGATTATGTGGCTCCACTGTGGGGTCCAGCTCCCTTGCCCTGGCTCCCCTCCAGACTGCTCCTGTGTGCTGTCATTGGGGGTGCTGAATGGGGTGATCTGGGGTGATGGTGGGAAGCTGGATGTGCTAGGTAATTCTGATGACTCATCCCCCACAGGGGCACACACCTGGCCATGGCTCTGTACATCCTCATCTCTCTGGGGTGCCGTGGCTGCCGCTTCCCCGACAGAGCTGTTGGCAGCTGAAAGGACACCATCAGCCACTGGCTCCTGTGCAGTGGGCACAGCAGTTGCTGTGGCAGTGGCCCTTAGCTACCCCAGTGACGTAGAATCCTGTGGTGCCTTCCCCTTCTGGGGCAGTTGTGGTTTGCTTTGGCCTCTTGATGTAGAAGGCCTGTTGCCTTCTTCCCTGCCCCTGATCTTATTTCTAGGAGTTGTTTCCTGCGCCGCTGAGTCCTGGGCCTCGCTCTCAGGATCTGAGCTTGTGGGGGACCGAGAGAGGGACGGCCTCAGTGACGGTTCTACATGCATCATGCATACATTGGTATTATTACTGTTCTGCACCTTAGAGAGGATTAGGTATTGGAGTCTTGACATTCACGTTGCTTGCTATATGGGGGGAGCATGCAGGCATATGTCAGGTTAACACATGTTTGAGGTGGTGTATGCTGTGTGACATGCATTTCCATTGTGGACTGCGTGCATAATGCCGTTTCCATGTTTGTGGGGTGTGTCTCAGGTATGGCATTGGCATGCTGCATGCATGTGGATGTGTCATTGCTGAGGGCGGCATCTAGGCAGGGGTGTGTCCATGTGTCTGTAATGGGCCATGCATTGCCTCATGGCACGGTCACATTGGTGGACTATCATCATACTTTGCATTACATGTTTTCTTAGGACACTCACCTCCATCTGTCGATGAGGCGGCGCCATGTTCCATCTTGCCCACACCTTCAATCGACTCTATGCTGATAGTGCTGGCGCAGGTTTCCTCCCAGCAGTTGAGTTTAATTGGAGAGCTAGGGCCACTGCCAGTAGCCAGGCCCTGGCTCCGGTTGGCCGACATGATGTTACGCACTCTGAGACGCAGGTCGTCCCAACATTTACGCACATGCTTCATTGTGCGGGGGGTGTTCCCAACTGTGCTCACTTCATGGGCTACTAGTTCCCAGATCTTTTTTTTCTTGAGTTGGGCTGCTCTCTTGAGGTCATTTGTGAAGACCACCTCAGAATTTTCTGCCAGTGTGTCTGCCAGCATTGTGAGATCGTCGTCCGAGAACCGCTCATTACGCTGCTGCGATGCCCCTTCTTCACTGCATTTGGCATGATGCTGGTGCAGTAGATGTTTTTCTTCTGTTGGAATGAGGATCCAAGTCCTGGGTAGTGAGTATGGCAATGGATTGTGTTTTTAAAGATGGCCGCTGTGCCCTTTCCCGTTCTGGTGCGATGACGTTACTTCTGGTTCCACTATTAGCGGTGACCGCTAACAGCGGTGGCCGCTATTAGTGGTGACCGCTAATGCCATATCCTTTGATGCCGGGCCCGTTATTTATTGGTGGACGGCGGCAGTAGTGCTGTCTGCGCTTCCCATGATGCCGCTAAGGGGCATTTTTGGGACTTTAGCAGCAAGCCAGTAATGTAGTTACCGGCATGTCGCTACGCTCATGCACGCAAACTCGTAATGGGCCACTGTTAGTGGCCTCTTTCCTACATGGCACAGTATTTACTCCATGCCAGTAAAAACTGTTTTTTACCCCCAACCTCGTAATGAGGCCCATTGTCACAACCAAATGAAGATATGAACAATGGCTAACCTACTGCTAGGGATCTGGAATCTGATTCCCTACAGTCGTCAGCCGTGAATGAGAGCATAAGTGGTGTTGTTAATCCAGTCAGTAATAATGTCTTGCTGGGGGGAAAGAATGAAGTGCCCCAATTAGATGCATTTAATATGTTCTCCAAAGAAAATATTGCAAATAGGAAAGCTATTGAATCCCTTGATAAACCAAAGGGGAAAACAAAAAGAGTGCTGGCTATTCAGAAAAAATCAAAAGACGACTCAAACTCTAGACGGTTTCTAAAGATTCGATCTGAGTAACACAAAAGAACTGAGGCCCAGTCCAAACAGAATAATGGTAAGAAGTCACCAATTACCATCATGCAAGGGGAAGTACCTACCCTCATGGCGTATAAACCTTTAGATGATCTGGTTGCAGCCTCCATTCAGAATAACACGCCTGAAGAAACTGTGCCACAGGTGGCATTAGTATTGAAGGAAATGGCAAATGTGTCCAGTAGGAATCATGTAACGGAAACTAATGGATTATCTGATCAAATGCACGCAGAAGTAAACAAAGTAATAGCACATTATATGTCAACGGCATCCGAGGGTCAGAGTGTGAACCCCTTTGTTGCACAGCCAGTGCCAGCTTGGTCATTTCCTTCAGTGTCTGGTTGCAAATCTGAAACTAATGCAACCAAAGAAGCTGCGCTGTTGTACTCACATGTAAATCAAAGTAACCTATGGACGACAAAGCAGGGTCAGAGAATGGAGGCTGGCATAAAAAACAAGCCAACATTCAATATACAACAGAACCAAGCATGCCATCATCTATTTATTATTGAATGCCGCCCACACCCTTTCATGACATTTTATTTGAATCGGTCTAGTATCTTAAATATATGCAAAGAACTGCCTCAATTAGGCAACATCAAGTCAGCAGATGTTGACAGAATTGAATTCTTGGATGATCATGATCTCCCTAAATCCCGTCTATATGTTCATTCAACAGTGTTGGCGGATTTACTGTGGAGCGGGAAATCCGCCTTATATGACATCGGATTTAATCTCTTTCGAGAAACCATCCTGATGGGCTTAGCTGGAGATCTAAAATCATCCAAGAAAAGTTTACACATTTATGGTACTGTTACTAGAAGCTTTGGCAGTGAGGAGCAAGGAAATAGCTGTGACAGCTCTTCCCAAGCATAACAACCCGCAGAAACAGAAACAATTCAGTTAGTTTCCTGGAATATTCGTGGGTATCATCATTTTGTCAATTCCACTGAAAATTCGCTCCATGGGTTTGATATAGTAGTACTCCACGACTCTTGGTTAATGGAGACTCCCATTTGGGAGGGTTTTGAGATTCTTTCCACGCCTGCCATAACTCAAAAGAGAGGACGTCCTATGGCAGGATTAATATTAGCCATTAGGACATCCAAACATTGTGTGTCCATTTCATGCTACTCTCCCAGTCCATATATTCAAGTGGTAAAATTACTAAAAGATCCACATGTTTTGATCATCATTAATATATATTGGGGGCGTTCCCATTTAAAGCCGGAATTATTTTTCAATTACATGGATGTAATACTTGATAACTTGGTTATGGAAGGCAATATTGACTTCATTCTCATCCTGGGTGACTTAAACTTGCATCTAATACCATACTCAGGTTGGAGGTTTAATCTGGAAAAACAACAGTGGTGCTCGATGATGGATGACAGACACTTTCTTATGGCAAATGGTGTAATTGAAGGGGATATTCCGGCAAGGTAGACATGGGGCAGAGGCCAGCTAAGAGCCATTATTGACTACATTTATACAAATATTGCGTTTCTGAATATAATTAAATCATTAGAGATCAAAGCTAGTGATAACAGTGACCGTAGTCAGTTGTGCTTGTCTTGGGAGTGGAAATTATTGCATAATCTGCCAAAGAAAGAGAGGTATAAAGGCCACGTTGAAGCAAATAACGCTAGAAACCGTCTTAGATGGTCTGATAGAACTTTAGGGGAACTTGATGAAGCTTTAACAGGCGAGGATGGAAAGTGTTATGTGTCGTGTATGTGAAAATTTGTATAAGTGAAATCGGCATCTCAGGGGCATAATTACAAACTTCAGCATGTTTTAGATATGGCAGTTACGATCAAAAAAACGGAACTAAGGTGCCGAATACGGCAAGTTAATCATCTGCCTGTATACGAAATGGTCCCCAAAATAAAAAAAAACTTAAGATGACTTATAAGAATTGGCAAAGGGGGAGGAAATCACTCTGCTTCCAACAGGATAGTGAGCAAAACATGGTGAGAAAATCAACTGCTGAAATGTGGGGTTAACTGAATGAAGCACGGATAAATTCCATCTCAGAAAATAAATGGTGCGAATACTTTCAAAATATCTACCAAACTCATTGTTTGGCATGGTCCTCCTCACTAAAAGAGATGATTGCTCTCATTTAGTGCAATTTACACATGAGGATTTGCTTTACTATGTTACAAAACTAAGCATGTCCCAAGCCCTAGGGCCTGATGGCCTAGACAATAGAATGCTGAAAGAGCATCAACAATTATGGGCCGCCCACCCTGGCCAACAAGATCACAATGCTCCAGGCAAAGATAAACAACAAAAAAGTACTATCACTGCTCCTTAAACTAATATCAAAGGTACCACCCCTAAGACTGCTACGAACATTCCACCCACCCCGCAACCTACACCAACTCCACACAGACCAGACACCCCCAGTTTCCACTTCCGCAAAGTCTCTATTAAAAAAAGTTGAGAAAGTCATTCTCTACCTCAAACCGTCCAATTGTCAGGGCGACCTGTGCCAAGCCCAACTCATAAAAGACGCAGCCCGTGAACTCTCACCTTTCATCACTAAACTCATAAATGCCTCATTCTCATCTGGCACCATACCCAGCAACTTGAAACACTCGTGGGTCCTTCACCTCCTTAAAAAACAAACCTTGGACCAAGCCATCCCAACCAATTATCGACCCATAACTACTGTGCCTTTCCTACTTAAAATCCTGGATAAAGTAGCATACCTACAAATTCAGCATCATCTGGAACTTAACCAACTCCTTGTAGTTCGCCAGTCCGGCTTCAGACCACAACATGGTACTGAGACTGCACTCCTAGACCTCAAGGCACAAATTAACACACTTAGAGACAAAGGCAAGACGTCACTTGACCTCTCTGCCGCATTCGATCTGGTAGACCACTCAATGCCCATTTGGTCACTGCATCTCGCTTCTCCCAAGAGGCAGTCGCTTGGATCCAGTCCTTCCTTAAGAACAGGACTATGAGGGTTTTCCCTCCCCTAGCAGCTGCAGACCCTGTACCCATCACATGTGGCATACCCCAAGGTTCATGTGTGTCTCCCACTCTGTACAACATCTTCACAAAGCCCCTTTTCGATGATCTAGACGGTCTAGTTATCACCTACACTAATTACGCAGATGATGCACAGATCCTCATCCTGTTGACGGGAGATTATGACAAGGATTTGGCCTTTGTGAAAAAAGTCTACCGCATGGATGGCCTCCCATGGTCTATGCCTGAATGATGACAAAACTGAACTCCTCATCCCAGGCTCACCCTCCAACATTAACAAATCTGGTCCCAATTATGCTTCCTTCATAACTGACACCAACAACATTACTGTGGCCAAAGTAGTCAAAACCCTTGGCTTTTACTTAGAGCCCACGCTTACCTTTGGCCTCAGCCACCCCCTATACCTGCAAGTTAATTAGAGCAGCCAAACCCTTCCATTCCCCCAACAATTGCGTCACCCTAGCTAGAGCACTAGTTTTGTCTAAATTCGACTATTGTAATACTCTATATATAGGCAGCAATAACTACATTACTTCCAAAATTCAGACCCTTCAAAATAATGCACTAAGAGCTGCCCTTAGTCTTCCTAAAAATCACCCAAATATCACACCTCAGGAGATCCGTCAACTGGCTCTCCACTAAAGACAAAATACTCCTTAAAACTGCATCTCTGACACACAAATGCCTCAACCACGCAGCCCCTCAATACCTAATAGACAGATTCACCAGACAAACAGCCGTACGCCCCCTAAGAAAAGCCAACTCCAATCTCTTGCTAGTACCCAGATTCAGGCTCACTAAATCCGGTGGGAGTAGTTTCCCTGGCAAAGCAGCACAACACTGGAACTCCCTTCTCCCTGCCTTAAGGGAAGATCTCCCCTACTTACAATTCAGATCCAACCTCATTCATTGGCTAAAGGAACATGACGTCTGATCATACCGAACAAGCCTCTCATGGATCCACTGTATATATGGTCTGCCTTTTTTATGCATTCCCCCTACAAATTGTATGTACCCTTGTTTTTGTCTCCTTTCTCCATGTTTGTGCCTGTACACAGCACTGTAACCCTGGCTGTAGTTTATCTAATCCTGTTGATTCTGTAACTTAAGCTGAACAACCCTTATCATGCCTTCGCGCCCGAATACCCTTGGGTCTGGTGCGCAATATAAATAATAAAACAAACAAAACAAACAAAGTTTTCACCCATGTCATGAGGCAGGGCGAGATTCCATTATCGTGGAAAAAAATCTATATTAATTCCATTGTTCAAAAAAGGGAACAAATCGGATCCGAGTGCATATAGACCAATAGCTTTATTGGACTGTCCGGGCAACATTTTTGCACGCCTTGTCCTGAGAGACTTCAATAGTTGGTTGTCTGAGAAGCATTTGAGGGATCCGTTTCAAACTGGGTTTCTAGCGTCACTTGGCACTAGCATCAATCTCCGCATATTAAATGCAATCATAGCCAAATATCAACATCTAAAGCAACCGCTCTATATAGCATTTATTGATTTTTGTAAAGCTTTTGATGCTGTCCTCAGAGGACTTTTAATTAGTAAACTGATGCCCCATGATTGCCCATGGCATATTTTGAAGTAGTTCATAGAATTTCACAGGAAACGTCTATACAAATAAGACTGGACAGAGATGGTCTATTATCCGATCCAATTTTGACATCAAGAGGGTTGAAGCAAGGATGCATACTTCCTTCATCCATCTTTAACTTTTTTATATCAGATGTAGGTATGGGGCTTTTGGACTGCATAACTGACTCACCCAAATTAGGGAACCAGATCATAAGATGGGTTGCTTTACGCGGACGACCTCGTCTTAATTTCGAAGTCACCCATAGGCTTAAATAACATGCTCCAAGCTGTGGAAAAGTATGCTGATGACAACCAAATCTCAATGTAAAAAAGACCCGAATAATAACATTTGGCAAAAAGAAACAGCGTAAATCTACCATAGCATGGCAAATAGATAAAAATAGAGTCAATATGGTAACGAGTTATATCTACCTCGGTGTAAATGTTAATAAGGATATTAAAGATCTATCATATGAAATACGCTTGCAAAGGAAAGCAATCTCACTCATTTCCCAAGTGCGAATTATAAATGGAAGATTTTGCAAGTTTACTATTCAACCATTATTGGTCTTCTACAAACAGAAAGTCTTGCCCATCTTATTGTATGGTGCCGAGACAAAAAAAGGGAGTCTGCCCAAAATTTTGAATTTATTGGAAGCAAAGTTTTGGAGAACACTGGTAAAGCTGCCTTCATCTGCACCATTGTCACTGATTAGACATTAACTTGATCTGATCTCTCTGTATGCTGGGTATAAATGGAAAGTGTGTGCCTTGTGCAGAAAGTGCCTGTTAGGAAGGAATAGCAATGGTCTATTAAGAATATTGTCAAACTATATGCAACTATGAAATGATATATTTATGAAATGCTGGCGATCTAGGGCACAAGAGTTTTTGAGCGCTGCTGGTATAACTGAGGAATTGCTCTTACAGAATCCTGATCGAGCTGAAATAAAGTTATGGCAAACTGATTGGATTGCCACAAGAGAATTGTGTGAGAATTATAAAACTTTCATTATGAAATCCATTTGCCTCAAAAAATATGGAATAGTAGAACCCTATCTCACGAAGTCCCCCAACCCGCGGCATCGCTCAGATCTCCTGTGTTTTAGATTCAATTTATGGAAAACCAGAGAAATTACAACAAGGTGGTACTCACAAGACCAAATAAAAAACATATATCGATTTTGTGATAAACCCTTAAAAACACTGGAACATGTTATAAGTGAGTGTGGCAACCTGTTATTCCTATGCCTCCAATATTATAAAGATCTATTTCACTCCTTCATATGTATGGATGCAAAGGATTTATGGATCCAGGTCGATCTTATACGTTCGAAATCAATTGGCTATGCAACAGTAACATTTCTGTCTGAATTGAAGTTAGAAACAGAAGCCATTGAAGGTGTCTAGTCAAAGGATCGAATATAAAGGGTCGACAGGTCAAAGGATCGACACCAAAGGGTAGACAGGTCAAAGGATCGAATTTATTTTGATTTTTTCACATTTTTTATTGGGGGAAAAATAGTGGTTTTTAGCAAAAAAAAGGGTGGTTGGGGGGAACCCCCCTCAAAAAAAAAAAAGTGAAAAAAAAAACATTCAATCCTTTGACCTGTCGACCCTTTGGTGTCGATCCTTTGACCTGTCGACACTTTTACTGTCGATCCTTTGACCTAGAACCGGCATTGAAGCCATATCTGTAACATCTGGGCTAGAAAGAATTGCCTAGGATATGTGATTTTCGTATATTTTTTTTAATTATCTTAGTAATTGCTTCTTATGTTTTTAAATGAAATAAGTGTAGAAATATTTTTAATTGTAATAAATTGTTATTTTATGTATATTCTGTTGAACGGTTGAACTTTTCAGCCATATCAATAAAAAAAACATTTAAAAAAGGCTCACACTCTTTCCAGGTAAAATAATCAAATCCTAGAATTCCAGCAAAGGTGCTGGGGGTGTCAAAAGGTAAGGGAAATTTGCACATATTGAGAACTATCCCTAAAAGGCAGTTGTTCCTGGCAGTTCCTGTAGATTTCGCTGTTCCTGAGCCGCAGTTGTGGGGACAAGAGGGAGGATGTCGGGAGGTTCCTGCACTGCACGGGGAGGGATCCAAAAGCTTGGCAAAACATCGGTTTAAGGTGTGAGTGCCTTAAAGTCCACAAACTGGTATCCTTCTCACTGGCTATCCGGTTTTCAACAGCACTCTGAAGAAAATTCGACCAGTATGGAGATGGTTTCCAGGTGGCTTGTGAGTTGGTTGTTCCCACCAGCTCAAGGGAAGAAGTCGTCCTTGAAGTGGTTTCTCTGTCGAGGGAGTTTCAGGCAATTCGGACCTGCAGCAGGGCTTCACTGAGCAAACCAATGGTCCAGGGGTTGCAGCAGTCGTCTTCCTTCAGCTCGTCTTCGGTTCTTTCGTTCCAATGGTGGACTCTGCCTTCCAAGTCCCAAAGGCCTGCTTTTAAACCGTTTTGTCCCATTCATTCCAGCCTAGCTGTCACTCACCCAGGAGGGTGGATGTCCTTGCTGGAAAGCCAGCCATCCAATCACGCCAGAGTGCATTCAGGTCTCCTAGGAGACTAAGCACAGGGAGTTCCGGGCACCTCCCTCACTTCCTGTCCACCCCAGACACTCAGACGACTAGGGCGGTCTTCAGTCCTGAAGCCCGCCAAAGGCACACAAACAAAGGGAACAAACCTGGTTTGGCGCACAGAGACAAACACTAGAAGGACCTTTCCAAAAAGAAATGGTGAAAAAAGTTGATCGGAACCTTTTTTTACAGAGGGGGCTCAGACGCCATCTTGAAAAACATGGCTTCCATTGATTTTAGCTACTGGATCGGTCGGGAAAATCTTGGTAATGCCACTGCCACCAGCCATTCTAAGAGGAAAGGGTAGCTTTTGAGGGCTACATGAGTTTTCTAGGCATAGGGATTACTAGTTATTCCCTCCAACACTCTGCTGTTAGGCAGTGTGTGCTGGGTCTAGCAATTTAAACAGACTAGCAAAGTCAATTTAACTTTACATTAACTGGGAGACAGTAGTCAGTCCCAGAGAAGGTATTTAAACCATGGTACGTCTAAAAGACATCCCTGTGCCACTGAACTGAGGGTGCTGTGTGACACACAAGAAAAATATGATGCCTATGGAGTTTGTATAAAACTCCATATCCAAAGAACACAAGAGTAAAACACACATCAAAACACATGAAAGAGTGGGAAAAAAGACTCACACTCTTTCCAGGTAAATATAAAAGTCCTCGAAATCCAGCAAGGTTGCGGGAGTCTCAAAAGGTAAGGGGAATTAGCACATTCATGAGAGTTTAGCACTGGTATGAGGGTCGTCGCTTACTTCTATATCCCACTCCTCCTCACCTGTATCTTCTGTTGAAGTATCTGGCCTTTTTCCTCTTTTCTTTCTGTCCTTGGGTTTTTTCTTGAAGAGATAGGACCTCCCTCGGGTTGAGGCCACTCTGCTGCCTTTCTGATGATGGCAAGCAAAAGGGCCCCCTCCCGATGGTGTCCAAGAGAGGAAAAAGCCAGAAGGCGGAAAAACAACTCTTGTGTTATCCACGTGGCACTGGGAACTCCGTAGAGAGAAGACTGCAGATACTGCAAGTCTGTGTGGGAAGATGAAAGTCAGAGCGAGTTCCAAAGGGCAGTACCAAATGTCCAGGAAAATCAAACAGGTAGGTCCCAGTAATGAAGGGCTAAGTGGAGAGAGATATCAGGATACGGATCCAGAGATATGACTACTGGCCATAGCTCCAAAGCGTGAGAAAAAACAGTGGGGGCAGGCTCCGGAAGGTAGATGGAAAAGCCTGAAAGGAAAACAGCTGACAGGGGAGGATCAGGCGGGCTGAAAATGGCAGGAGGACTGATAGCAAAGAAAGCTGAGAGAAACAGAGAGAGAGAACCAGACGGGACGAGAGACCCGGAAGGAAGGGTAAAGACAGGGGTGAAACCAAGCCAGGAGAGAAGCTGAGATGGGGACCAGCGCAGGAAGGAGGAGACAGAAACAAAACGCAGTGGCCTGAAGTATATACCGTAGGTGGTAGAGAGAGGAACCGTAGGGAAGCGGACAAAGGTAGGAAAGGAAAAGGCACCTAAAAAGAGGCACGCGTATAATCACAAAGTAGCAAGAAACAGCGAGTAAACTAGCGTCAACCCAGATGTAAGCGAACACAAAGGGTTGCAACGCAATGCGGGGAAGGAATGGGCAGGGATATGAAGCAGAAGAAAGAAAACAAAACAGAAAGACTAGACCTATGCTCCACAAGGGACAGGAGCGTAGTGGAACAACCTAATGGTGGAACAGCCGCCAGGCAGACCAAACACGGCAAGGGAGCCAGCGCGTGACAGTATACCCCCTCCCGTAGGAGGGACCACCTGGCTTACCGGGAAGGGACCGATGGAACCTTCGGACCAGAACTGGAGCGTGCACATGGGATCTAGGTTCCCAGCAGTCCTCAGAGTGAGGAAAACCCGTCCAGTGCACAAGATATTCCAGCCGGCCCCTTCTGTACCTGGAGTCCAATAAACACGCTACTTCGTACTCATCAGGCTGGGCGTCCACCGGCACTTGAGTCCTGGGACAGGAATGGGCATAGGGATCTGGCAGGTATTCCTTGAGCAAGGACGAGTGAAAAACAGAGTGAATGCATTTCATATGAACCAGCAGTTTCAGTCGGTAGGCTACAGGATTGATTCGCTCCAGTACAGGGTAGGCACCCAAAAACCGAGATGATAGCTTGGAGCGCCGCAACCATCGGGGTAGAAACTTAGTGGACAGCCAAACCCTGGTTCCCTTCTGTCACGAGGGGGACGGGAGGCGGTGGGGGATGACCTGAGTACAGTAACGGTTGGGAGCTTCCTCAAGGCTTTTGTAGGCTGTCTTGTGTGCTTCTGAAATGTCTGTAAGAAGGTCATCCACAGAAGGGATAGAGGCGGCTTGGAGGTTACCGGGTAAAAAAGATGGTGTATGGATACCATAGGAGCAATAAAAAGGGCTTAACGAGGTGGCTCTATACTTGGAGCTGTTGTAAGAGAACTCGGCGGTGGGCAATAAGGCCACCCAGTTATCTTGCTGATGGTTCACAAAACACCAGAGATATTGTTCCAGAGAGGCATTTAGTCTCTTGGTTTGGCCGTTGGTCTGAGGATGGACTCCTATAGACAAGGCCCTCTGGATACCCAACATGGCGCAGAGGACCTTCCAAAGTGCCACGTGTACTGGCTTCTCCTGTCGGATATGATCTTTTCAGGGAGGCCATGGAGATGAAAGATATCTCTAATGAAGATGGTTGCCATCTGAGCCGCGGTAGGTACCCCCGGCAGGGGGAAAAAATGTGCCATCTTTGTGAATGTATCGACAGTCACCATGATGCAGGTACACCCTTCCGAGAGGGGTAGCTCTACTATGAAGTCTGTAGTGATTGTGTTCCATGGTCTAGTAGGAAGAGCATCGTGGTGTAACAGACCAATCGGTCTCTGGGTGTTGTTCTTGGATCTACAGCAAACCGGGCAGGAAAAAACATAACTGGTTACATGTATATCTGTAACCTGTACAAATTGCGCCCTGATGCCTCCGGGCCTGTGGGTTTGCACGTTACAAATAAAATAAATACAAATACAAATACAAATACAAATACAAAATTAGCTAGCAAACCAGGCCAACAGAACTGCCACTTGAGCAGATCCACTGTGTTGGAGACTCCACGGTGCCCCGCCACAGGACTGTTGTGGCACCATTCCAGAGCACTCTGTATGGAGGGGGAGTCCGGAAGGAACAAGCGTCGGTTGACAAAAAGCAGGCCATACTTCTTGCTGACCGTGTCCCGTGTGGTGAGAGAACGCGGTATCGGAGCAAAGACCGTGGCATCCTTCAACTTCTGTAGGAATGACGAGACCTGACTGATGCTCTTGTTGAATGGGAACAGGCGTCCAGGAAGATGGTCTGGGGATGAGCCACAAACTGGAACTCGAGAGAGGGCATCCCCCTGTACGTTCTTGGTACCCGGCAGGTAAGTTATCAAAAAATCATACTGGGCAAAAAAATGTACACATCTAGCCTGGCGGAAGTTGACACACTCCATCTGCTGTATGACCCTCAAGTTCTTGTGATCAGTCCTGATGATAAAAGGATTTATGGCGCCTAGGAGCAAATGACGCCACTCCTCGCATGCAGTTTTCATGGCTAGGAGCTCTTTTTCGATAACCAAATAGTTCACTTGGTTGGGAGTAAGAGTCCTGGAAAGATAAGCCACCGGATGCTCGATACCATGATGTTCCTGTAGTAGAATGGCACCAAGAGCGGCCACATAGGCATCCGTTTCCACAACAAAAGGAAGTTTCTGATCGGGCTGACGCAAAATGGGAGCCGAGCAAAATGAGCGCTTAAAGAGGGCAAAATCTTGATCCGTTTGCCCAGTCCAGAGAAAAGGGGCCACAGTCTTCTTGAGCAGGGATGTAATAGGTAAAACAACCTCGGAGAATCCTGCAATAAATTTACGGTAAATGGTGGTTAATCTCAGGAACCTCTGGACATCCGTCACCGATGTAGGAACAAGCCACTCGAGGATAGCTGTCACCTTGCATGGATCCATCTGAATGCCAGCACTGGAAAGAATGAAACCCAAATACGGTACCGTGGTAGCCTGAAAAACGCACTTGTTGGGGTTGACCAGGAGGTGATGTTCTTTGAGGTGCTGAACCACCTGACGGAGGTGTTCTTGGTGAGCATTGTAGAGGAGGTCCCAGATATGGCATGTACCCCCGCCCCCCATTGCGAGTTGCCAGTAAAATACTCGCCAAGGTATGGAACGTATGAGGAGCAACTGAACCAACAAAGAGCTGCATTGGGCCTCTGCCCTGTGTACATTAGAAGATCAGTACCTGTTGAAATGCCAATAAGCAGACAGCCCAGAGCAGCACGGTACCCAATCAGACAACCATAACAGCTGCTGATACAAAACAATGAGTATTTACAGACTGTCCGTGAGGAGATACAAAGAGCCCTGATGGAAGGCAAACGATGATGAGAAGAGGGCCTGGACAGACTAATGCATGAGGAAAGACAAGCACGCCAGTGCGAGTAACTACGAAAACAAATGTAATGGACGCAGAGAAGAGACAATGTTAAAACATGAGGAAACAGAGCTACGTGACAAGATGGAAGCAACCAACCTGGTAAACGTGTGTAAATAGGCTTGAAAGGCAAGATGCTAAGAAATCGGTACTGCTTGCAATGCTTAGTAGAAGATAGAGCGGCAAGCGCCAACCATATATCTACCTCAATAAGGCACAATGTACACGTGCGACTGCATTTTGTAAAAGCAGAAGTACACCCAGGTGGCCAAGGCCTAACTGGTCGGGTCTCATACCCAAGCCCGAGCCAGGGGAAAGAGCGGAATCAAAACTCAACAAAGGACGGCTCAGGCCTGGGAAATCGGGGTCAACCCAATAGAGGGAGGCGAGCATCAGCTAAGGAGAATAGAAACTCCAGAGCATACCAGCTCACCCATGAAGGTCAAGATAAGAGAGGCCCAGGCAGGTGGCAGGGCCGAAGCAGAATGAAATACGCGAAAAGCTGGAAACTGAAGCAGATTCACTGTGAACCAACACGTGACCAGCCAGGCGCGAAGATGTACCACCGTCTGATGTCACCCAGATCCGAGCAGTGCCATAACTTTCCCTGATAAGAGACTACAGTTTTGAGGCCTTCCTTAGCCAACTAATTGACACATCGCCCTAAAACCACTGATTGATGGAAGGGAGGCAGGGTGAATCCTGGGACACTAGGCACCTGGGTGTCCAGCCTGCTTGCTGCTAATTAAAGTGGAGATTTTTGTTTAGGGGTGTAACCTGCCCAATCACAATGGATCAAGTTATCTGGAGACCTATAGATACTGTAACCGATAGGACATCGTACTTATGGTGACGTCAATCACGTGTGATGTAGAGGGATGGGCGTAGACGCCCACCAGATAAGAGTTAACCAATCCGCATGCTCTATTGTCATATATAGATATAACACCTATACTTAAGTTCCCCTTCCCAACCAATTATATTGCGTGATGATTTTTTGTAGAATTAGACGTCAATGATGACGAGTTTAGCATGTAAAAAAGGCTGTTCGGCTGAAGCTCGAGGAAGTCAGAGCGAGACAGGTGTTTGTGATGCTACTGATTTCCATATGCGGATATATGTATTATTAAACGCACTTCCCTTTGCCAATTTATTGAGTCCTAATTTTTGAGATGTGCTGGAGTATGTGAATCCTACACCCTGTCCTCACATGGTGCAGCTATCTAGTATTACAAGTTCTCGGGGGGTTGAGTACTGACCAATGGGCCCATCAGTAATTTCCTCGCCTCCTGAACACTTGGTAGCGTGAGGATGGTTTCGGCCATCGATTATTGATAATCGATTGGTATAGTTATAAGACACCCTTAGACCGACGGCATGAAGTAACTTTGGGCCTTTGGTTACATCACAAGTCCTTTCGCCATTCTGGCTGAGTAGGCCGAGAAGCTCCCCGTGGACAATGATAGAGTAAACAATTTTAAAAAAAATCTGCAGTGGGTCTGAAAGAACCCGCCTTTCCAAGCATAACCCTTCTCATTCCCACTGGCAGCGGATCGGACGAAAAAGTTAAAAGCGGGAAGAGGAAGGGGCGGTGATCCTGAAGTTCCAGAGAGGAAAAGAGGCGGCATCGGTGAGTGAAACAACAAAACTCATTACCTTGGCAAATGTCTCATAGGCATTAGAGCAAGTAGGGGAAAGGTAACGGTGGGTGGCGGAGAAAAAAAAAGTAGCTAGAGGTAGAGAAGAGAGTATATATTTAAAGGGTTAATGACTCGAGTATAAAAAGAAAAACATATATAAAGAGGAATACCAGGGGGGCACCTAAGCCAAAACGTAAAAGAATACCAGGGGGGCACCTGAGCCAAAACGTAAGAGAATACCAGGGGGGCACCTGAGCCAAAACGTAAAAGAATACCAGGGGGGCAGCTGAGCCAAAACGTAAAAGAATACCAGGGGGGCACCTGAGCTAAAACGTAAGAGAATACCGGGGGGGACACCCGAGAGAAAAACGAGAATTTGCCTTGTTCCTGCGCTTTAAAGAGTGGTCAGAAGGAACGTGAACCCAGAGCCCACAGAGGGGGGACAATTTAGGCTACGATTATGTTTAAAGACGGAATTAACCGGGTTCATTCAAATCCCATGGTGGGGTATGAATTAGAAGGCATGTACATGTATGTCCAGTTCGTGTCTGTCTAGTCTGTCAAGTGTCCGTCATATGTGTCCTACTGCATGTTAAATGTTCAACAATTGTATTGCTGATTGATTGAAATGCATTTTGGCCTTATGCTATTCTGTAACTAAGGGGGAATCGCCAGTGAATTGATGGTTTCTTTTGAATTAATTGATAGTATACATTTTGGCAGGAAGAAGTGGATTGGAGTTTGCAGTTGTGGTGCTCACTCATACTAGTGGAAAGATTAAAAGATTGTGTAAATATTGTTGGGGTCAGAGTTAGGAGAATGGAAGAGGTTACCCCACTTGCGCCCTTGTGCAAGCAACTGCTCAAGCATGCAACAAAATTGAAGAAATATAGCCAGGAGTGGGTTAAGGGTACTGCCAATAAGATGTTTATGCCTTGGCCCCAGAATGGGTCATTGTCTAAGACTGTTTTACAGCACATGACAACCTTCCTACATGCCACATATACTGGCAAAAAGCTTGAGAAACGCCTTGCTGTTCTCGAACTTTGGAAGATGTTTGAGCAAAAGAAGGAAGAAGAACCACCTGCAGACTGGATATTAAATGGAGGGGGGTCAGACGCCTACCGCGCCACCAGCCCCGCCAGAATTAGTCATTGAGGGAAGCAAAGCAGAGGGTCTTTACCCGTTACGAGAACTCAAAGCAGCCACGGGGTACAGTAACCCCGCATATGAGTCACCTACATGTAGTAGTGACGAAACTAAAGAACAGGAGCAGGAAATTGATTTGGCCTCCACAGTCCCGAGGCACAAGGAGAGGTGCGGCGATGGTAGTAAGGATCAGGCACAAGTGAGTGCACCTCTCGATAAAGAGAGAGAGGGAAAGGAGCAGAAAGGAAGTGATGAGACAGCATTCGCGAAAGACGAATGGATGGGAGGACAGATACTATTAAAGCTAGATGGAAAGGGAGGTGATGATGTGCAGACGAGAGGAAGGCACAATGAAAAGCAAAGAAAGGAGAAAGAAGCAAGGGATGAAAGGACGAGAAAGAAGCGTAGATTAAGGCGAGAACAACTATATCGCAAAGAGCAAGGAATACCGCTCAGTCGCACACAGCATGCAGCCTATGAAAAATACAGGCTGAACATGTTAAAATTGGAGGAAGAAAGGAGACTGCACGAAAGGAAGGTGAAAAAGCGGGAAGACGAGGAGAGTAGAAGGGCAAAGGAACGTAGAAATGAACGAATGAGAGAGGTAGATAAGGCTAGAGAAGAAGCAAAAAGGTGAAAGGAGATAGATGAGGAATTGGAACGAAAACGCAGACAAAGGGCACGAGATCTTGAGTATTTGAAGCGGGTAGTCGTTAAACCCAATCCTACAGTAGAGTGGGAAGACATAGAAGAATTCTTTCCTGCAAGCAATGCGGTATCCGGTACAATCGGGATGAATGATGACGATGACTTCGATACCAGAAGCATCGGATAAACGATTGATAAAATATATGACGAGATGGCACTAGAGGTAGCCCACCAAGGGGGAAGGGAAGATGAGCGCTTAGAGAGCACTCAGCTATATGACATGGAGGATACCACCCAAGGTAGTGGGAGCAGGGGACTGTCCCTTGATAGACTTGAGATCAGGCAAACCGAAGAGGATGCAAGGAGTTGCGTAAACTGGGATTACGCAGGATCGGACTCCGGTGGGGATACGAAGGACGAGGCACAGGAGGAAGGGAGATGATGTGAAAAGCCGCTCCCTCGAGGCCAAGGGGTACGATGGTCCGATGCCAGTGAATCTGAAACAAGGACATCGAAGCCTACCAAGGCACATGGCAAACGTGAGGGAACACCCTGCGATCAGAGGGGGGAGCCAGCATCCACCTATACAGGCAGATTAAGGGCTTTGCCGGATAGACAGCAAAATGGTAATTGTGTCCCGCCAGTAGTCGGGAGGAGTGGGGGAAAAGAAAAGGAAGATTGTGCCTTTCAATTCCCGCTGCAAGAAAAAGGGGGCGTGAGGCCACAATACATTCCATGGCCACACATGGACCGAGAAAACTTAAAAAATAAACTTCCAATGCTGACATCTTGGGCTGGGAAATGGATACACGAGTTAGAAAAGATGACTGGGGAGTCACCTTAGCTATAGGGGGCTTCAATGGCCTCCTGATCGCCATACTTGGTGAAAGGGCTGACGATGTGTGGAAACGGGCTGGGTAACCAAGGGTAACGATAACTAACACTACCCATGATGGTGCAACGTTTAATAATTGTAGAGCAGCAGTGTGGAAAGCGCTGTGAACGCTATACCCAGACACATCAGACATGGGAGCTATAATGACTCAGAAAATGAAAGAGTCAGATAATCCGTTGATTTATATCCAAAATTTTCAAGACGCGCGGGTTCTCGAAATGCATGAGTCTTGGTCAAAGTCTATCCCTGTCTTCTACCACATACTGTGTCAAGGGTTGCCTGAACCGGTGCAAAAACAGCTCAAGAAATTGGTAGGGATCAAAGCCAAACCGTGGGCCGAAATTCAATTGACAATTGCACAATACTGCAGATTGTTACAAGAAAAGAACTGAAAAAGGAAGCACCCGTAAGGGGGAGGAGGCGAAGCTGGTACAAAAGAAGCTCTTGAAGTATACTCTCGAGGGAGCCATATTGACCAGCCCAGCCGAGCCCAGCACGCAGCAAGTAAATAACCAAGCTAATACGGGATATTACCCGAGGGGTAGAGGATTTGGAGGAAGAGGATGGCAAAGTGGCCAGGGAGGTTTCCATGGTAATCAGGGAGGTTTCCACGGTAATCAGGGAGGTTTTCAAAATAACCAAGGCGGATTTCAGAATGAACAGATGAACGGTCAAGCTATGCCGGATGGGCATTTGGTCCGACCACCACCAGTATGCTGGCTGTGTAGAATGACAGGACATGTGCTCGCGCATGTGCAGAAACCAAGGCATGTGGCAAAATGGCCAAGGAATGGGAGCAGGTATGGTGAATCAGCCTGCTACCCCGCAACAAGGCAGTGCGCAGGGCCACGTAGCAGCAGCAGGCAGCAAGCTTGTAGCAGGGTTGACAACAAGGGTTTCAACCCTCAAACATGGAGAACTTGCAACAGGGGCATCCCCAACAGGCACCATCGCCGGTGCCACAATGAATGAACAAAAGAGGAGGAACCAACCCCAGGAATGGGGGCATTCCACAAAACTACAGTGGGCCGAACCTATACATAAAATAGGACAGCTCATGGGAAACTCTGATGTGCTTTATCCTATCGGTGACACCAGACCCTAATAGGGAACCCAGGGTAAATGTCACCATAGGGGGGAAAGAATATTCCTTATTAGTTGACACGGGTGCGACGCATTCGTGCATACGAGAAGGCAAGTTTTCCTTGTCCGGCAAGGCTATAGATACTCAGAGTTTCAATGGAGCTCATAGCAGAGTTCCCTTTACGGACACACTCCCAGTCTCAGTGGGAGAGCATGAAATGAATGTGCCCTTATTGTACTCACGTCAGTCCCCAGTAAACATCATGGGTCGAGATTTGATGACAAAGTTGAATATGACAATCTTGTTTACTGAGGATGGTATAGTGTGCTCCATGCCAGGAATGCACTATTCTAATGTGTGCGAATGATCAGAGCATACTCTGGACGTGCAGCCATGAGAGCTATACCGCTGGAGCCAGAAGTATTCGCATATGGCGTACGAGTGCTTATGGCGGGATTGCCAGGCCTCGCAGACAAACCTATGAGAACCTCTGACGAATTTCTATTTAGACCAAGAATACCCATGCATGAGGAAGAGGGACAAATATTTCCCTTGGAAATACAATCTGCCGCAGTAAAGGGGAAGGTGGTCCTGGTAGAAGGATATGATGACGAAGGAAGGCAATGGAGTGCTGTTATCACCATTGAATACGGGTATCGAGTGACTGACGTCACGGATGACGATCTGTTCGAAGAACACCCTGACTTAGACAAGACAAGAGTGGAAGTAAGTCTCATATTCTGGGTCAAAATGATCAAACGAGACGTACCACAGAGAATGATGTTGGCGCTGGTACGTCCAGAATACTTCGAGGAGGACATGGCCCAGGTGCCTGTTGCAGTATGTACAACAGGGCCTTATGATGTAGGACTCCTGAAGGGGGCGGGAGAGGTGAAAATGAAACTAAAGTCAGGAGCGATCCTACCAAAAGCATGACAGTATCCCATGTCCAGAGAGGCGGATGAGGGGATCGCAAAGACAATTTCCACCATGATGGAACAGGGCATCCTAGTGCATAGTGACGTCAGAATCACCATGTAACACAGTGATCTATCCCGTCAAGAAATCGAAGGGCGGGTCTGGGCGTTTAATCCAGGATTTAAGGGCATTGAACTACATTGTTGAAGCAGAGTTCCCTCTAGTCCCTAACCCGTCTACAATTTTGTGTAACATACCCACTGAGGCAAAATATTGCATGGTGATCGATTTCAAAAATGCATTTTTCTCAATTCCGTTGCACTGTGACTCACAAGACTTGACATCGTTCACATTCAGGCAAATGCGCCTGAAAAGCACAAGGCTGCTACAGGGGTATTGTGAGTCCCCAGCAATTTTTAACAGAGTCCTGCAAATGGACCTAAGCAATATTGCGGTAGGCAGTGTTGTTTTGCAGTATGTAGATGACATTCTGATCTGCAGCACCACTGAGGAGCAATGCAGGAGTGACTCTGTCCAGCTACTAACGATACTAGCTGAGAAGGGGTACAAAGTTGACAAGGAAAAGTTGCAATACTGTCAGCAGGAAGTGCTGTACATAGGGCAACTAATTTGTCATGAAGGGAAAAAGAAAACCCCAGAAAGGGCTGAAGCCATCATGAACACGGCCAAGCCACGCACAATCAAGCAAATGCAAAGCTTTTTAGGCCTGTGCAATTATGTCTGAGCTTGGGTCTTTGACTACAGCCCGTACACCAAGCCCTTGCTTCAGGCCCTGAAGAAGGCCCAAGCGACAAAGGAAGAAATCGAGTGGACTGAGGCAATGGAAAAGGGTTTTTCAGAACTCAAGGGGGCAATTTGTAAGGCCCCAGTTCGTGGGATCCCTAATTATGCAGAAGAATTCTATCTATTCTCACATACCGATGGCAATTTTATGACGGCAGTACTTGCTCAACGAACATCGCTGGGGTGCAAACCTCTAGCGTATTACAGTGTGAGTCTGGACCCGGTTATGAGGAGCCACTTCCCATGCGCCGCCGCGTTTGCCATCGAGAAGGCATCTTCCATTGTGATGGGGTGCTCCATGACATTGTATGTCGAGCACTCACTGTTCGCCATACTGGAGAAGCCAAAAGGCACATTGACTTCAAAGAGAGCATCCGCCTATGAGGTAATTATCTCTAATCCATCGATCAAAATAGTTTGATGTAAAACGGTGAACCCTGCAACGTTCATAATAGAACCAGTAACCGAGGGTGAACCAGTCCACGACTGTGCAAACTATGAAGAATTCTACGATGAAATCCCAAGGGTAAAGGAAAACGCCCTGCCAAGTGAGGAGGTCATTTTCATTGACGCTTCTTCTAGAATCGACCAATAAGACGGACAAAAGTATACAGGCGTAGCCGTGGTGAAACACCTGGCGGATGGAGAGTTTCAGGTACTCGTCAGTGCGCGAATACCCTCTCACTATTCAGCCCAAGCTGCAGAACTGGTGGCACTGATACTCACCATAGAAAATCATGCAGATCAGGAAGTAACAGTGCACAGTGATTCTGCCTATGTGACTTCCACCGTGCACGCAGGTTTAGCATGATGTAAAAGGAGGGGTTACCTCCGAGCAGACGGCACACCAGTGCAACATGCAGCCTTACTGGATAGGCTGATAAAAGCACTACAGCTCCCAGTGTGCATAGCGGTCATGAAATGTGCCGCTCACACCAAGGGGACAGATTTCGTGTCACGTGGAAACCATGAAGCGGACACAGAAGCCAAGCGCATGGCATCCAAGAATGAAACAATCATGAACGTGAAGGTGGCATGTACCCATGAACGAATGGTGGTAGCACGAGCCACACCAGAAGCCTATAGGAATTTAATTGTGGTGGTGTGTCCTTTCTCAACACGGATAGAAGCAGGTCCCTGTACAGACCCCAATGCAGCCTGTACTGCACAATTTCTGGTGAGGGAAGTGTTCCCTAGGTGGGGAGTGTGCGAGGTAATGAGATCAGATAATGGGCCCCATTTTGTAAACACAGTGTTTGATCAGATTAGCTTGTTGCTTGGTATAAAGCACAAGTTCTCATCGGCGTATCAACCAGAGGGAAATGGGATATGTGAGTGGCTCAACGGACTGTTAAAAGAGAGAATAGCTAAGTTAAAGCTCACATTAAAGAAAGGATGGCTGCACTGTCTACCACTGGCATGGTATGCTCTTCGGAACCAACCAGGCTCCGACCATCATTTTACGCCACACAAAATTGTTACTGGTAGAAGGATGAGGACCCCTCTCACCCCCCGAGACAGGGCTTGTTTTGATGCCCAGCCTGCTAGGGAGGTTCTGGGAGCAGAGATGAAGAATTACCTTGACTGTTTCACATCCAGCGCCACTGTCATTTCAGGCCAGCTGCAGCGATGGCGTAAAGGGAACAGCACAGCACAAACCACAACAGACAGTGCTGATGCAGGCGCAGCTCACAGCCTTTGTGCGCCCCTTGTCTTCCCTGGCAGCAGCGGCATCATACGGAATTTTACAAGGAAAAAATGGGACGAGCCAAGGTTTAATGGCCCTTTCATCGTAGAGGACTGCACCCCGTCCTCTGTCAAGCTTGAGGGCAGAAGAGCCTGGATCTTCCTAAACGACATCAAACCGTTTATAGGGGAGAGCACTCCAACTGCATCCACCTCTGAGGAATCAACAGACAACAGGGAAGGACCTCAGCACGTGCAGACAATATCTATGGTGAGGAAGAAGGACGCATGAGCAGAGAAGAAAAGAAAAGAGCCCGTTTGTGAAAATCGTGTCCACACTGAACTTTTCCTTTATGCAACAAAAAAAAAAAGACAAAACCAAGCAAACGAACACTCTTTGCAGCCAAAGGTGCAGGGTAAAAGGAGAATCATATATTCCGGAACCGCAGTGACATTGCTAACTCGAACACGTTGAACCATACAAAGCATTGAACATGAATTCTAAGACTCTGATAAGTTATAAAATAAGACATTTTTGAGAACCAAAAAAATGTTAACCTAAAGCATTCAGTACCAAGACTTTGTGCACAGAATTTATGGTACATCCCGGCAGAAGTCTCAAGTGGGATGTACTCATCTACCTTCAGCTTGTGCTCCTAAGATATCCGTCACTCATAGGGAGAGGAACGAGTGTCACAGAATACATTCTAGATCCAGAAAATAAGAAGGTAATCAGGCAACTACTGACTGTCATCACAGAAGTCTTCACCGAGTTGCCCGAGCATAGTGAACAAGAGACTAATGCTCCGAATCATAAAGGAGTGCCCAGGACTTGTTGGGATAACCACAGATACACTGACTTTCATCAGAGATCCCTGAAACAAGGACTTTTTGAACCAAGTGTGGTATAAACTGACCCATGTGGTAGCAATCCACGCAGCTGGAAAGTGCAAAAACTGCTCACGACAAAAGAAAGACTTGTGATTGGGACCCAGCAAAACAAAACAAATGTCCATGTCCACTGCAGACACGCAGCTATCCCACAATGTCCTGATTAGACTAGCCACAGACTATCCAGAAATGGTGGGAAGGCCTGCTGATGTTGATGTTGTCACTTTCCTCAGAGATCCAGTCAAGTTCCTACACATGAAGACTCTTCTCCATAGGATTATGCTCCAAGTGGAACTGTCCAACTTCCACGAGAGTTCCTAAGGAGATTCCTGTGAGACTGTTCGCCAAAGGACAGATCGAGGGAAGTACAAAGACTGTTAAAAAAAAAGGGGGGGCCTGTGATCTAGAGGCCAGAAAGTAAGAGCGCATGTCGTTGACACCAGAAGACAGCAGATACACATTCTGAGTCTTCTTCCACCTTATTGAGAACTTTCCAGAACTAGTGGGTAGACCCATCACTGTCGACGTGCCCTCCTTCCTCAGTGACCCAACAAAGAACGTGCAACTCAACAGACTCCTGAGAGCTATCTTCTCGCAGCTGAGAAGCAATTATGGACATCCATTGCTAAGGAGAGCCTTAGAAGGGGGAGATCCACGATAAAACCTTTCATCATCCTTCCGCCGAGGACAGAGTAAGAAAACAAGGACAAAGTTCTCCATTCTGCTAACATAGGACAAATTGAGAAGAGCGGAAACAAGGATAACCACTTTGTGCTTGTATTTTATTTTTATTTTTATTTTTATTTCCTGTATTTTTCTTCTATTTTTCATCATCTTTCTGCCGTGGCGCAGATGGAGGAGAGAGACACTATTCTTCAACGTGCCAACGAATGACCAATTGGAAGGAACGGACATGAGAATTTCACCATCATGTTTTCTGTTTTCAACATCTTTCTTATTTTTTCCTACCTTCTCATATGTTCACTTTTACTTTTATTTTTATTTTTATTTTTTCGACATTTTATTTTTGCGTGATTTGTAGTGAATCCATCGCTTCATGGTGTCATTGCAAACAGATTCCTGCATGTCCTCAGGGCAAAGGTGAATTGGAGGAGTGCCCTGGGACTGTGTTTATTATAGAAATTCAAAATGAAAATGATATGATAAAGACGGTAGTCTAACCTTTCTCCATAGTCTAGCTAAACGGTGCTGTGCCGCATATCTCGAAACGACTGGTTACACCCATAAAGGGGACATTTGAATAATACTTGAATAATGCACGAGTGTCCCATTGTCTGTGCATCCACCAGATAATGAATATATGGGACCCACAAAAGCACCCAGATCATATATTGTCATCCCTGTTCCAAGCAAAGCTGGTGGTAAAGCAAATAAACTGGATTTGATTGTAATAAATAGTGACAGCTACACGGTTGAGGTTATGAATGATGAGAAAAGCTGGAGACAAGGTCAGCTCAGAATGAATGATAACATAGCACTGTCCACGGCACGCACCCACACACTGAATGCACACGAACAAGGGCAAGTGTCAATGGCTACGGAACCTCAGACCAAATCAACAGTAAAAGAAATACTGCCTAAGGAACGACCGGCTCCAGAAAATAGTGGAAGTAAACAAGAGGAGCAAGGCGAGAACCCAAGCATAGGGGGCATGACAGAATCCCTCAAAGAACCGGAAGAAGCCACGAAAGAACTTACTGAGAAAACACATGCGTTGGTTGAGTATGTGTTCCCGCTCATACTAAGAACAAAAAAGCTACATGAGGAGCTGAGCAAGAAAACCACGGAAACTGTAATAACGAGCACACCTGCTCCAACGCCAGAAATAAGCATCAGGCCTACAATGCTGCCACGTATTGGGAAAATGATGAGCCAATGGTGGTGGGAGGAGGTCTACAAAAGAATGCACAAGGGAAGGAAAAGAGACGCAAATCATCCCCCTATTACTGCAGGGCAGGAGATGAAACGTGCCCACCAAGGATAATACCCAAAAGCCTACCCGAACGGAAGAGCAGTACAGACGCATTCAGGGACATAGTGATAGACAATTACAGAAAAACGTTAAGAATCAAGAGAAGCCCATATGAAACCGACAACGAACTGAACAATTACTTGGACAGTACAGCCCATCTAGGAAACAACATTTGGTACCAACACATGAAGGAAGTTGGAAGGAGACAATCAGAAGGGGAATGTTTCGTCTGTGCACTCCTGCCATACAGCATGGGCAAGTCCAAAATCTTTGTAACGATACATGTCACACATAGAAATTTTCAACACTAGAGGGCAGTTTAAGGGGTGAGACGCCTCCTGATATGGGCCAATGAAAAGGGTTTCCCTGATGAAGACGGTTTTGTTCGGGACATCAAAACAAGAAACAGGGCGCACACCAAGAATCATGTGATTAGATATGTGAACCCTGATGTCAAAGGATCAGGAATAAGATAGGAAATAAACCTGAGACTGAATGTCCAAGGGAAAACAGCTGAAGAAGCTCAAGTCTGCAAGAACCGAGGCCAAATGCAGATCTCGGGGTCAGTAGTGTCTCCAAAACTGAGGGGAAGAAGGGGTCGTGATCTGCCGAGCCTGGATGGTCCTTGGAGCCTGCCAAGAGGCAATAGAACATTCACAAAGACTATACAAACCATTGTGGCCAAGATTGGTAAAACTGCTGACATGGGTTGAAGACAGAGGAGGACCCCGCAAATAATACCACTGGAAAACCCAAAACTGTGCTTCAGAAGTAATGGCACAAGGAAAATGGGGGAGAATCACAACTGCGGGTGAATATATGAAGCCCCAGGGATGTTGCAAGGAACTGCAGTCCTGATGGACCATTATTGGACATGTGGATCCAAGGCATATAAAAGACTACCAAGGAACTGGGGAGGCATATGCACACTGGTGAACGTCCATGTTACTGCACTGGTAATTCCATAAAATGAACTGAATTTGGACAGTTTACCGAAAGCAGGTGCTCATCTAAGAAGAAGGAGATCTGTGGAACTGGTATCCAGGATGAAAAGGGAAAATTACTTTTCTCCCAAAACAGAAGAGGCATTCCATGCAATCCCGTACAAACACAGGCTGTTTAGCCTCACCTCAACAATATTCACAACCCTACTCTTGCCCCACATCCAAGTTGGAGTGAATGCTAAATGGTTGCAGATAACCAATTGGGAATTATTGCAGATCATCAATACCACTATAAAAGGATTCAACACGATCAAAGAAGAGCTAAGAGCAATCAGACTGATGACTCTCCAGAATAGATATGTGCTTGACATGATTACAGCGATGGATGGAGGTGTTTGTGCAAAAATCGGAGAATCGTGTTGTACATTTAAACCATCGCACAATGAGGAAAATAGAACCCTCACCGAGGCCATAGACATGCTGACAAGCCTAAAGAACCAGATGACTGAGGAAATAGATGAAGTGGATGATGACAGCTGGTTTGGGAACTTATTCTCTTAGGTCCTGCAATGGATGGCTGACATATTCAAATTTCTGGGAGCCTTACTCGCTATGGTGCTGCTTGGGTTCTGTGTTATCAAGATAATCATCACACAGTGCCAGAAAACTGCAAAGAAGGCCATTGGGATGAAAATTATGGTCGATACCGAGCCAGGTTGGAAGCCCAGAGACCTAACACACAAAGAGATAAAGGACTTTGTGAAGGCCAGTGAATTTGCCCCAGAGGGAACAAAATTCACTTATCTCAAGAATCGAAGAAGGTATGAAGGAAAATGGATTTATTGCAGTCCAAATGGACAATGCCAGCTGATGACCTGGAACAAAGATGAGCATGTGAAAACAGCAGGAAGCTTGAAAGGGGTGATAAAGATATGGACACCAAAACTGCATACATTCACACCATCTTTTGCAAACCCAGAAGACGATGAACAAGACATTGAAGAAACAAATAAACTAAATATAAAGAAGGAAGCAGAAGTGGTCGATGAACCGACCAGAGGGGGGAGTGTAGAAGAGGTCCCAGATATGGCCTGCACCCCTGCCTCCTATTGCGAGTTGCCAGTAAAATACTTGCCAAGGTATGTGATGTATGAGGAGCAGCTGAACCAGCAAAGAGCCGCATTGGGCCTCTGCCCTGTGTACATTAGAAGATCAGTACCTGTTGAAATGCCAATAAGCAGACAGCCTAGAGCAGCACGGTACCCAATCAGACAACCATACCAGCTGCTGATACGAAATGATGAGTATTTACAGATTGTCCGTGAGGAGACACAAAGAGCCCTGATGGAAGGCAAACGATGATGAGAAGAGGCCCTGGACAGACTAATGCATGAGGAAAGACAAGCACGCCAGTGTGAGTAACTACGAAAATAAATGTAATGGACGCAGAGAAGAGACAATGTTAAAACGTGAGGAAATGGTGCTACGTGGCAAGATGGAAGCAACCAACATGGTAAACGTGTGTAAATAGGCTTGAAATGCAAGATGCTAAGAAATCGATACTGCCTGCAATGCTTAGTAGAAGATAGATCGGCAAGCGCCAACCATATATCTACCTCAATAAGGCACAATGTACACGTGTGACTCCATTTTGTAAAAGCAGAAGTATGCCCAGGCGGCCAAGGCCTAACTGGTCGGGTCTCATACCCACGCTCGAGCCAGGGGAAAGAGCGGAATCGAAACTCAACAAAGGATGGCTCAGGCCTGGGAAATCGGGGTCAACCCAAGAGAGGGAGGCGAGCATCAGCTAAGGAGGTTAGAAACTCCAGAGCATACCAGCTCGCCCGTGAAGGTCAAGATAAGAGAGGCCCAGGCAGGTGGCAGGGCCGAAGCAGAATTAAATACACAAAAAGCTGGAAACTGAAGCAGATTCACAGTGAACCAACACGTGACCAGCCAGGCGCGAAGATGTACCATCGTCTGATGTCACCCAGATCCGAGGGGTGCCATAACTTGATAAGAGACTACAGTTTTGAGGCCTTCCTTAGCCAACTAATTGACACATCGCCCTAAAACCACTGATTGATGGAAGGGAGGCAGGGTGAATCTTGGGACACTGGGCACCTGGGTGCGCATTCTGCATGCTGCTAATTAAAGTGGAGATTTATGTTTAGGGGTGTAACCTGCCCAATCACAATGGACCAAGTTATCTGGAGTCCTATAGATACTGTAACCAATAGGACATTGTACTTATGGTGACGTCAATCAACTGTGATGTAGAGGGATGGGCGACAACGCCCACCAGATAAGAATTAACCAATCGGCAAGCTCCATTGTCATATATAGACATAACAGCTATACTTAAGTTACCCTTCCCAACCAATTATATTGCGTGATGATTTTTTGTAGAATTAGACGTCAATGATGATGAGTTTAGCATGTAAAAACGGCTGTTTTGCTGAAGCTTGAGGAAATCGGAGAGAGACATGTGTTCGCGATGCTACTGATTTCCATATGCCGATGTATGTATTATTAAACAGACTTCCCTTTGCCAATTTATTGAGTCCTGATTTTTGAGATGTGTTGGAGTATGTGAATCCTGCACCCTGTCCTCACAGGGTGCAGCTATCTAGTATTACAAGTTCTCGGGGGTAGAGTACTGACCAATGGGTCCGTCAGTAATTTCCTCTCCTCCTGAACAGCATCAAAGGAGGATAAGTACACCAGGATATTTTCAAGGTAGATGATAGTAGTGTGATAGAGAAGATTAGAAAACAAGAGGTCCATAAACCTTTGAAATATGGACAGAGTGTTAACCAAGCCAAATGGCATAACTCGATACTCATAGTGCCCGTACGGGGAACGAAAGACGGTCTTCCATTTGTCCCTCACACAGACATGTAAGAGATGGTAGGCTCTTCTAAGGTCCAGCTTGGAGAAATCCACAGCTCCTTGTAGTGCCTCCAGGATATCCTTAATAAGGGGCATGGGATAACGGTCTTGTATGGTAACACGATTAAGGCCACATTAGTCAATGCAAGGTCGGAGCTCTTGCGTGTCCTTTTTTGGAAGAAAGAACAGAGAAGCCACTGCAGAGGAGCGAGAAGGTTGGATCAGACCGTTGCGTAGGTTGGAGTACAAGTATTTCTGCAAAACCTCCTTCTCCTTGAGGGAGACAGAGAACATACAGCCGAAGGGAACCAAGGGCTCAGACACTAGATCGATGGCATCATCTTCTGGAAGGTGATGTGGTAGTTACTGTGGGTCCTCATCACAGAACACTTTGTTGAAGTCTCCAAGGAAGGAGGGAAGGGGTATGGATCCCCAGGGTGGTCAGCGATTTAGCCGTTGCAGTAGAGGTGTCCACAGTAGAGTGGTTCATACCTTGAAGGCATGTCCTGTTGCAGTAGTCTGAGGTGAAGGCCATTTGATTCTTTGCCCAATCGATGGTGGGATTGTGTTTCCTGAGCCAAGAAACCCTGAGTATGATGAAGAAATGGGCGGCCCTGATGAGGTTTAACTGGATGGTCTCTGTATGCTGCATGACAGCCAGGGTCAATGCTACGGTAATATGGGTGATGAGGCCTGAGCTCAGGGGTTTGCCATCCACACCCTCCACTTTTTGATCTTTGTCCTTTTCCAGGGTTTCAATGCCCATCTTCCTGGCCCAAGAAGTATCAATAAAGCAGCATGCTGCCTCGCAGTCGACAAGAGCTAAGACCTCAATACTTCCTTTACTGGATTGGAGTTGGATACCCACTACCATGAGCCCATTGTCTTCAGTGGGAACGACAGTGGTAACGGACATAGAGACATAGGGACTGGAAGAACTTCCTCAGAGACTTGCCGTTTCTAGTTCCAAGGACGGCTGTTTCCCGACCGACGAGGAGGCACTTCTGAACAATCGCGAAGCATGTGTTTGTCGGATCAGCAATACATGCAGAGACTGTTGTCCTTTCTTCTCTTCCGTTCTTTGGCAATCCGGGGTCCTCTTGTAGTCCCTATTTGCATGGGTTCTTCCTTGGTTTGTCGAGGTGAGGAGGGCACCAGTGAAGGGGGTTCCAACAGGGAGGTACTTCAAATGTTTCTTCGCTCGGGACGCCTCTCACTGAGACGAACATCGACCTGCAGAACTGGACAGTAAGTCGGAGAAGGTAGCTGGTATCGGGGATCGGGACAACTCGTCTTTTAACTCCTCCCTTAGTCCCCTCCGGAAGATGGTATATTGGGCAGTGTCCAGCCAACGGTCTCTACTGCTCCACATTTGAAAGGTGAGATGTAGGTAAGCAGATCAGAAGCACCCTGTTGTCTATCCAATAGTTCCTCACTGGCAACTTGAGCTGATTCCTGCCTTTCAAAAGCTGTCTTGAATTGTGCTGTAAAAACGCCATAGTCCGTCAACAAGGGAATCGCGCTGGTGACCAGGGGAGTAGCCCAGGCTAGAGCATTCCCAGTTAGATTTGATATCAGGAAGCCCATGCGAGCCTGGTCAGCAGTGTAGGTTTGTGGGCGAAAGGTAACGTGAATTATACAGGCTTCCATGATTCCTTAAACTTTTAGGGTGAGCCATCATATTTGCCCGAGGTCAGAGACACAGGTGGGAGCTCGGTGCACTGCTGATCCCGATTGGCCACCATCTGCTGGAATGTGGCATTCCCAGTATTTAAGGCCTGGACCTCCTGGGACAGTCCTTGTTCTGCATTGATCAGTTCTTGTAGATGTTCTGCTGTGGCCATAGTTGTTTCCCTTTCTGGTTGTTGCAAACTGTCAAGCTGGATGAGTTTAGCACTGGTATAAGGGTCATCGCTTAGTTCTATGTCCCCCTCCTCCTCACCTGTATCTTCTGTTGAAGTATCTGGACCTTTTCCTATTTTCTTTCTGTCCTTTGGGTTTTTTCTTGTAGAAATAGGGCCTCCCTCGGGTTGAGGCCACTCTGCTGCCTTGCTGATGATGGCAAGCAAAAGGGCCCCCCTTCCAATGGTGTCCAAGACAGGAAAAAACCAGAAGGTTGAAAAAAACCTCTCGTGTTGTCCACGTGGCCCTGGGAACTCCATAGAGAGAACACTACAGATACAGCAAGCCTGTGCAGGAACATGAAAGTCAGAGCGAGTTCCAAAGGGCAGTACCAAATGTCCAGGCAAATCAAACAGGTAGGTCCCAGTAATGAAGGGGTAAGTGGAGAGAGATATCAGGATACGGATACAGAGATATGACAGCTGGCCGTAGCTCCAAAGCTGGAGAAAAACCAGTGGGGGCAGGCTCCGGAAGGTAGATGGAAAAGCCTGAAAGGAAAACAGCTGACAGGAGAGGAGCAGGCGGGCTGAAAATGGATGAAGGACTGATAGCAAAGAAAGCTGAGGGAAAGAGATAGAGAGAACCCTACGGGAGGAGAGACCCGGAAGGAAAGGTAAAGACAGAGGTGAAACCAAGGCTGGAGAAAAGCTGGGATGGGGACCGGCGCAGGAGGCAGGAGACAGAAACAAAACGGAACGGACCGAAGTGCATAGAGAGAGGAACTGTGGGGAAGCAGAGAAAGGTAGGTAAGGAAAAGGCACCTAAAAAGAGGCACCTAATAATCACAAAGTAGCAAGAAACAGCGAGTAAACTAGCGTCAACCCAGAGGTAAGCAAAGGCAAAGGGTTGCAACGCAACGCGGCGAAGCAAGGAAGGGGCTATAAACCAGAAGAAAACAAAACAGAAAGACTAGACCTATGCTCCCCAAGGGACGGGAGCGTAGTGGAACAACGTAACAGCGGAACAGCCGCCAGGCAGACCAAACATGCCATAGGAGCTGGCGCGTGAAACACTTGTCCCTCCCAGACTAAGGGCAGGAGGATTTCCTTACTCCAGTCTGTCAAACATCCTGGAGAGACCATCAGCATTTTGGTGGTCACACCCTGAGCTGTGTTCAATGGTGAAATCAAACCCTTGCAGTCTGATTGGCCATCTCAATAGTTTTGGGTTTTCCACTTTCATTTGCATCAACATCTCAAGGGTTCGTGGTCAGTCTGAATCACAAAAGTAGATCCATCCAAGTACGGTCTAAACTTGTTTAGTGAACACACAATAGCAAAACATTATCTTCCAATGATTGCCTACCTTGTTTCAGGTTCTTTCAACTTTCTGCTGATGGAGTAATTGGGATGCTCCCTACCTTTCTCATCCAGCTGACTCAGAACTGCACCTATACCAGTATTTGAAGCATCTGTTTGCACAATGAAGGTTTGGTTGTAGTCGGGAGCTCTTAAAACTGGAGGTTAACAAAGGGCTTTCTTAAGTCCTTCAAATACTTGAGTGCACTCCTCATTCCACCTGACCTTTTTGGGAATTTTGGATGAGATCACATTCAAGGGAGAAGCTATGGTCCTATAGTTCTCTATGAAGTTCCTATATTAACCAGTGGGGCCTGGAAAGGCTCTCACCTGGGTTTGAGTAGTAAGGGTGGCCCAATTTTGTACAGCTTGTACCTTGCTAGGCAATGGCCTGATTCCACCTCCTCCTACCTCATGGCCAAGGTAGACCACTTAACTCTGACCAATTTGACACTTACGTGCCTTTATTGTCAGATGGGCCTGCTCAAGAACCTGCAAAACATATCCTAAGTGATCAACATGTTTTTTTCCAAGTAGGGCTGAACACTGTATGTCATCCAAGTATGCCATGCAGAAGTCCTTCACCCCATTCAGAACTTAATTAACCATCCTTTGGAATGTTGCAGGTGCATTCATTAGTCCACAAGGCATTGCCTTAAACTGGTAGAGGCCTGCTGGGGTGGAGAATGTAGTTTTCACCTTGGCATGGTCTATCAGTGCTATTTGCCAATAGCCTGAAGAGAGATCAAATGTACTGAGGTACTTGGCTGAACCAAGTTTGTCCACAATTCATCTGTCCTTGGCAAAGGATGGGCATCAGTCTTTGTGAGTACATTAAAAGCTCTATAGTCCATGCAGAATCTCAACTATTTTGATCGTTCTTTTGGCACTAGTACAACTGGACTAGACCATGGACTGGTAGGTGGCTCTATTACCCCAAGAACAAGCATCTTGTTGACTTCTTCCTTTATGTGGGTTCTTACATGATCTGACATTCTGTAACCTCTGCTTTTAACAGGTAAACAGTCACCAGTGAGAATATCATGCTGGCCTCAAGGGGTCATCTAAAGGCTATCCTCTGAGTAGGTCAGGTAGAGGTTCACTCTCCTCCTCTTGAGCTGAAGCTAGAATCAAAGCTCCTACTTCTGGTCTTGAGACATAAGCTTTTAGGCGGTTGGTGTGAAAGACTCTGGGAGCCTCCTTTGGATTACCTAAGTCCATCAGATAGTTGACCTCTCCAAGTTTACCCACAACCTGGAAGTGTCCTATCCATTTGTCCTGTAAGGCCCTCCCTCTGCCTTGTAGGTACCATAACTAGAACTAGCTGGTCTTGAGCAAACTCAACCATGTTGGCCTTCTGGTCATGCCAATGCTTTGCCAGAGCCTGACCTGCTTTCAAGTTGTTTGATGTTTCTGCCTTCATGTGTGACATTCTCCTCCGGAGACCTATCACATAGTCAGTGACTCTCACTGGCTTGGGGGGAAGGAGCACTCTATAACCCCTCCTTAATTAGGACCAAGGGGCCTCTAAATGGATGGCCATAAAGAAGTTCAAAGGGACTAAATCCAACTCCCTCCTGAGGGACTTCTCTATATGCAAATAGAAGGTCTAACTTTCTTCAAAGGGGTTCCTCTAGAGCGCCTACCATGCTCTTCATTTTACGGTTAAACCTCTGTACCAATACATTTGTCTGTGGATGGTAGGCAGTTGAGAACTTGTAAAGTCACTCCACATTCTTCCACATGGCCTGCATGTAGTGGGACATACAATTGGATCCCCTGTCAGAGATGACCTCCTTAGGAAAACCTACCCTGGTCAAAATACCAAGTAGGGCCTTAGCAACAGCCTTAGTTGTAACAGTCCTAATAGGTATTGCTTCAGGATTCCTAGTAGCATGGTCTACCACAACCAGGATAACCCTGTTGCCTGAAGTGATTGGAGGGTCTAAAGGACCAACAATGTTGATTCCTACCCTCTCAAAAGGGACTTCCTCCACTGGGGGAGGCACCAGGGGTGCCCCATTCTTGTCTCCACTCTTGCCAGATATCTGACAAGTGTCACAGCTCCTAAAGAATGTGTCTACATCACACCCCAATTTAGGCCAGTAGAAATACAGAGAAAGCCTTTCCTTAGTCTTCTTGAAACTCAAGTGACCATCAAAGGAATCTCATGGGCTAACTGTAGGAACAGGTGTCTGCTCTCTAGAGACACTAGAAGTCTTCTGTAGTCCCCTGGGATAGACTCAGTCAGTTCACTGTAGAAGAGGCCATCTTCCCAGTACAACCTATGCTTTCCTGGCTCTTTCCCTTCCAGCTGGGAAGCTGCCTGTTGGCAAAGACCTTCCAGAATAGGACACTCTCTTTGACCTCTGCTGAAGTCTGCCCTACAGGGTCCACCTTCTGCCAGTAAAGACTGCAGCTCCGGATGGGCAAGGTCCTGTTCAAGCTCTGATCCCTCAGCAGCTGATTCAACAACACAAGGTTGTTCCACACACTCAGCCTCCGCTGGTGGAGGAGACACAGGTGTGACTTTGGACAGTCCTCTCGGGGATGTCCTTGTGGGTAGCACAGGAGTGCTTGCTGGCTTTTTCTTGGAGGTTTTAGGTTTCCCCTTTTCCTCCTTTTTCTTTGAAATAACAGTCAGTAAGTCTTGTGGACTAGGGGTTATAGTTCCCTCTATAATTTCCCCTAGAGAGCCTTTTAATGTACTCTCTCTGGCCTTCCTTGTCTGCTCCTGTTTCCTTTTGCTGGGATGCCTGGGGGTGATTGATACAACTCCAGGAGTCGTTAAGCCATTCTGCTGCAGGACTCTCCCAGGTACGTCATGTTATGCAAAATAACATGCATTACCCTTTTGGAACACTACATACAATTAAGACTACAGGTGTAAGTACAATTTAACCTTTGGTACAAGCCAGTACTACATAGTTATGTAGTAGCAGTGGCTGAGCAGCCAGACTAATCTCAAGAGGAAAGTGAGCAATTCAAGACGTTACACAAACGACTTGTTACAATTACAGCGGTTCAAACAAACACTTACTCAAGGATTCTTGGTAAAAAAAGGATATACATTTATTTACATATTTGGTTAGAAAACATTCCACTAGCAAGAGCAGCTCAATACCGCACTATAATACACTACAATACTAAACCAATACATTTCTTAACAATTTAAGCTCCCCTGAAGTGGGAGCAAAATGGCACTTCAGTTACTTTTAAAAGGCATAGAAAGACAACTGTTAGAAGAATCAACACACAGTTACTTTCATAGGCAGGGCAAATAGATAGAGTTAACTACAACAGGAATTTCAATTCAATAGGCCTAGGCCAAAGTCAATGGTTCAGTGTCTTGGATAGGATAGCACAGTTCTGATAGTAAACGATTAAGTCTTTGCTACTGTTCTTAGAAGTAGTTTACCAGAAGAAAAGTTATATGTCTGTTTAGGGAAGGACAAGCCTTCAAAGTTGGAAAAGTTTCACAAACTTTCACTGCGGCAGAAATGATTTCCTGACCGCACTACCTTTTAAGTGAAGAAAAGCTGTAGCTGAGGCAGTTGTTCCTTGCAGTTCCTGCAGATCACGCAGTTCCTGAGCTTCAGTCGTGGGGACAAGAAGGAGGACGTCGGGAGGTTCCTGCTCTCCCCGGGAAGAGGCCACAAGCTTGGCAAAACATCGGTTTAAGGTGTGAGTGCCTTAAAGTCCATGAAATGGTTTCCTTCCCTCTGGCTATCCGGTTTTCAACAGCACTCTGAAGAAAATTCGACCAGGTTGGGGACGGTGTCCAGGTGGCTTGTGAGTTGTTTTCGCACCAAACTCAATGGAAGAAGTTAACCTTGAAGGGCTTCTCGGTCGATGGAGTTTCGGGCAATTCGGACCTGCAGTAGGGCTTCACCGGTCGTCTAGGAGTTGCAGCAGTCGTCTTCCTTCAGCTCGTCCTCGGTTCTTTTGTTCTAGTGGTCGACTCTGCTTTCCAAGTCACAGAAACCTGCTTTTAAAAAGTTTCCCCCCATTCATTCCAGCCTGGCTGTCACTTACACAGCAGAGTGGCTGTCCTTGCCAGACAGCCAGCTGACCAATCACGCCAGAGTGCATTCAGGTCTCCTAGGAGACTAAGCACAGGGAGTTTTGGGCACCTCCCTCCCATCCTGTCCACCCCAGACACTTAGGCGCCAGAGGAGAGCTTCAGCACTGAAGCCTGCCAAAGGCCAACGAACAAAGAGGGACCGAGCCTGGTTTGGCACACAGAGTTAATCACGATAAGGACCTTTTCTCAAATAAACAGTGAAAAAAGTCGACCGTAGTCTTGGGAGCCATATTGAAAAACATGGCTGACCTGATTTTTAGCTACCGGTGTTCGCGGTCGGGAAAAAGGTAGTTTGTTCAAAAACCACTTCCACCAGCCATTTCAAGTAGAAAAGGGCAACATTTGACTAGGTGTGTGCTGGGTCTGTAAATTTAAAAAGACTACTACAGTCAATTTAACTTTACAAGCTCTGGGAGATGGTAGTCAGTCCCAGATAAGGTATTTAAACCTTGGGAATTCTGAAGACACCCCTGTGCCACTGCACTGAAAGTGCTGTGTGACACACAAGTAAAAGATGATGCCTATGGAGTTGTTTTAAAACTCCATACCCAAAGAACACAAAAGTAAAACACACATCAAAATACATGAAAGAGTGAGAAAAAAGGCTCACACTCTTTCCAGGTAAAAATGGAAGTCTTAGAAATTGAGCAAAGTTGCTGGGGGTCTCTAAAGGAAAGGGAAATTAGCACATTTCTGAGAATTCTCCCTAACAGAAAGGATGTAAAGGAGGTACCCGAAACTCCCTGTGCTTGGTCTCCTAAGAGACCTGAATGCACTCGGTGTGATTGGCTGGCTGACTGTCCAGCAAGGACAGCCACCTCGCTGGGTGAGTGATGGGTAAGCTGGAATGAATGGGAGAAAACTGTTTAAAAGCAGGTCTCTGGGACTTGGAAAGCAGAGTCGACCACTGGAACGAAAGAACTGAAGACAAACTGAAGGAAGACGACAGCTGCAACTCCTGGTGCACCGGTGAAGCCCTGCTGCAGGTCCGAATTGCCTGAAACTCCCTCACTACCGAGAATACCCTTCAAGGATGACTTCTTCCCTTGAGCTGATGGGAACAACCTGGGGTGGACAGGATGTGAGGGAGGTGCCTGAACTCCCTGTGCTTAGTCTCCTAGGAAACCTGAATGCACTCTGGCATTATTGGCCGGCAGGCTGTCAGGTCAGGACAGCCACCCTGCTGTGTGAGTGAAAGCCAGGCTAGAATGATTAAGGGAAAACTGTTCAAAAGCAGGCGTCTGGGACTTGGAAAGCAGAGTCGACCACTGGAAAGAGAGAACCGATGATGAGCTGAAGGAAGAGGACTGCTGCATCTCCTGGTCCACCGGTGAAGCCCTGCTGCAGGTCAGAACTGCCTGAAACTCCCTCAACAGAGAAACCCTTCACGGATGACTTCTTCCCTTGAGTTTGGTGGGAAAAACCAACTTGCAAGTCACCTGGACACTGTCACTATACTGGTCGAATTTTCTTCAGAGTGCTGTTGAAAACCAAATAGCCAGTGGGAAGGATACCAGTTTGTGGTCTTTAAGGCACTCACACCTTAAACCAACATTTTGCCAAGCTTGTGGCCTCTTCACTGGGCAGTGCAGGAATCTCCAGACATCCTCCTTCTTGTCCCCATGACTGGAGCTAAGGAACAGAGAGATCTGCAGGAACTGCCAGGAACAACTGCCTCAACTACAGCTCTTCTTAATTTTAAAGGTACTGTGCAAATGCGGTCCAAAACTCTGTTAGGCCGCAGTGAAAGTTTGTGAAACTTTCCCGACTTTGAAAGCTTGTCCTTCCCTAAACCAAAATCTACATTTTCGTCTGACCAGCTACTTCTAAAAACTGTGGCAAAGACTTAACCGTTTACTACCAGAACTGTGCTAGCCTATCCAAGACTCTGAACCATTGACTTTGGCCCAGGCCTATTGAATTGAATTGCTGGTTGTAGTGAACTGAAACTATTTGCTCTACCTCAGAAAGTATTTGTGCTGTTGATTCACATAACCTTGTCTTTTTACCCCTTTTTAAAGTAACTGAAGTGCCATTTTGTTCCCGCTTTAGGGGAGCTGAACTTGTTCCGAAACGGACTGGCTGTGTATTGTAGTATATTTTATTGTGATATTGAGCTGCTTTTGCTAGTGGAATGTTTTCCAACTGACTGTGTAAATAAATATATATATTCTTTTTACCAAGAAACCTTGAGTAAGTGTTTACTTGAATCACTGTGATTGCTAGTCCTTTGTGTAACCTCTTGTACTGCTCACTATACTCTTGAGATAAGTCTGGCTGCTCAGCCACTGCTACCACATACTTTGTAATACAGGCTTGTACCAAAGGTGAAATTGTACTGACACTTGTCTTAATTGTGTGTAGTGTTCCCAAAGGGTACTTTATGTTATTCTGCCTAACAGGTGGTGGTAGGGAGAGGAGGGGGGGGGGTGGTTATGGTAGGTGTTAGGGAGAATTCTCATCCAAGTGTTTAATTCCCTCTACATTAGAGCCCTCCAGTTCTTTTGCTATATTTTGGGGCTTTGAACTTTTGGTTTTCAATGTGTATTACTTTTGTGTTCTCTGGTTATGGAGTTTTAAAACAACTCCAGTGACAATATCTGTTTCTGTGTGCCACACAGCACTTTCAGTGCAGTGGCACAGGGAGGTCTTTCAGACTTCCCAAGTACCTTCTCTGGGACTGACAACTGTCTCCCAGAGCATATAAAGTTAAATTGGCTTTACTAGTCTCTTTGAAATTTTCTGACCCATCACACACTATAATCATATAGGGTGCTGGAAGGGTTGCTTAGCTTCCCCAGAATCAAAACACTCATGTAACAGTCAAATAATACCCTTTCCTACTTTAAATGACTGCTGGCAGTGGTTTAGATCAACTGCTGTGATTTTTCCCGACCGTTAGCAACGGTAGCTGAAAATCGGGTCAGTCATGTTTTTCAATATGGCGCCAAAGACCTATCTGTAAAAACAGTTTCCGGTCATCCTTTTTTGCCATTTCTTTTAGGAAAGGTCCTTCTTGTGTTTGGCCCTCATTACCACCCTGGCGGTAATTTGCAGACATTACCGGCATGGCGCAATTAACGTGTCCGTGCTGGCCAGATACTGCTAAAAGCGGCACATTATGACCTCTCGGGCATGAACATTGCACCATGCCGGTAATGTAACAACCGCCATGCGCAAAAGTACCAAAAACGCCACTTATCGGCATCGTATGCCGTGCAAATAGCACATCCGCCACCTCAGCCATCGATATTAACGATCACCGCCATTAGCGGTGACCGCAAATAAGCGGAACCGGAAGTTGCGGCAACGTACAGGAACGGGAAAGAGCATGGCGGCCATCTTCAAAAACACAATCCATTGCCATCCACCTCAACCAGTGGACACCTGACCCCCACAACCTCTGCAAAGCTTCATCTACATTAATCCTTCCTCACAATGCCAAAAGTTGTGAAAAAAACTGGAGAGCGGCTGCGGCAGGAGCGCTTCTCTAAGGGAGGAGCTTAACATGTTGACAGACACACTACAGGAACATGCCGACGTGGTGTTCTCGAACGAGATGACAAGACCGGCAATAGCCCGTAAGAAGGCCATGTGGGCCCTGGCCGCACAGAGGGTAAGTGCAGTTGGCACTACACCCCGCAATGCACAACAGTGCAGGAAGAGGTGGGATGACCTACGGCTCTGCGTAAGGAGTATTCTTTCTGCCAACAGAAACCTGGACATGGAAACTGGTGGAGGAGCACAGTCACCAATAAAAATGCAGCCATGTGAGGAGACATGTGCCGCACTCATTGGCACCAAAAGCATTGAGGGGGTCGGAGACATGGAGAGAGGAGCCCCGACTTCATGTGACGCAGGTAGGTGCCTCTAATCCAGCCATGCCAAAGTCACTGAAGTCCAGATTGATGGGAATTGCAATGATGCCTGACAGGGTTAACACAACACATCTGCATAATACTGCCTACAGGCAGTTCTGACCTCCACCTTGTACACATGCAGTATGCACACCCTTTCCGTAGCCACCCACATGCCTCTATGCTTCTACCACCTAAAAGTATGTCACTGCCTCCAATGTGCAACATGTACCAATCAAAATGAATTCAGCCATCACAATGCCTGCTCAATGTCCACAGAGGCATCACTAACCCTTTGCCCACTTTGCTCCACCACAGGCTCTCATTCGGACAGTGACGAGGAAGACACTGCCACCACACCTGCAAAGAAGGCCAGGCCTGATGTCCCCACACAACAACCCTCCACCTCTGCTGGAAAAAACCAAAATCCCTCTGCAGCCAAAATCAACGACCACAACTCAGGTCAGGGCACAGATGTGCACCAGGCCAAGCACCTTGGTAGCACCAGCATCACACACCCAGCAAGTGTTGCCCACCAAAAGCACTGGGTCTGCCGGAAGCAGCACAATAGTCGAGACTGCTGCCACCGCAGGTTGCTCGGACGATGATGCAGGGAATGCAGATGTAGTTGTAGGTCCCCCCACTGGCCACCTTCTTTCCCCCTACCTGTCCCCATGCAGCCAGCATGTTGAAGGCATACAGGGGCAATCCCCTGATAACTCTTGGCCAGCCACTCCATCCCCAGTTGAAAATGTGCAGGAGGGGAGCAGCACATTCAACACACCACTGGCATCATCGTCGGCCCAGAAAAACCAGGAGTCAATGGAACAAATAGTCCAGCGCCAACAACTGTCCTCACTAATGAACCAGCATGTGGCCGAATGTGGGAGTGCTAGGGCCGAAATGCAAAAATGTGCAGAAACAGTGAAGGCAGCAATAGTACCCACATCCAAGGACATATACACAGAATTAGCCGTGGTGCAGCACGTGCTTGCAGACCTTGTTTAGGTTTTGAGGGACATGCGTCCTTGTGAGGGGCCAAGTACCTCCTCGGCTGCCAGTTCTGCCCCATCCAGCCCTGTCCGCGGATCGGCCAGGAACCTGCGGAGTACAGGCAGGGGTGCCCTGAGTGCAGGGAGAGGGGGGGCAATAGAGTCCGCCCAGTGGGACAATCCCACATGATGCACTACACCACAGGCATCCACACACTTTTGTGGGAAGTTGAGGGGGAGGGGGGATGGGGTGTGTTGGGAAGTTGAGGGGGATGGGGTGTGTTGGGAAGTTGAGGGGGGAGGGGGGATGGGGTGTGTTGGGAAGTTGAGGGGGAGAGGGGATGGGGTGTGTTGGGAAGTTGAGGGGGGAGGGGGGATGGGGTGTGTTGGGGAGTTGAGAGGGCAGGGGGGAGGGGGTGTGTTCAGTCAAATCACCTAATCAATACAGTTTATGGTTATGCACAAATCACATGTGTGGACATTGATCATTGTGTATGTGTGCTTTATTTGTGAACGGTCCACAGTGTGCATGTCCCAGACACACACAGTGCCCCAAGTGCCATCTCCATGTGACACCCACCGTCCATGTGTGCTAGAAGCATTGGTTAATTAGAGTCTGACGCATGGCATGTCCTTCCTGTGCATTGCTTCTGCCCTGAGGTGCTGCCCCATCCCCACCCTCCTCATCCTCATCGTCAGGTGGTTGCAGTTCAGTGTCAGGGGGTAGGGGCACATTCCGTCTGATGCACATAATGTATTACACATGCCATGACGATCTTTGCCACCTTCTCATGGCGGTACAGGAGTGCCCTACCAGACCCGCCGAGGCAGTGAAACCGTGCCTTCAAGAGGCCAAATGTCTGCTCAATCACCACACGGGTACGGGTATGTGCATGATTAAATTCCTCCTTGTGCCGGTTCTGTGGGTTCCAGACTGGGGTAAGGAGCCACCTCTTCAAGGGATAGCCTGCATCACCTGTATGTGGGCAACAATGTGTGTGTCAATCATGACATCAGATTTCAAATCATGACATAACACCATGGCATGCATTCATCTCTTCCTTTGAACCCCATTTCCATGCACGAATGCAGTCACACGATGTGACCGCTATATGTGTATTCCTCTTATGGACTGTTTTGCATGCCCTCAACCACTGTATGCAGGGGGGTCCAGTACCTTATGAGTGCCCATTCACTGTGTTAGTACATAGCGGTTGTTTTGGTGATCTGGCCAATGTCCATGTGTTATCAATGCTCTCATCATGGCACCATTTCTGTCAGCCTCATGATGACCTCACTGAGCACTAAAAATGTTGTCATGCAATTCATTTGGGCCTCTATGTCCATGTATTGGTGTTTTGATGTTCATGTCCGTCATGTGGCTCCTTTGTGCGCAGTTATGGTGGACTGGCCTTTCAGTTGATGGTTTTTGGTGCCATGTATTGGCTGAAGTCATTGCATGTAGGTGCATTTCTTTGAGCTGGATCCGGTCTAATTTTGTACAGTGCACATGCATTTGGTTGGGTCATGGTTGGGACACATCTTCATTCACATGGTAGGGCTGCCTACATCTGGCATTATGTGGTCAGGTGTCAGCTAAAGTCTGCACTGCTTTAGGGTATGAGCTGGCTCCATTACCTCTGCTACTCGCAGCCAGATGAAGTATGCATCCTCCCCCCCTGTCAGCCGGGTAAAGTATGCATCCCCACCCCTGTCAGCCAGATGAAGTATGCATCTTCCCCCCCCCTGTCAGCCCGATGAAATATGCATCCTCCCCCCCCCCCGTCAGCCAGATGAAGTATGCAACCCCCCCCATCAGCCAGGTAAAGTATGCATTGGTACGTCAATCACCTATCCACTTCACAATTCCATGGCCATGACATGAGACTCACCAAGTAGCCAGGATCTCGGCCCTGCATGTCGCTCCATGTAGCGTGGTATTGTGGAGTTCCTCAGGACCATTGAATCATGGGTTGATCCGGGGTATCGGGCACAACAATGTGTGATGATCCTGTTTGAGTCACATACCATTTGTACGTTGATTGAGTGGTATTGCTTACGGTTGCGGTACGCTACCCCCATGGCATGTGGGACCACCAATTCCACATGGGTGCAGTTGATGGCACCAATGCAACCAGGTATGCCGGCCAGTGCATGGAAACCCACTTTGGTGTTTGCAATCTCCTGGGCAGACCGTGGTAGGGAAATGTAGTCGTCTGTGTGCTTGAGGAGGGCATTGAGCACTTGGTTCAGCGTACGTGAGAATAATGGTTGTGAAATGCCATGCAAGTGCCCCACTGTGTGCTGGTAGGTGCCTGTGGCCAGGAAGTGGAGCACGGACACTACCTTCAGTGGGGGGGGGGTGGCGGTGGGTGTTTCAATCATGCTGACGATGTTGTCGTGTATCATGTCCACGATGGTGGTGATGGTGTCCCGGTCCAAACGGTACAGGGTGTGGATCTGCTCAGCGGTGAGGTTGAATGGACTGGCTCTGATGCGTGGGATTGGGGGCTGCCTGCATGGTAGCACTGGCTGTGCTGGTGGGGCTTGCTGGCCCTGCCTTGCCCTCCTTCTCCTCCTGCGTCTCCTCTGTGCTGCCTGTTGTTGTAGTAGTTGTTATTGCTGTAGCGCTTCCATTGCAATCAGGTCCTCCAGCTAGTCGTATTGGAATCATTGTGGAGTGTGACTGGGTGTGGGAAGGGGTGGGGTGTGCTGCTTTTGTACTTGGCCAGTCTGTATTGCCTCCACCTGTGCTGATTGTGTGCACCTGTGACAGCTGGGAACACTGCACATGGCCATTTACGGTTGGTCCGCGATGGCGGTATTAGCACCATGGCGGTAAGGTACTTTACGGCCTTCGCATGGGCGTTAAGAGCATGTCCGCTCGACTCGTCATGTTCCCCAATTTGCACCATGCCGATATTTCCGGCATGGGGGGTCGCGTGCCCGCGTCCTTGGTGCTGTTAGCGGCACCGTTAACTACGGTGCTGCTAATTGCAGTTACTCGGATCATAATAGGACCTAGCGGTAAGCGATGCTGGTAATCCTTTACTGGCATCCTTTTACACTTACCGCCAGGGTCGTCTGCACGCCAATCCAGGTTTAGTCCCTTTGTTCATTGGCCTTTGGCGGGCTTCAGTGCTGGGGTGGACAGGATGTGAGGGAGGTGCCCGAAACTCCCTGTGCTTTGTCTCCTAGGAGGCCTGAATGCACTCTGGCATGATTGGCCAGCTGGCTGTCTGCCAAGAAATGTATTTGGCTGTCTATTCTTATAACCTTGTCCTTTCCCTCCTTTCTTAAGTATCTGAAGTGACATTTTGCTCCCACTTCATTTGGAGCTAAACTTGTTCATTTACTTACCGGTTGGATTTTTGTGGTTTATTAGTGTTTGATATGGAGCTGCTCTTGCTAGTGTAATTATTTCAAACTGACTGTGTAAATAAATGTATATTCTTTTACCAAGAAACCTTGAGAATCACTGTATTTGTTGGTCCTTTTTGTAACATGTTCTACTGCTCACTTAAACTCTTGAGATAGGTCTGGCTGCTCAGCCATCGCTACCACTTCACTGTGTAGTACAGGCTTGTACCAAAGGTTAAATTGTGCTTACACTTGTAGTCCTAATTGCCTGTAGTGTTCCCAAAGGGTACTGCAGGTGATTCTGCCTAACAGTAGGGAGAAGAGTGGGGTGGGGGCAGTGTGAGGAGGAGGGGGTGGGTGGGGTTAGGGAGAAGAGGGGGTCTGTGGGTCGGGATAGGGAGAGGAGGGGGGTCTGTGGGTTTGGATAGGGAGAGGAGGGGGAGGAGGGGGGTGGGTAGGGGTAGGGAGAGAGGGGTGGCAGAGGAGGGGGTGGGTGTGGCTAGTGAGAGGAGGGTGGGTGGGTGGTTTGTAGGGAGAAGATGGAGGTGGCGGTATGGAGAGGAAGGGGTGGGTGGGTGGGGGTATGGAGAGGAGGGGGGTCAGTGGGTGGCGTAGGGAGAAGAGGGAGAAGAAGGGGGAAGGGTGGTGGGGTAGCATGAGGAGGAGGGATGGGTGGGGGTAGGGATAAGAGGGGGCTGGAAGAGGAGGAGGTGGGTGGGGGTAAGGAAAGGCGGTGTTGGATGGGAGAAGGGAGAGGAATGGGTGGTTGGGTGAAGGGAGAGGAGAGGGTAGGGAGAAGAGGGGGCGGGTGGGGGTCGGGAGTAGAGGGGGCTGGGTGGATGTGGGTAGGGAGAGGAGGGGGTGGGACAAGAGGGGGTGGGTGCAGGTAGGGAGAAGCGGGGGTGGATGGGGGTAGGTAGAGGAGGGAGGTGGGTGTAGGGAGAGAAAGGGGTGGGTGGGAAAAGGTTCAAGAATGGGGGGTCCACGGGTGAATAGGGAAAAGAGGGGGGATGGGTGGGTGGGGGTAGGGTAGGGTGAAGAGGGGGATAGGTGGGGGTAGGGAGATGTGGGGGTAGGGAGAGGAGGGTTGGTGGGTGAGTGGGGGTAGGGAGAGGAGAAGGGTCTGTGGATATGGGTAGGGACAGGACGGGGCGGGTCAGTGGAGATAGGGAGAGGAAGGGGGTATGGAGAGGAGTGGTGTGGGTAGGGATAAGGAGAGGAGGGGGGTGAGGCTTGGGAGACGGTGGTGGGAAAGGAGGGGTGTTGGTGTCGGTAGGGAGAAGAGGGAAGTGCTGGGTATGTAGGGGTAGGGAGGAGGTGGCTCAGTGGGTGGGGATAGGTGGGTGATGTGGAATGGGTAGGTGGGGATAGCACAAGGATGGGGGATGGGTGGGGGTAGGGAGAGGAGGGGGCTGGGTGGAGGTAGCGAGAGGGGTGTGGGTGAGAGTAGGGAGAGGAGGGGGTGTTTGAATGTGGGTAGGGAGATTAGGGTGGTGGATGGGTGGGGGGTAGGGAGAGGAGGGGGTTGGGTGGAGGTAGCGAGAGGGGTGTGGGTGAGAGTAGGGAGAGGAGGGGGTGTTTGAATGTGGGTAGGGAGATTAGGGTGGTGGATGGGTGGGGGGTAGGGAGAGGAGGGGGTTGGCGGGGTGGGGTAGGGAGAGGAGTTGGGTGGGTGGGGAGTAGGGTTAGAATGTAGGACGGGTGGGGGGATAGGGGGAGGAGGGGTGTGGGTGAGGTTCGAGAGGGAAGGGTGAGTCGGGGTAGGGAGAGGAGGGGGGTGGGTGAGTGGGGGTAGGCAGAGGATGGGCCAGGGTGGGTAGGGGAGGGAGAGGAGAGGGGTGGGTGGGGGCTAGGGAGTGGAGTGGGCTGGGTGGGTGGGGGTATGGAGAGGTGGGCAGTAGGAGAGGCAGGGGTGGATTGGGTAGGGAGATGTGGGGTGGGTGGAGGTGGGCAGAGGAGAGGGGTGAGTAGGTGGGGTAGGGAGGGGAGGGTTGCTGGGTTGGTAGGGGTAGGGAGAGGAGGGGGTAGGGAAGGAAGGGGGTGAGTGGGTGGGGATAGGGAGAGGAGGGGAGAGGGTGTGTGGGGGTAGGGAGAAGAGAGGGCTCGGTGCATGGGGGTAGGGAGAGGAGAGGGTTGAGAGGAGGGATGTGGGTGTGGGAAGGAAGAGGTGGGAGGTGGGGCTAGGGAGAGAGGGGGTCAGTGGTTGGGTATAGGAAGAAGAGGTTGGGATGGGTGGATGGGGCTAGGGTGAGGAGGGGAATGGGTGGGGGTAGGCAGTAGAAGGTTGTGGGAGAGGAGGGGTGGTGGGAGGGTGGGGGTAGGGAGAGGAGGGTGTGGGTGGATGTGGGTGGGGAGAGGAGGGATATGGATGGGTGGGTGTAGGGAGAGGAGGGTGTTGGGATGTGGGGGCAGAGGAGTGGGTTGGGTGGGGTAGGGAGAGGAGGGAGGTTGGGTGGGGGATAGAGAGAGGAGAGGGGTTAGTGGGGTATGGAAGAGGAGGGAGGGGTGGGTGGGGGTAGGCCTGGAAGGGGAGTGGGTGGGTGGGGGAAGGGAGAGGATTAGGTGGGGAGAGGAGGGGGTGTGGGTGGATGGGGTAAGGAAAGAAAGGAGGGTGGGTGCATGTGGGGTAGAGAGACAAGAGTGGGGGTGGATATGGGGGTAGGGAGAGGAGAGGGGTTGGTGAAGTGGGCAGGGAGAGGAGGGGGTGGATGGGGTTAGGGAGAGGAGGGGGTGTGTGGGTTTTTGGGGGAAGGGAGTGAAGAAGGGCAGGGTGGGTGGTGCTATGGAGAGAAGGGGGGTAGGGTAGGCAGGAGGAGGAGGTGGGTGGGGGTAGGGGGAGGAGGATAGGTGAGTGGGTGGGGGTAGGGAGAGGAGGGAGTGGGCAGGTGTGGGTAGGGAGAATAGGGGGGTTGGTGGGTGCAGGTAGGGAGAGGAGAGGGTGGGTCAGGTAGGAAAAGAAGGTGGGTAGGGTAGGGAGAGGGGGTCCATGGGTGGGGTAGGCAGAAGAGGTAGGGGTGGGTGGGGGTGGGATGAGGGGGATTGGGTGGTTGTAGGGAAAGTGGGGGATGGGTGGGGTGTGGGAAGGAGGGGAGTGGGCGGGGTAGGGAGAGAAGGGGGTAGGGAGAGGAGGGGGTGGGTAGGGAGAGATGGTGGGTGGGAGGTGGTAGGGAAAGGAGGGGGTGGGTTAGGGTAGAGAGAGGAAGGAGGTGGGGAGAGGAGGGGTGTGGGTGCGTGTAGGGAGTGGAGGGGGGAAGGAGTGGAGGGGGTGGGTGGAGGTAGGGAGTGGCGTGGGTTGGGAGGCTGGGGGTAGGGAGTGGGATGGGGCTTGGTGGGTGGGGGTAGAGAGAGGAGGGGGTAAGAAGGGGAGGGGATGGGTTGGGAGGGGAGGAGGGTGGGTAGGGAGAGGATGGGGTGGCTGGGGTAGAGAAAGGAGGGAAGTGTGTTGGGGTAGGGAGAGGAAGGTGGTGGGTAGAAAAGGGGGTGGGTCGATGTAGGGTGTGGACGGGGTTGGTGGCTGGGGGCTGCGTGGGTGGGGGTATTTGAAGGGGGGTAGGGAGAGGAGTGGGTGGGTGGGGTAGGGAGAGGAGGGGGTGGGTGGGATAGGTTGTGGAGCAGGAGGGGTAGGTAGGGGCAGGAAGAGGACTGAGGTGAGTGGGTGGGGGTAGGGAGAGGAGGGGGTGGGTGGCTGTAGGAAGAGGAGGGTAGGGAGAGGAAGGGGGTGGGTGGGGGTATCGAGTAGAGGGGGTGGGTTGTTGGGGTTAGGGAGTGGAGGGGGGCTGGGTGGGTGGAGTATGGAGAGGAGGGGAGTGCATGGGGTAGGGAAAGGAGGGGATGGGTCGGTGTAGGGAGAGATCCGTATAGGAAGAGGTGGGGGTGGGTGGGGGTAGGGAGTGCAGGGGATGGGTGGGGGTGGGTCTGGAGTGGTGGGGGGCTGGGTGGGTGGGGGTAGAGAGAGGAGGGTGTAGGGAGAGGAGGCGGTTGGTGGGGTAGGGAGAGGATGGTGGGTGGCTGGGGGTAGGGTGAGGAGGAAGGGTGGGTGGGGGTAGGGTGAGGAGGAGGGTAAGGGGCAGGGTAGGGGGAGGGGGGAGTGGGTTGGTGGGGATAGGAAATGGAGGGAAACTGAGCGGGTTGGGGTAGAGAGAGGAGGGGGATAGGGAGAGGAGGGGGTCAGTGGGGTAGGGAGAGGAGGGGTGGGTGGTGGTAGAGCGAGGAGGGGGTGGGTGGGGTTAGGCAGAGAAGGGGCTGGGTTGGTGTAGGAAGAGGAGTGGGTGGGTGGGAGTAGCAAGTGGAGGGGGTGGGTGGGTGGGTTTGTTAGGATTGGAGAGGGCAGGTGGTTGGGTGTAGGGAGTGGAAGGGTATGGGTGGTTGGGATAGGGAGTGGAAGGGTCTGGGTGGTTGTGGGTAGGGAGAGGAGGGTTGGGTAGGGGTAAGGAGAAGGGGGGGTGAGTGGTAGGTGCAGGGAGAGGAGGTGGAGGCTGGGTGGGGTAGTGAGAAGAGGGGGTTGGTGGGTGTGGGTAGTGAGAGGAGGGGTGGGTAGGGAGAGGAGGGAGTTGAGAGTTGGGAGAGGAAGGGGTCGGTGGGGGTAGATAGAGGAGAGGAGTCAGTGGTTGGGGGTATGGAGAAGTAGGGTGAGTGGGGATGGGTGGGGTAGGGAGAGGAGGGAGTGGGAGAGGAGTGGGTGGCTGGGGGTAGGGGAAGGATGGGGGTGGGTGAGGTAGGGGAGGAAGAGGTTTGGTTAGGGGTAGGGAGAGGAGGGGGTGAGTGGTTGGTGCGGGGGGGGAGGTGTAGGTTGAGTGGGGGTGGGTGGGGTAGGGAGAGGAGGGGCGGTGGTTGGGAGTAGGGAGAGGAAGGGGTGGGTGGGGGTGTAGGAAGCCTGGGGGTGTGGCTGACGTTAGGGCAAGGGGGTGGATGGATGGGGGTAGGGAGAGGAGGAGGGTGGGTGGGGGGTGTAGGAAGAGGATGGGGTGGGTGGTGTTAGGGAGAGGGGGCGGATGGGTGGGGGTGGGGAGAGGAGAGGTGTGGTGGGTAGTGGTAGAGAGATGAGAAGGTGGGGGTGGTGGTAAGGAGAGGAGTGGGGTGGGGTAGGGAGAGGAGGGGGTGGGGGTAGGGAGAGGAGAGGGGTGTGCGGTGGGTTGTAGGGAGAGAAGGGGGTTGGTGGGGGTAAGGAGAGCAGGCAGGTGGGTGGTGGTAGTGAGAGGAGGGAGTTGGAGGGGTGTAGGAGGAGGAGGGGGTGGGTGGGGTTAGGGAGAGGGGGGTCGGTGGGTGGATGAAGGTAGGAAGAGGATGTGGGTGGGTGGGGATTGGGGTAAAAGGGTGTTTGGTGGTGGTAGCGAAAGGCGGGGTTTGGTACATGGAGAGAAGGCGGTGGGTGCGTTTAGGAAGAGGAGTGAGGTTTGGTGGGTTGGAGTTGGGAGAAGAAGGGGGTTGGGTGGAGGTAGGGAGAACAGGGGGTGGTTGGGTGGGGGCAGGGAGAAGGGGAATGGGTGGGTGGGGGTAGGGAGAGGAGGGTTAGGGAGAGGAGGTGGGTGAGTGGGGGTAGGGAGAGGAGGAGGGTGGGAGAGGTTTTGGGGCAGGAAGAGTAGGGGGTTGGTGGGAGTAGGGAAAGGTGGGGGTGGGTGGATGGGGAGAGTAGGGGGTTGGGTGGTGGTAGGGAAAGGAGGGCGTGGGTGTTCATTATTTGAGGGAGGGGGATGTAGGGAGAGGAGGGTTTAGGGAGATGTGGGGTATGAAGAGGAGGGGTTATTCAAAGGACGGGGTGGGTGGGAGAGGTTTTGGGGCAGGAAGAGTAGGGGGTTGGGTGGGGGTAGGGAGAGGAGGGTGGTGCATGCTGGTAGGGAGGGGAGGGTGGTGGGTATTCAGGGAGAGAAGGGGGAGTGGGAAGGAGTAGGGAAAGGAGGGTGGGTTGGAGTAGGGAGAGGAAGGGGATATGAGTGTGTGGGTGTGGGTCGGGAGGAGGGGGGTGTGGGTGGGTGGGTTGGTGGTATTAGGGAGAGGAGGGGTGGGTGGGTGGGAGGGAGGGAGAGGATGGTGTAGGGAGAGGTGGGGTATGGAGAGGAGGAGATATTGAGAAGAGGGGTTGGGTGGGAGGGGCTTCTGGCCAGGGAGAGGGTTTGGGGTTAGGCAGAGGGGCAGTGGGTTAGAGTAGGAGGGAGAGGAGACGTGGTGGGTGGGGGTATGGAGAGGGGGGGTTTGGGTATGCAGATGGGGGAGGAATTGAAAGGGGCACATTGGAGAGAGGGGGCATTGACATGAGGGGATATGGTGCAATGGGTTAGGTAGTTAGTGGGAAGGGTGAGAGTGGGATTGAACAGCAGGATGAGGAGGGTAAGAGGAGGGGAGAATGGGGAGAGGGAGGGTAAATGCTACGAGGGTCTAGAGGCGATGGGAGGGTAAAGATTGAAGTGGGATTGGGTTGAGTGGAATCAGGAGGGAAGAGGGAGGCCACCGAAAAGGGCGAGTTGGACGGGACACGAATGAGGGGGAGAGGATTACACATTAAAGGAGCAGGAGCAAATTAGGGTAATGATAGGATTGGAGAAATGGGGTGGGAAGGAAAAAGTCAGAATTCAGAAAGGGAGAGTTGAAGATTGGATGTTGGATTAGAAAGACAATTCTGAAATAGGGTGAGGTTAGGGGGATTGCGAAGTTTCAGTGGGGAGCAGGACTTCACGGTACGGGTCAAAGGAGGTTTCTGGTTGGTATTCAGTTTGGTATTCGGTTCAGTTTATTTATATACTTACCTTCTTCCCCTTACCCCCCACCCCTGGCCCTCTTGAGGTCATTTGTCCTGGGCGCCTCAATGCAGCTTGCCCAGCAGTGATCCTTCCTGACCAAGGTCCTGGTCTCCAGTGCTGCAGCTCCTTGGTGACCAGACCTCTATACCAGGAATGTGTCACAATGGGAAATGTATCCCATGTCATGATGGCATCTCTTCAGTGTGGGTGATACCATGTGCTCTCTGATGGTAGGGGGGTAATAGCAAAACTAAAAGAGCATCTACCACTGGCAAATCTCCTGAAGATAATCAGGCTATGTGTGAAAGTGAATAGAAGGCTTGCTTGCTTCTTGTATCCAGCCCCTGTGATGCTCACTTCCCTCCACCGTAGCTGAGGTCTCTCATATGCAGCCTCTGATGTCTTCCTGTCCTCTACACCTTGTGACATCACAGAGCTATGCCAGTGACATCATCAGTGCTCTGCTAGCCTGATACTGCTGAATAGACATGCAGACAATTCAATATATTTAAATTAATGGACGCTCTTCTCAGACATCATTTCCAATGAATGCCTCTACAGTCACCATCCTGTCTTCTCTCATCACACTGTTCAGGATCTGTGTAGAGCTTTGGGTTGGAACGTTGCTCACAGCTGGTCTCGCGGACTGATGTTAGGGTTGGAGCAGCCGCGTGACCAGTGAGAGTGACGGTTGGAAATCGCTGAGGAGTGCGATGTTGGGCTCTGGGGAGCTCCGCTGAAATAAAGAACTGAACCTATCTACGGTGTCAGTGATCTCTTCATTGGCGACGAGGAGCGGAGCTCGCCACGGAGCCGCCGGAGTGGTTCCTTGACACGAACGTCAGTGTCGGGACCTCTCTAAGATAATCCCTTCGGCTACGGGTGTTCGCGTAGCAGGGAGAAAAGTGTGGGAGGCTGCAGGAAGCGTCCTCAGCGGCAGAGGGTGACGCTGCGGGGAGACGGTCTCAGCGGTGGCTGCAGAGGAGCTGTCTCGGCAGCGACATCGGAGCTGCATTGGAGACGGTCACTGCGGCGGGGGAGAAGTGGAGTTCTTCATCCTTCCCACCTCACCAGAAGAAGCTGCTAGGTATTGAGGTTCCCAGTCCCCTGAAGATAAAGAGGTGAGGAGGAGGACGGGAGGGGGCTGGGGACAACAGGAAGAAGAGGAGGCACATATAAATACAGTGCCACCTGGTGGAACTTTTGGAAAGTGCAAACCCAAGTAGCAGAAAAAAAAAACAGGAACTGATTCTAAGGGAGGCAGTGTATGAGGAAGCAGTGATAGTTACGGGATTTTGTCTTTAACAAGGAAGTGTAGTGACACCCCTTGATGGAAGCTGCATAAGAGCTGGTGTCAGGCTAATGACTGTGAAGTATACAGAGGGCACTTTTGATACGACTTGGCCAAGGTACAGAGAGGAGTTGCAGAACAAATAGACAAACGGAAATACGAGGAGAGGCTATAAGTAGACTGAAGTAAATAAAATATTGGGGCAATAAGGATACAGCCAGTGTGCAACTGCGTACATAGAGCCAGGAGGTATATATTGAAATATAATACACAATTATGGCTGCGGCTAGTATGTCACCGCCCCCTCCATTTCTGTCAGAACCCGGAACTCCGCCAATAAGATGGGACAGGTGGAAGAAATTGTTCGACACTTACCTGATTGCAATAGGGGGTGATAAGTTTGCAGCGGCGAGAAAAGAAGCTATCCTGCTCCATAACTTAGGAACAGAGGGCAGAAGTGTGTATGATGGATTGCCTAATCTCGTGCAGCGAGGCCAAGGTGAAATGGACCAATACTCAATGGCTGAGAAAAAATTGGAACTCCATTTTGAAGCCAAGAAGAACATAACGTTCGAAAGACATAGGTTCTTTCAGAGGGTACAAGATCCACAGGAACCAGTAGAGAACTTTATTGCGGCACTAAGATCGTTGAGCCACACATGTGAATTTGGTTTGCTCACAGACTCCCTTATAAGAGACCAATTGGTTAGATGCACCAATAATGTAAAAATACAGGAAAGACTATTGTCAAAGGATGCATCACTGGAATCAGCCATTGAAACAGCGAGGAGTATGGAACAAACTCATAAATATATGTCAACCATGAAGGGGGACAAGCGAGAGGGAGAAGTGGCTGCCGTAAAGAGTTTCCGTAAGATTGTTATAAACAAGGAAATAAGATGTTACAAGTGTGGAAGTAACCGCCACATTTCCACAAGTATGTTCTGTCCCGCCAAGAATATATCGTGTTTGAAGTGCAAGAAGAAGGGCCATTTTGCGAGAGTGTGTCGGGAATCAGGTGTGGTGCAGAACATTGAAGTGGGAAGAAAGGTGCAAGAAGAAATAGAGGAACAAGAATCGGAACTATGCAACCGGACAAAGCATGTGCTAGAGATTTCTGAGGTGTCAAGCCAAGGAGGTGCACCCACAGATGTATTCATGGTCAATGGAAAAGTGGTGACCATGAAGGTGGACAGTTGTTCACCGTGGACATTAATGTCAAGGGCAACTTTTCTAAGTTGCATGCAGGGAGATGTGAAATTGTTGAAAGAACATAACATTGAACCTTATGCATATGGAAACGTGAAGATTGATATGGTAGGAATGTTCCAGGCCTCCATAAAGTATAAGGGTAGAAGCTGTGAAGCAGAAGTGTATGTGACACAAGAAGGATCAACACTCCTAGGTTGGAGTGAACAATGGAAATTAGGGATCAGAATCCAAGCGAATGCAGAGAGACCGATTGATGTGGCTGAAGTAAAGGACAAGTGGGAGAAGGAGTATCCCATGGTATTTAAGGATGAGTTGGGTATGTTGAAAGGGTTTGAGCACCAAATTCGGTTGAAGGCGGGCGCAAGCCCAAGGGTGCATAAGGTGAGGCCAGTACCCCATGAATTGAGTGAGAAGCTGAAGGTGGAGGTAGAGTCATTGCTTCAAAGAGGAATAATAGAGAGAAGTGAAAGCTCGGAATGGTTGTCGCCGGTGGTGGTAGCTGCAAAGGCGAGTGGAGACATCAGACTTTGTGTAGACTTGAGAGATCTTAACAGGAGCATCCTGGTGGATAGGCATCCCTTACCTATAATTGGTGATAAATTATCTGTGTTGAACAATGCCAAAGTATTTTCAGTAATTGACCTTTCTCAAGCGTATCATCAAATTCCATTGACGGAAGAGTGTCAACATTTAACAGCATTTATAACGATATTTGGAACATATAAGTACTGTAGGATGCCATTTGGACTTGCTTCGGCGGCGGCGGTATTTCAAAGGGTGATGGAGACAGTACTGGATGGAGTGAAAAACATTATTGTGTTCCAAGATGATGTTTTGATATATGCTAGTTCCACTAAGGAACATGATGAAGTGTTGAAACAGGTGTTGAACAGATTGGGTGAGGTAGGGCTGACGGTGAAAAGGAGTAAATGTAAGATTTCAGTGAGAAGTGTGGAGTATCTAGGACATGAAATTGATGAACAGGGAGTGAGACCGAAGAAGAATCTAGTGGAAGCATTGAGGGATGCACCGGTGCCAAGGGATAAAGAACAGGTCAAATCATTTTTAGGGTTGGCCGAGTATTATCACAGATTTGTGAAGGATTTTGCCAAGGTATCAACTCCTCTTAGAGTGTTACTTAAGAAGGGTGTGAGATTTGAATGGTCAAAAGAATGTGAGGAAGCTTTTGAGTGTATTAAGAATGCAGTGAGTGAAGCACCATCTATAGGAAGATTTGACCCCAAGGATAAAAGTGTGTTGGTGGTTGATGCGAGTATGTTGGGGTTGGGGGCAATGTTGGTGCAGTATGACAAAGATAATACAGAAAGAGTTATTGCATTTGCGTCTAGGACGCTAAGAGGGGCGGAGTGTAAATATTCCGTCATTGAAAGGGAAACCTTGGCTATGTTCTGGGCGGTAAATCATTTTAAGTATTTCTTGTGGGGAAGAAGATTCGTGGTCAGGTCGGACCACAAACCCATGGTGCAAAGTGGAAGGTGGGCGTTGGGTTCCCGGAGAATAAGCAGGTGGGGTTTAGGACTTCAGAATTTTAACTTTGATGTGAGTTGATGTGAGTTACTTGCCGGGAAAGCGAAATGTGGTGGCGGACTGCCTGTCCAGGCTACCAAGGGAAAGTGACAGGACAGAAGAGAAAGAGGAAGAAGAGGAGTCAGTGGTGGCGGAAATACAATGTGCAGTCAGTAGAGAAGAGTGGACACGAGAAGAAGAGTCAGATGAAGACCTAAAACGTATAAAAGAATGGACGGTGAAAGGGTGGCCGGATAAAAAAGTGCTGGAGAATAAATTAAATACATGGTGGGAGATAAGAGAGGAATTGAATTTGTGTGAAGGCAGATTGAGGAGGGGTAGGTGTTTGGTTCCCCCTCAAACCATTAGATTGGTATTGGTGAAATTGGCACATCAAGGTCATCCAGGGGAAGCTGCCATGAAAAGGAAGTTGAGGCAAAACTATTGGTGGCCGGGAATTGACAAAAGTGCTGAAAGTTATGTTAAGGATTGTTGGAGTTGTCAAACTAGCGACAAGTGCAGAGTGGTGAGAGAGGCCCCATTAATACCTAATGTGATACCAGATCAACCTTGGAACAAATTGGCAGTAGACATTATGGGCCCAGTGACTGGCTTGGAAGAAGGATATAAATTTATATTGGTAGTAGTAGACTTCCATTCTAAATGGTTCGAATGGGAAGTAGTGAAGGAAGTGATGACTAAGGAGTTAATTGGTTTCTTGGAAAAAGTATTTCTTAAGGAAGGAGTGCCAGAAGAAATAGTGTCTGATAATGGGGTACAGTTTGTGTCTGTGGCAATGAGGAGCTTTCTGGCGAGTTACAGCATAAAACACACAAGGACTGCACTGTATAATCCCAAGGCTAATGGTCTAGTGGAGAGAATCAACAGGTACATAAAAGGGGGCCTACAATTGGCAATGAAGTCTAAACAACCATGGAGGGAGGTGTTGAAGATGTTAACATGGAGTTACGTCACTACGCCACACTCGGTAACTGGTGTATCTCCATTTGTGTCAATGAAAGGTAGGGAACCTGGTTCGAGTCTGTGTCCAGGATGGCTGGGAATGGCCAGGGTGGTCAGTGTGGATCGTGATCAAATAATGAGATTAATTAAATTGAATCAGGAAAGGAACAAAGAACTGTTTGATGACAGGATGAGAGTGAAAGAACAAGAGTGGAAGGTTGGGGAGATGGTGTATGTTAAAAATCCAAGATTGGTGAATAAGTGTGTAGAAAGTACGTTTTTAGGTCCAAAAAAGATATGTGCGGTTAAAAGCAATGTGGTGGTCTTGGAGGGAGGTGAAGTTTGGTCAAAAGGAAGGTTGGCAAGAGCAAGGACGGAGAGCGAAGATACAGTGAAAGAAAGTAGAGAGAATGTGGAAAAAAGAGTAGTTGAAGAGGAAGTGAAAGGGGGAATGATGGATGTAAGAGTGAAAGAAGATAGTTCACATAGGCATAGGTCAAAGCCTGTGTGGATGAGAGATTATGAAACAGAAACTTGAGGATTTTACAGAGAGTAAATTCAATATTTAAATGTTCTAATTTAGGTTAAAAAAAAAAAAAATAGTATGTTTGGCATATCTCTATATGAAGACTGTTTTGGTTAAGTTAAAAAAAAAAAAGGTAATAGAATACTTTAGGTTTTAGTAGAATCGGTTATTATTATTTATTATTATTATATTATATTATATTTTGTATAAGGGGAAAGATGTGTAGAGCTTTGGGTTGGAACGTTGCTCACAGCTGGTCTCGCGGACTGATGTTAGGGTTGGAGCAGCCGCGTGACCAGTGAGAGTGACGGTTGGAAATCGCTGAAGAGTGCGATGTTGGGCTCTGGGGAGCTCCGCTGAAATAAAGAACTGAACCTATCTACGGTGTCAGTGATCTCTTCATTGGCGACGAGGAGCGGAGCTCGCCACGGAGCCGCCGGAGTGGTTCCTTGACACGAACGTCAGTGTCGGGACCTCTCTAAGATAATCCCTTCGGCTACGGGTGTTCGCGTAGCAGGGAGAAAAGTGTGGGAGGCTGCAGGAAGCGTCCTCAGCGGCAGAGGGTGACGCTGCGGGGAGACGGTCTCAGCGGTGGCTGCAGAGGAGCTGTCTCGGCAGCGACATCGGAGCTGCATTGGAGACGGTCACTGCGGCGGGGGAGAAGTGGAGTTCTTCATCCTTCCCACCTCACCAGAAGAAGCTGCTAGGTATTGAGGTTCCCAGTCCCCTGAAGATAAAGAGGTGAGGAGGAGGACGGGAGGGGGCTGGGGACAACAGGAAGAAGAGGAGGCACATATAAATACAGTGCCACCTGGTGGAACTTTTGGAAAGTGCAAACCCAAGTAGCAGAAAAAAAAAACAGGAACTGATTCTAAGGGAGGCAGTGTATGAGGAAGCAGTGATAGTTACGGGATTTTGTCTTTAACAAGGAAGTGTAGTGACACCCCTTGATGGAAGCTGCATAAGAGCTGGTGTCAGGCTAATGACTGTGAAGTATACAGAGGGCACTTTTGATACGACTTGGCCAAGGTACAGAGAGGAGTTGCAGAACAAATAGACAAACGGAAATACGAGGAGAGGCTATAAGTAGACTGAAGTAAATAAAATATTGGGGCAATAAGGATACAGCCAGTGTGCAACTGCGTACATAGAGCCAGGAGGTATATATTGAAATATAATACACAATTATGGCTGCGGCTAGTATGTCACCGCCCCCTCCATTTCTGTCAGAACCCGGAACTCCGCCAATAAGATGGGACAGGTGGAAGAAATTGTTCGACACTTACCTGATTGCAATAGGGGGTGATAAGTTTGCAGCGGCGAGAAAAGAAGCTATCCTGCTCCATAACTTAGGAACAGAGGGCAGAAGTGTGTATGATGGATTGCCTAATCTCGTGCAGCGAGGCCAAGGTGAAATGGACCAATACTCAATGGCTGAGAAAAAATTGGAACTCCATTTTGAAGCCAAGAAGAACATAACGTTCGAAAGACATAGGTTCTTTCAGAGGGTACAAGATCCACAGGAACCAGTAGAGAACTTTATTGCGGCACTAAGATCGTTGAGCCACACATGTGAATTTGGTTTGCTCACAGACTCCCTTATAAGAGACCAATTGGTTAGATGCACCAATAATGTAAAAATACAGGAAAGACTATTGTCAAAGGATGCATCACTGGAATCAGCCATTGAAACAGCGAGGAGTATGGAACAAACTCATAAATATATGTCAACCATGAAGGGAGACAAGCGAGAGGGAGAAGTGGCTGCCGTAAAGAGTTTCCGTAAGATTGTTATAAACAAGGAAATAAGATGTTACAAGTGTGGAAGTAACCGCCACATTTCCACAAGTATGTTCTGTCCCGCCAAGAATATATCGTGTTTGAAGTGCAAGAAGAAGGGCCATTTTGCGAGAGTGTGTCGGGAATCAGGTGTGGTGCAGAACATTGAAGTGGGAAGAAAGGTGCAAGAAGAAATAGAGGAACAAGAATCGGAACTATGCAACCGGACAAAGCATGTGCTAGAGATTTCTGAGGTGTCAAGCCAAGGAGGTGCACCCACAGATGTATTCATGGTCAATGGAAAAGTGGTGACCATGAAGGTGGACAGTTGTTCACCGTGGACATTAATGTCAAGGGCAACTTTTCTAAGTTGCATGCAGGGAGATGTGAAATTGTTGAAAGAACATAACATTGAACCTTATGCATATGGAAACGTGAAGATTGATATGGTAGGAATGTTCCAGGCCTCCATAAAGTATAAGGGTAGAAGCTGTGAAGCAGAAGTGTATGTGACACAAGAAGGATCAACACTCCTAGGTTGGAGTGAACAATGGAAATTAGGGATCAGAATCCAAGCGAATGCAGAGAGACCGATTGATGTGGCTGAAGTAAAGGACAAGTGGGAGAAGGAGTATCCCATGGTATTTAAGGATGAGTTGGGTATGTTGAAAGGGTTTGAGCACCAAATTCGGTTGAAGGCGGGCGCAAGCCCAAGGGTGCATAAGGTGAGGCCAGTACCCCATGAATTGAGTGAGAAGCTGAAGGTGGAGGTAGAGTCATTGCTTCAAAGAGGAATAATCGAGAGAAGTGAAAGCTCGGAATGGTTGTCGCCGGTGGTGGTAGCTGCAAAGGCGAGTGGAGACATCAGACTTTGTGTAGACTTGAGAGATCTTAACAGGAGCATCCTGGTGGATAGGCATCCCTTACCTATAATTGGTGATAAATTATCTGTGTTGAACAATGCCAAAGTATTTTCAGTAATTGACCTTTCTCAAGCGTATCATCAAATTCCATTGACGGAAGAGTGTCAACATTTAACAGCATTTATAACGATATTTGGAACATATAAGTACTGTAGGATGCCATTTGGACTTGCTTCGGCGGCGGCGGTATTTCAAAGGGTGATGGAGACAGTACTGGATGGAGTGAAAAACATTATTGTGTTCCAAGATGATGTTTTGATATATGCTAGTTCCACTAAGGAACATGATGAAGTGTTGAAACAGGTGTTGAACAGATTGGGTGAGGCAGGGCTGACGGTGAAAAGGAGTAAATGTAAGATTTCAGTGAGAAGTGTGGAGTATCTAGGACATGAAATTGATGAACAGGGAGTGAGACCGAAGAAGAATCTAGTGGAAGCATTGAGGGATGCACCGGTGCCAAGGGATAAAGAACAGGTCAAATCATTTTTAGGGTTGGCCGAGTATTATCACAGATTTGTGAAGGATTTTGCCAAGGTATCAACTCCTCTTAGAGTGTTACTTAAGAAGGGTGTGAGATTTGAATGGTCAAAAGAATGTGAGGAAGCTTTTGAGTGTATTAAGAATGCAGTGAGTGAAGCACCATCTATAGGAAGATTTGACCCCAAGGATAAAAGTGTGTTGGTGGTTGATGCGAGTATGTTGGGGTTGGGGGCAATGTTGGTGCAGTATGACAAAGATAATACAGAAAGAGTTATTGCATTTGCGTCTAGGACGCTAAGAGGGGCGGAGTGTAAATATTCCGTCATTGAAAGGGAAACCTTGGCTATGTTCTGGGCGGTAAATCATTTTAAGTATTTCTTGTGGGGAAGAAGATTCGTGGTCAGGTCGGACCATAAACCCATGGTGCAGCTCTTTGAAAGTGGAAGGTGGGCGTTGGGTTCCCGGAGAATAAGCAGGTGGGGTTTAGGACTTCAGAATTTTAACTTTGATGTGAGTTACTTGCCGGGAAAGCGAAATGTGGTGGCGGACTGCCTGTCCAGGCTACCAAGGGAAAGTGACAGGGCAGAAGAGAAAGAGGAAGAAGAGGAGTCAGTGGTGGCGGAAATACAATGTGCAGTCAGTAGAGAAGAGTGGACACGAGAAGAAGAGTCAGATGAAGACCTAAAACGTATAAAAGAATGGACGGTGAAAGGGTGGCCGGATAAAAAAGTGCTGGAGAATAAATTAAATACATGGTGGGAGATAAGAGAGGAATTGAATTTGTGTGAAGGCAGATTGAGGAGGGGTAGGTGTTTGGTTCCCCCTCAAACCATTAGATTGGTATTGGTGAAATTGGCACATCAAGGTCATCCAGGGGAAGCTGCCATGAAAAGGAAGTTGAGGCAAAACTATTGGTGGCCGGGAATTGACAAAAGTGCTGAAAGTTATGTTAAGGATTGTTGGAGTTGTCAAACTAGCGACAAGTGCAGAGTGGTGAGAGAGGCCCCATTAATACCTAATGTGATACCAGATCAACCTTGGAACAAATTGGCAGTAGACATTATGGGCCCAGTGACTGGCTTGGAAGAAGGATATAAATTTATATTGGTAGTAGTAGACTTCCATTCTAAATGGTTCGAATGGGAAGTAGTGAAGGAAGTGACGATTAAGGAGTTAATTGGTTTCTTGGAAAAAGTATTTCTTAAGGAAGGAGTGCCAGAAGAAATAGTGTCTGATAATGGGGTACAGTTTGTGTCTGTGGCAATGAGGAGCTTTCTGGCGAGTTACAGCATAAAACACACAAGGACTGCACTGTATAATCCCAAGGCTAATGGTCTAGTGGAGAGAATCAACAGGTACATAAAAGGGGGCCTACAATTGGCAATGAAGTCTAAACAACCATGGAGGGAGGTGTTGAAGATGTTAACATGGAGTTACGTCACTACGCCACACTCGGTAACTGGTGTATCTCCATTTGTGTCAATGAAAGGTAGGGAACCTGGTACGAGACTGTGTCCAGGATGGCTGGGAATGGCCAGGGTGGTCAGTGTGGATCGTGATCAAATAATGAGATTAATTAAATTGAATCAGGAAAGGAACAAAGAACTGTTTGATGACAGGATGAGAGTGAAAGAACAAGAGTGGAAGGTTGGGGAGATGGTGTATGTTAAAAATCCAAGATTGGTGAATAAGTGTGTAGAAAGTACGTTTTTAGGTCCAAAAAAGATATGTGCGGTTAAAAGCAATGTGGTGGTCTTGGAGGGAGGTGAAGTTTGGTCAAAAGGAAGGTTGGCAAGAGCAAGGACGGAGAGCGAAGATACAGTGAAAGAAAGTAGAGAGAATGTGGAAAAAAGAGTAGTTGAAGAGGAAGTGAAAGGGGGAATGATGGATGTAAGAGTGAAAGAAGATAGTTCACATAGGCATAGGTCAAAGCCTGTGTGGATGAGAGATTATGAAACAGAAACTTGAGGATTTTACAGAGAGTAAATTCAATATTTAAATGTTCTAATTTAGGTTAAAAAAAAAAAAAATAGTATGTTTGGCATATCTCTATATGAAGACTGTTTTGGTTAAGTTAAAAAAAAAAAGGTAATAGAATACTTTAGGTTTTAGTAGAATCGGTTATTATTATTTATTATTATTATATTATATTATATTTTGTATAAGGGGAAAGATGTGTAGAGCTTTGGGTTGGAACGTTGCTCACAGCTGGTCTCGCGGACTGATGTTAGGGTTGGAGCAGCCGCGTGACCAGTGAGAGTGACGGTTGGAAATCGCTGAGGAGTGCGATGTTGGGCTCTGGGGAGCTCCGCTGAAATAAAGAACTGAACCTATAATGAGCTTGATGAGGTTTCAAGCTATTCTGCCAGTGGGGTTACTCCCTAATCTTTAATTATCATGAAACACACTCTCTTCCATTGAATCCCACATGTCTGTGTCTAAATATATAGAATAAAAGTTAACCACGCACAGAATATCCGAAATTCAGTTTCTGTCCTGTCCATTTCTTTTACATGTACTGACTTTTTTGGCACTTTCATATAAAACCTTTTCCTAAAGCTCTCGTGCGCCTGATCAGCCTCTTGGCACAAGTGCACTTGCAAAACTAGAGGGAGGATGCGCTCACATCCAGACCTGGATCCCAATTCCAAGCAACATCTCATGGCTTCTTCATATCTGCTGAATACACCTCAATCTGGACAAGCTTCTATTGGGCGAAAACTGACCAGTTTCCTTTCCTAGTCAGAGAAATGGCTTAAGAGACTTGTGCTGAAAAAGCCAGTGTCCCCTCAATTTCACTTTATCACACTCTATTTCCTACATATTTAGGTTTCCACGGTCCCTTCGTGGTGATATGGTGGAATAGGTGAGTGTGGGGCTCACTTCAACCCCGCCCCATGCTTCTACATGGAGGCCTTGGTTGTCCACTGGTTTCTAGTTCAGTCCCCCTCTGTGTCTGGCAGCACAGATCCCCTTTCCCTGGTGGCCCTGTGTTTCCCTCTTTCAGTTAATAGTTGTGGTGTTGCGACTCTAACCTCAGGGCCAGGTGAAGATGAGGACCCATGTTAAAGTCTTCATATGTGAAGTGTATGGAGGGCATCCTGACAGTCAAAGGGTCATTGAGAACTGGGAAGTATTTAAGAATAAAATGACAATTTGCAGAATGAGATCGATGAATAGACGACCCAACACAAAGGAAAAACTAAATGAAAGGCTGAAAGGCAGGCATGAAACTATTTATATACCTATTATTGACAAATGATTTAGAAAAGGCAAACACATCAGAACCAAACTATTGAACTGAGTTCTCAAATGAAAGGAAAGCAACACAGAAAATGGACGTTTTTAAAATCCTCTGGAGAGAAGATTGCTACATGACAGAGATTCACAGCCAGGGAGCAGAGGCTAAAGCCTGATAGTGGTATTTGGCATGGTTAAAACAATGGATACAGGGCTCGATTCATAGAATTGTTTGCACAATTCAAATTGACTTTGCAATGCTGAAAAGTGACTTTGCACTGCCGACACGAACCCTGATTCATAGAACTGTAACAAAGTGCATTTTATTTGTTTATTTATTTATTTAATTGTTTTTTTATAACGCGCCAAGTAGAATACCTGAGTTCGGTTTCTAAGCGCAGTTCCTGGATTCAAACCTCTGTTGCTCTGCGTGGTCATGCTCCCAAGACCAGCGCGTTGCCCGTGTGCCATCCCCTTTCAGGGCAGGGCAGGGCTGTCCTACTTTTGCAGGGCAAAGTCAGTGCACAGTTAATTTTGTACTGCAAAAATGACTTTGCACTGACTTACTGTTGGGAAAGATTTCATTCTTGTGCAATTATCCCTCCATTTATGGACACCCCAAACGTTTTGCTTTTGTTTGGCTTTCCTATCCTGACTTTTCCCAGCAGAGCCCAGCCTTCAGCTGAACTCCCCTTGGCTTTTGCTCACTTTTTTATGGGGAAACTGACACGTCCTTCAGACTGTAGGTACTGAAAAAACTATGTTTCTCTTTGTCTTTGACTATGTTGCCATTTCTTGGTAACTTTTTATCAGTGCACAATGTACCTTCCAGGACGATGCTCTGGGGTCCATTTTCATTTTATTGCCCTTGTGTGGGAGCGAGGTGCCAATGGTCCCCTCTCTACCGTCACTTTTCAGTACCGAACTTGGACCAAGTGCCTCTAAGTGGTGGGTACGCCCCTTGCCCTTATACGATATTAACTTTAGTTATATTCGCATAGATGGGACCATCGAGCAGGACACAGGGCATCCATTTTCTGTACCCCCTTTCGACTCCATCTTGGTAACTAGGCCTCACTGCGATAGTATAAAATGTATCTCTCCCCTTTGCCACCGCCGCAGCCTGGAGCACATAGCCCCCACCCTCGTCCCCACACCAACTGGAAAACTCTGCGGCTCCATTCTCACGCTGAGGCCGGAGCTGCTTGCAACAAATAATGTATGTAACACATCCCTTTCCCTGTGAGATCACTGTCCTGCATGTGAACCGGCATGAGCCAAGCACAGAGCTCGTCCGTCTCCACAAACGTGTCCTTGCCCTCTTACCCTCACCAGTCAAAACATATTGCCATTCTAACCCTGTGTCCTTGCAAGGCATCCCTTTCATGTGCCAAACTGCCAACCTCGCTATGAAGCTCACCCAACAGACCCCTCAACTAACATTAGACCCTGGTGCAGTATATCGTGCCCAGTACTAACAAATGCCACATACCTGAGATTCTTGCGAGACTAACCCTATAGTTCAATGACAGTATTATAGTGGTCAAGGCTCTAAACCTGTGACCTGTGTAACCCAAATGTGTAGATGGTGTAAGCCCTTGAGTGATTTGTATAACGACATAATACACTACTGAGGGTCTGTTGATCAACTGTTATTTAGTGCATGCATTACTCAGAATGTATTTTCTTAGCTTAGATAGTGACCATCGTGTTTCACAGTGACCTGACCTTCACCCATCCGGAGCACTATGTCTGACGTCAATCCTCCCGCCAACCCAGCAACCAACCCGGAGGAAGGGATGATGCCCACACCTAAGTCACCACCACGGCTGACCAATCCTGGTCCAACGTAGCATCATATGTCAAAAATGTAGATGTACTATATAAATGTGTTGTAACCTTGATGTGGTCAGAGCGCTCTCAGAGATCCAGATAAACCTTCCTTGTGACTCTCGCAGCCTGTGCTTTTGTGCCTTATTCCCTGTCCAGGGAGTCTCTGTCTTGTTCATTTTACACGTGTTAGACAGGGTGGGCACAAACATTTGGTGACCCCCTGCGACGTGATCGGAGAGGTGCCTCAAGGCCGGCACCGAGCGGCGAGATCCGGGTCGCCCCCCCAGCAAAACCATTGCCTCCGAGGTCGACCAGTCTGCGCGCACTACGAAGAAGGGTCAAGGGTTCCCGGTTGACGAATACCCGACTGAAAAGCTGCTCGCCGAGGTGGGACACGGCTTGGTTGGGGTGCGAGCCTGACTGGGGTCGGACTGCGAGCGGCGACCCTCGAGCCACCTGACTGAACACGTGAGTGCCGGTTGCGAAGGTTACGAAGGAAAGGTAAGGGGGAAATAGGGGGGACGGGTGGTAATGGGTTATAGGGAAGAGTAGGGCCTGTGTGAGTGATGATGAGGTTTTTCTGATCTGTCCTTTATATGGCCATTAGGTTTTTGTAAGAAGTGAAGAGAAAAAAGAGAAGTGGTATCCTAGCCCGAACGGGGTAGAAGGCGGCGCCGCGTAGCATTGTCTCGTCCAGTGCAGAACAAATAAGTGAAGATAGAGAGAAAATAGTATGAGTCTCGTATATTGAGTAGACTCGGAGTAGTTATTTAGAACATTCTTTTTCTGAGTACGAAAGGATTCTTGGAAAAGAGTAAAAGGGTGTAAGAGGTGGGGAGTGAATGAGAAGAGTAAGCGAAACGGGGAAGGGGTGGTAAAAGAACAGACGGGAACAAAAAGCGCGCAGGTAGTGCATGTGCATGATATGTGTTATATGTCTTTTGGGTTCTGTCCATTTTTGTCAAGGATATCCAAGTACTGTGATTAATTTGTGGTTAAAGTGGCAAAATATGCAAAAATGAACTGTTGAATTTGAACATGCAACAACCATAAGGTTAACGTTGAAAAGCGATTCATATATCTATCTTGATACATATGTGTGCAGACCACCTATAAGTAATTGAAAAGATTCAGGGTATATTGTTCAGCTAAAAGGAAAGAAAAGCAAGTGGAGAAGTGATTAGAGGGAAGGAGAGGTTGAAGGGCAAGTACAGACAAAGGGAAAGAAGAAAAAATATCATCATGGGGGGAATAACACCACTAGCACATATTTGTCAGCACCCTCCGTTATACAGTGAGAAGATACAAAAGTACCACGATCAATGATTGACGGAGATAAAAGGAGACAGTGTAACGCCAATTTGGCCAGAAGGTTGGTCATACGATAAAAGGGTGTTAGATTTAGTATCCACACACTTGTTAGCAAGGTATAAGGGGAAACGACAGAATAGAAGAGAAGTACTAGACCTGTGGTGAATGTTTGAAGAAGTTACGCCAACAGCAGAAGTAAATAAAGACAGAGCGAACGAAACCCAGAAAACGCAGGAAGAGGTAAGCGGAACGCCAAAGGGTGAATGCACAACCACTACAGCTGAAGGCGATACAACAAAAATATATCCTTTCATGTCAAGGCCAGCAGTAGGATACAGTGAGCCCCTGTACATACCAGCATGTCCCACCCCCGCACCTTCAACCAGAGCATTTGCCTCGGCACCGCCACCCTATGATAAAGGAGGTTTATATGGCCCAACAAGCGCACCCCCTGTGAATTTGGCACACTTAACTGGAGAATTAGACCGCCAGTTAGCGCATGCACAGATGGAAATAACGCGGCTAAGAGCATTGTGCGATAGAGGCCAAATGCTGCCAGGGGGAGGAGAGGTGCCACCATTATCCATGGCGGATCTAACGCCAACATTGAGCACAGCAGGGGAAGTGGCGCAATCAATCTCAGAGCCAGCGCGATCAGTATCATCACAAGGAACACGCATACCACAAGGGCAAGAGAAAGAGTGGCAGTCAGGGGAGTTCCTGATTCATCTAAATGACAAACCTGTGAGGATTATACACCCACCCACCCCAGAAAGTGAGAGAGGGGAAGGATGTGAAGGAAACAATGAGCAAGAATCAGAAATAGAAGAGGTGTGGAGTGACTTAGACGAATATGAAGAGGTAGCTGCCGAGGCCGGGTCCCCACTGCCAAACCACCGTTACCCAGACACACCATCGCCACCACTATGGCAGGGTAGACTAAGACAGTGAGGGGGAAATATGATGGTAAGTAAGACAAAGAAAGGTGCGGTAAGTAAGATAGGGAAGAAACACAAGTTACAAATGCCATTGATACATAAAGGAGCAGGTAGGCCGCATGACATTCCGTGGGCGCAGATGGACAAAAACAACTTTCTAAAGGTCCTCCCCCCACTGTCGTGAGGGGCTGGAAAATGGATACACGCCTTCGAGAAAAACAGAGCAGGAGTGCCGCTAGCAATAGGGGATGTAAAGAGCTTATTAGTGTCAGCAATCGGTGACCAAGCAGAGGCAGTGTGGGAAAAGGCCGGATTTCCCGGAGTAATGATGAGTTGTGACCGCCACGATGGATCAGCGTTCAATAACGTTCGAGCACAAGTATGGGATGCAATGAGGCGCACGTTTCCCGATATTCTGGATTTACATTTAGTGATGCAATGTACAATGGAGGAGAACGAGGATCCTACGCAATTCATACTACAGGTGCAGGATTTATGGAGAAGTGAAACTGGCACGGCGTGGAACCAGACCACCGCCTTGTTTTATTTTATCATCAAGAAGGGGCTCGCGAAGGAGGTGCAGAAGGCCTTGGACAAAATAGCTGGGATAGAAGCCAAGGGCTGGCCTGAAATACAGAGTATAATTGTGCAGCACTGCAGGAGGATCAAAGAGAGAGAAAAGGAGATTGCACAAAAAAGGCTGGCAGACGAGGCAAAGCTGGTACAGAACAAATTAGTGAAGGTTGCCGCCGTCAACGCCAGCGCAACCACAGACCGAGAAAACGAGGGGGACGAAGGAGCAACGTACAGACCAGCAACAATAGCAGCACCACGGGCTACAGGAGGGCCAGGACAGTGGAACGGAGAAGAGCAATACAGTGGTCAACAGTGGCAAGACCGACCAGCAAGAGGAAGAGGTGGGTACTACGGCCAGAGAGGGGGGGTTTGGAGGTATGGGAAATAGGGGATTTGGCGGCCAAGGAATGAGAGGCGGACCACAAGGGTCATGCTGGAACTGTGGGAGATGGGGACACTACTCTAAAGATTGTACAATGCGGCCTTCAGGATATTTGCAGGGGCAACAGCCCATGGAGAACGAACAAGGTTGGGGGTGTCCACACCCAGGTAGCCCCTATGGGCAACGAATGGGAAGTGGGAGACAACAAGACTACTGCTATAATGAACCTCAGGTACAGCAAGGACAGCAACCACCACCACAACCAATGGTAAGGCAAAATGCAGTGGGAAGCGCGACCAGTAATTGCTATGCAACATCTGCGAATGGTGCACCTGCATCATACCGTGGCGTGACAGTGATCGGAGATAATGTCTTCTCCGTGCCAGGGCAAGAAAGACATTCAGATTAGGGCAGCCCACAGGGAACACTTGCGTATCCAGTCCTATCCACCACCCTATGTGCAGAAGAGGAACCACTAGTGGGGGCAGAGATAGGAAATAAGCAGTTTATCTTCATGGTAGACTCTAGAGCAGAGAAATCATGCCTTATGGAAGGGCGGTTTCCGCTCTCAGGCAGGAATTTAGAGATGCAGGGGTTCTCTCGGGCTATTTTAAATGTTCCTTACACTAAAGATCTTGATATAACGGTGGGGGGTAAAACCGTGCGCGCACCCTTACTGTACCACGAAGACGCACCAATAAACCTGCTGGGTAGAGATTTGTTAAGTAAATTGAATATGATGATCTCCTTTACAGAACGAGGAATAGTGTGCTCAACATCAGGAGTGCGCCCAGTACGAGCAATGTTGATGATTAGTACAACGATGAATGAAGTTGTGGTGCGAGGGGTACCCATTGATATAAGCATGTTCATATATGGTATCAAGGTGTTGGCACGGGTGGTGCCAGAGATAACGAGAAAAGAACGGAGAACACCATCAGATTTCATATTCCGTCCAATTGCACACACAGACATTGTACCAGGCACGATAATGTCCATAGACATTGAGGCAGTTCAAGTATCCAGTAAACGTATTGTGGTCATGGGACTGGACGCGCAGGGGTGCGAGTGGAGGACTGTGTTATGCATAGACCCAAACATAATGCTACGAGATATAACAGATGAGGAATTGTTCACTGATGTTGAGGATGACGGAGCAATAATAATGGAAATAAGCATACCATGTGATATTATGGTCCAATACAGAGAGGTACATAACCCATTGATGGCTAGCGTTAAAGCCCCACTGACTATATTTGAGGAAGACATGACAAAAGTAGCACCTGAAATTTGGACCTCCGGGCCCCACGATGTATGGCTGCTGCATGAGGTGACACCAATAAAAATAAAACTCAAACCAGGTGCAATGCTGCCAAGAGTAAAACAATATCCCATATCAAAAGAAGCGGAGGAGGGAGTTAGAGAGACCATAAATGCACTCCTGAAACAAGGCATCATAGTGCCATCAACCTCCCCATGCAATACAGCGATTTTTCCGATCAAAAAAGCAAAGGGAGGGGTATGGAGGATGATCCAGGATCTCCGCCCACTCAATGACGTCATTCAAAAAGAGTTCCCTCTAGTACCTAACCCGGCATCAATACTGTGTAGTGTGCCAAAAGAATCAACATGTTTTACTGTAATTGATCTGAAAAACGCCTTCTTCTCCATACCCCATGACCCAGGATCCCGATACCTGACAGCATTTACATTAGGGAACAACAGGTATGAACATTGCAGACTCCCACAGGGATATTGCGAAAGCCCCAGCATATTTAACAGGGTACTGTGGGAAGACATTGGAAACATCGATGTAGAGAGCACTATCATTCAGTACGTAGACGATTTGCTCGTCTGTGGCCATACAGAAGAAAAGTGTCGAGAAGACTCGATAACACTACTGAATGTGTTAGCTGCCAAAGGATACAAGGTAGACAAAGGGAAATTGCAATACTGCCTGGCCGAGGTTGTATACCTCGGACAGCTGATATCAAAAGATGGGAAGCGAATACTCCCAGACCGAGCAGCTGCTATAAGCAACATAATAATACCAAAAACTGTGAAAGAAATGCAGAAATTTCTTGGCATTTGCAACTATTGCCGATCTTGGATCCTTGATTATGCGGCATACACACGCCCCTTACTACAAGCATTAAAACTAGCACAAAAGAATAGGGCTACAATAAAATGGACACAGGAAATGATAACACAGTACTCGAAATTGAAAGACCTTATCGCAGACGCCCCAGTCCTTGCGAACCCAGATTACGAGAGGGATTTTTCTTGTTTTCCCACTGCAATGGGACACTGATGACAGCAGTACTGACACAGAAGACATCACTAGGTCACACACCATTGGCTTACTACAGTGGGACACTAGATCCAGTAATGCAAGGTCTCACATGCGAACAGGCCCTCGCAGCTGCAGCCTTTGCGATTGAGAAAAGCACCACCATTGTCATGGGATGTTCGGTAACGCTATATGCGGAGCATTCCCTGTTCGCCATCCTTGAGCGAACAAAATCAACACTGACGACACAACGAGCAACAGCATATGAGGTAATGATATCAAGCCCCAACGTACACGTTGTGAGGTGCAAGACAGCAAAAACCCGCAACATTTATTACAGAGTCATGCACGACAGAAGACATACAGGAACACGATTGTGCCACCTATGAGGGGGAAGGTGACGACATCCCTAAAGCAAGTGAGAATGCCTTACAGGAGGGAGAAATATACTTCATAGATGGGTCAGCATCAATAGATCCCGAGACAGGAGAAAAACATGTTGGAATGGTGGTAGTCCGCATGGAGGAAGATGAATATGAGACAATTGTGCAAAAGCGCCTTCCATTCCATTATTCGGCACAGGCGGCAGAATTAACCGCATTGATTGAAGCACTGCGCACTGCAAAAGGCTGTGCAGTGACAATATACTCAAGCTCAGCCTATGCAACTACCACAGTGCATTCAGGGCTGTCACGGTGGCGTAGAAGGGGATTCAGGAGGGCAGATGGTTATCCAGTACAGCATGCAAAATTGTTAAATGAACTGATAGATGCATTAGCAGTACCATCGGTAGTGGCAGCGGTGAAGTGCCAAGCCCATACCAACAACACAGACGCAAACTCATTGGGAAACGCGGCAGCCGACACGGCCGCGAAGGAGGCCTCGTATTTCAATATGACACCAACACTTGAGTGCATCACAAAAGCAATTACGATAGACCCACAAGAAGAAGCATACAATAATACCCCAATAGCACATATAATAGAGTTACAGAAACGTGCATCCCAAGAGGAGCAAGAGCTGTGGAGCAAACGGGGATGTACACAATCAGCCACAGATCTCATTTGGAGACAAGAGACGACAGGGAAGGTTGTAATGCCCATAGAGTTACTGGAAATAGCATTCCAGCAGTTGCATTTCCCCGGCCATATAGCGAAACTACACATTGCTGCAGACATCCAAGAACACTGGTTCGTCCCCAATTTACAAGAGCACCTGTCAAAATTCATTGAAGAATGCATAACATGTCAAACATATAATTCTGGAATGACATTAAGAGCACTACATGGCACCTTGCCCTGACCAACAGGACCATTTAGAGAGCTCCACATAGACTATGCTGATATGGGAGAGCGGTGTAACGGAGCAAGATATTTGATTGTGGTGGTGTGCCCTTTTTCAAGGTGGGTGGAAGCAGGCCCATGTCCCCACCCAGATGCGAAATGCGCAGCCAAATTCCTCGTGCGGGAGGTGTTCTCATGATGGGGGATATGCAACGTCATTAGATCAGACAATGGCACGCATTTTGTGAATGACCTCTTTAAGGAAGTAACATCACTTTTGGGGGTGAAGCACAAATTATGCTCGATTTATCACCCAGCGGTGAATGGGATGGTAGAAAAGATCAACGGGTTACTGAAGAGCAAGTTGTCTAAATTGTGTAATACATTGAAGAAAAACTGGGTTTATTGCTTGCCCTGGCACTGTTCCAACTCAGGACGCAGCCGTGCAAAGACCACCACCAAAGCCCCCACGAAATTGTAACTGGGAGGCGAATACACACACCAGTATCCCCAATCAGAAGAGCCTCGGATGCGCACAGAGCTGCCACAGTGCTGGGGGAAGAGTTGAAGGAATACCTAACTCAGCTAACATGCGCAGTACGTAGCATAGCGCGACAAATAGCACCACCTTTCACTGAAAATGTGATAACTGATACTACTACACCAGCCACGGACAGTTCAAGTGGACCACTAATGCCAGGGGCACATGTGTATCTCTGCAGCTTTGTGAGAAGGTGGAATTCACCTAGGTTTCATGGCCCTACAAAGTGATTTACAGTATCCCCACCGCAGTGAAAGTGAAGGGATTGAAGTATTGGGTGCACTTATCCGATGTGAGGAGGGGACACAGTGTACAATCCCCCCAGAGGAGCAAGACAGCGCCACTGGGACCACAAACGAGGTCGTAGGAAAATAACAAAAGAGTCAGTAAAAGAACATGCAGAGATAAAATGATTATATGTATTTTGATCTGCACAGTTTACCTCCTCCTTCCTTCTTTTCTGTCTCTTCCCCACTCTCTTCTTCAATTGGCCAAGCATATTATCTACACCTCACCTATCTCTCCCCCTCTGTCTCCCGCCTTAATTTTTTAATGGCTGTCTCTACAGTAAAATAACATGAATAAAAGAGTAACAGAACAAGCCTGACTGAAAATAATGATTAACTGTGAAATTGAACAAGAATGTAAATAATTGTATATATTATGATGACTTAACAAATTTATATCGCCCCTCCAGGTGAACAATGGCCCAACGACCCACGATCGGAGAGAACGAATTAATGTTAGATAGTGATAGGGTCGCCGTTAGGGCTAAAAGGTTCAGTGATGTTGAATGCATTTTGAAATGTGCTGCAATTTTTATGCCGGTAATGGTGTTTTTTGCAGCATGGTACTACACCCTTATATCTCCTGTTGATGACATGCAAAGGGGAGGGAGTGGGGCTAACATGATAAGAGAAGGATCACAATTGATATGGACTGGGGTGAAGACAATATGGCAGGCGTCACATGGACTTAATGACAACCAAACAGATGGAATTCACCCCTCAGAGTACATTACTGTGTAATCAACAAGTGTGTCAATGTTACGTTTCAATGTAAATACAAGTGATGTTTATGGATATAACGAACATGATGGAGATTATTATTAAACAAATGATTTAATTAACGCTAGTATTAATGCACAAACAACCATACACTCTACCTCGCACAAAATTGCTGCTACAAATGATGATACATATGCCATATTAAATGATAATGATACAACATGGGCTGGGATGTTTCCGATACATTACAAAAGGGTGAGAAACAATGATCAGGAAGGGAGGAGGAGGAGGAAGAGGAGGAAAAGGGGGGCGGGAGGGAAAAGATATGACATCTATCACGACCTGGGATTAGATGAAATAGAAGATCCCTGCCACCCTGATCAATCAAATAAATGGTATTCTGACATGAGTGCCACGGCGAAGCAAGCAACAAATGAGAGTTGCTACATCTGTTCACTCATCCCGCACGCATCAGGAACACCGAAAATGTTAGTACCGCAGGAAGTGCCCTTGTCGGAGACCCAATGTTTGATTCATCTGGTTCTATGCAGAATAAAGAGCACATTCCAGGCGCACACTGTCACACTGGAAAAGCTGGAGAACGAGAAACCATGCACAAGCCGACGTCAAGGAGTAGTTTGCCTCGAAGAACCATTCCTTGTCATCAAAGGGACACGATTTGCAGACAATAAATGGCACGACGAAACAATACAATGCAAAGCAGAAGCGCTTCGAGGCCTACCAAATGACACTCTCCAATGGATAAAAGGGGCATGTAACCACATCTGGTCACAACATGTTGCAAAGCTAACCTGGGTCACAGCATTAGAAAAACCTATCAAAATACGAAAAGAATTGCCACATGAACTATGTTTCCACGGGGAAGGGAAGGTGAACATGGGAGAAGCAAGGAAATGTAACAAGACGGTAATAATCCCCGACATGAAGAAAGGCACCGCTGCACTGATGGACATGTACTGGATTTGCGGCAAACAAGCTTACCTGCACCTCCCCGCATCGTGGAAAGGAACTTGTGCTTTAGCGACCCTCCACACAGCCCTGATGGTAATACCGGAGAGCCACATCCAAGGGGCAGCATAGCAATCGGCTGGCATATCGGCAGCAGAGCAATCGGCTGGCATATCGGCATCAAGGAAATCGGCTGAACCATCAGCAGCGTCCCAACTAACGCAAACAGAAGCCCCAGCATATGAACTATTATCAGAATATGAACTGAAGAAAAGATTGACATGAAGTAAAAGATCCTCCAATTACATCTCATCCGAGTCATCGAAACAACTTGCAGAGATCCCGCAGAAATACAAGCTCTTCTCATCAGCAGAGATATTCTTTGCCTCACTTCTCGCCCCTGGACTACAAGCACGAGCAAATGCCAAACGGTTGCAGATCGTGCGCTGGGCGCTCATTCAATTGGCTAATGACACTGATGAGGGGTTCAACGTGATAAAGATAGAACTCTGTGCGTTGCGCCTAATGACAATGCAAAATCGATATGTTCTTGATCTGCTCACGGCGATGGACGGTGGTGTGTGCTGGAAAATTGGGGGGGCGTGTTGCACATTTGTGCCAACTGAAGACGCTGATAACGGGACACTCTCCCATGTGATAAAAGCAGTACACAACCTAGGGGAGAGGATGAGAACGGAAGGAGGAGCAGAGGAAAGTACATGGTTCGACAATTTGTTCAGATGGATACCATCATGGGTAAACATGGCAATGAAAATACTGATCTCATCATCGTTTTTGTGCTCTTGCTCTTTTGTGTGTGCCAACTGGGACTATGGTGCTGTGAGAAAAGCATGCCAACCTCGGCTATGATGATGGTAACAATGGGCCTACCGACAACGGTAGCTACCATGATAGATGCCCAAATGCAAACAGGAGAATACACCACACCACAGTACAGAATGACAGCAATTTACAGGCAATATGGGGAATAGTGGATAATTTGCATTACACGACAATAAAGGAGCCAAGAGAGTTGTAATGGTACCAAGAAGTATGGGTAGATCTCGATGGGGATGGAGGTATTTACTTAATGTGTACCCCAGATGAATATACCAGAAGAGGGAATAGCCTAAGGAGTGTCTGCAGAGCTTGGATGCCCATAAAAGGTACCCCTGCGTGGGACGAGGCAGTGGCAGAGGTTGAGTACTACCGAAGGGAAAATGAAAAGAATAAAAAGTAGAAGAATTTGTTACTTTAGATGTAATGAAAGGGGGGAATGTGTGGGAGCGAGGGGCCAATGGGCCCCTCTCTACCGACACTTCTCAGTACAGAACTTGGACCAAGTGCCTCTAAGTGGTGGGTACACCCCTTGCCCTTATGCGATATTAACTTTAGTTATATTCGCATAGATGGGACCATCGAGCAGGACACAGGGCATCCATTTTCTGTACCCCCTTTCGACTCCATCTTGGTAACTAGGCCTCACTGCAATAGAATAAAATGTATCACTCCCCTTTGCCACCGCCGCAGCCTGGAGCACATAGCCCCCACCCTCGTCCCCACACCAACTGGAAAACTCTGCGGCTCCATTCTCACGCTGAGGCCGGAGCTGCTTGCAACAAATAATGAAAGTAACACATCCCTTTTCCTGTGAGATCACTGTCCTGCATGTGAACCGACAAGAGCCAGACACAGAGCTCGTCCATCTCCACAAACGTGTCCTTGCCCTCTTACCCTCGCCAATCGAAACTTATTGTCATTCTAACCCTGTGTCCTTGCAAGGCATCCCTTTCATGTTCCAGACTGCCAACCTCGCTATGAAGCCCACCCAACAAACCCCCCAGCTAACATTTGACCCCGATGCAGTATATTGTGCCCAATACTAACAAATGCCACATACCTGAGATTCTTGTGAGACTAACCCTATAGTTCAATGACAGTATTATAGTGGTCAATGCCCTTAAACCTGTGACCTGTGTAACCCAAATGTGTATATGGTGTAAGCCCTTGAGTGATTTGTATAACAACATGATACACTACTAAGAGTCTTTTGATCAACTGTTATTTAGTGCATGCATTATTCAGAATGTATTTTCTTAGCTTAGATAGTGACCATCGTGTTTCACAGCGACCTGACCTTCACCCATCCGGAGCACTATGTCTGACGTCAATCCTCCCGCCAACCAAGCAACCAACCCGGAGGAAGGGATGATGCCCACACCTAAGTCACCACCACGGCTGACCAATCCTGGTCCAACGTAGCATCATATGTCAAAAATGTAGATGTACTATATAAATGTGTTGTAACCTTGATGTGGTCAGAGCGCTCTCAGAGATCCAGATAAACCTTCCTTGTGACTCTCGCAGCCTGTGCTTTTGTGCCTTATTCCCTGTCCAGGGAGTCTCTGTCTTGTTCATTTTACACGTGTTAGACAGGGTGGGCACAAACACCCTAGGCACCCTCAAAGGACTTGTAGGTGATTGTACAAGGGTGTATGGGATGAACTGGTGGCAGCAGCTACTTTTCATAATGTTTCACTTCTTTTTACTGAGATAAACCGTGTTTAATGCATTTGGCTTAAAACTGTGGCCAGGTCCAAAAATGGCCAAGCCACAATGTCTTTTGTTCTGTCCTACGGCCATTTTGTCCCTTGCCTTCACCTAGGTCGAGGAAAAACTGATCTCTTTCGCAGCTTCTGCCTGTCACATGTGTGCGTTCAGGAAGAGGGTTGTGACTGTCTAGTCCCAATCCACACTACTGATGCCAGGATGTCTGGAGTGCCTGGATGATTGAGATCACCATGGACTGTGATTGGTCCACGTCTTGGATGCCTGCAAGAGAGCAGATATTTAATTGAAATTCCATTGATTTGGGTTAGAAGCTAATCTTGGATAAAAGAAGGGGATCTGCATCCATTCCAGGTTGATCACCTGAGTTCTCACTGAACTACAGAAGGAGCCATGCCTCCTGCATGAAGAAACAGACTTGTGAAAGTGCTGAAGACGATTTGGAAGGTTTAGACACCCTTATCCCTCTGCTGTCCTGTCAAATCCTCACTTTGTTCATTATACCAGAAGGCCTGCCGACGTGCGTTGCCCTTTTGCAGTAGTGGGAACAACTACTCTCGGCATCCGCTGCTTCACCACCAAATGAGCCTCTTCGTAAATGTTGCACTACAGAAGGAGCCAAGCCTCCTGCATGAAGAAACAGACTTGTGAAAGTGCTGAAGACAATTTGGAAGGTTTAGACACCCTTATCCCTCTGCTGTCCTGTCAAATCCTTGCTTTGTTCATCAGACTAGAAGGCCTGCCGAGGTGCGTTGCCCTTTTGCAATAGTGGGAACAACTACTCTCGGCATCCGCCGCTTCACCACCAAACGAGCCTCTTCGGAAATGTTGCTGAGCCACCCCGTGAACTGTCCAACTCAACCTCAGTATATCCTGCAAAACTGCTGCTGTGTGGAGCCCGAGCCCGAGACTTGGGGCATCACTTGCTTGTGGTCCCATGAATCTTTCAACCAGATTTAGGAGGCCTAGCTCCTCTGGGTCCCAAATTAGGAGAGTGCGTAATGCTGTTGGTGATGGTCACTGTAGACCCCTTGCTGTTCTGCTCTCTTGTGCTCTGAAGCTCACTGCACTGGAATTTTCTTCAAACCTCCTTCAGAAGCTGCGTAAAGGCAACTGTCCCATCATGGACGATCATTCTCCACCGCAGCCGCTGAGATACAGAGACCCGCGAAAATGCAGGACTCAAACCAACGAGTGACCTCGACTACACTGGCAAAGTTTGGTCCAGACTGTGCCGAGGGTCGGTGAGTACTTGCATAATTTACCGGTGGCCCCCTGGCACAGCTGATTGCTTTTATGCATGAGTATCCCATAAAGGTATTCGAACTTGGCTGGGTTAGTCTGCACTCCCTAGCTATTCTCACCTTTTGAATACTGCTTTGCCACCAAGGACAGGGCCTATTTGAATAGTCGGATCCAATTCTTCATCACCTCAAGCCCCTTCCTGACTTGCTATTGCCCTTCCAAGAAGACCCGCTTTGTGTTTCATCTGCGCGTTTGTGCGTACTTACGCACACCTGTACTGTTGAGCACAAGGCTCCACTCTTCTTAGGGTTGAATTGCCTACTGCCATCTATGTACCATCTATGTGTTAATTTAACCCTTTCTTTACACATTGTTGTGGCATTGATCACGGTATTTCAGTAGGAAACGTAATGTATATATATTGTATAGTTTAAGGATTTGTGGATTTGTGTGAAAACTGTTTTCTCATTATTAAAGTTACTTGTGTCTATTTGGTCAAGCCAACAATAAATGTATAGATATCTTTCATATACACTTGTCTAAGAGTCATTTGTGGTTCGTTCGTTGCTGTGTGTGCTCATTGTGGGCTTCTGATCACTCTCACCCCTCCTGAGATTTAGCCTTGAGCTCTTGCCAAGCTACCTAGATCGGTCTGGCTTGTCCAGTAGGGTCCATATTTCACTAAACTGAGGGTGGCATCCTAAACTTCAGCTCACCAAGTCAGAGATAATACATCCATCTTAGGAATGACAGCAGTGCAAAGTCACTTTTTAGCAGTGAACATCACTTTGAACCAGGCAAAACATTCCATGAATCAGGCCCACAGAGTCTAAATATGGATTTTCTATGATTTTTCTCCATCTCCAGGGTTAATGAGCCTGCTCCATTTTCTCTGTATGTGCAAGTGGTTTGAACATATTGCATGTTGGTTTAAACTGAAATGCACAAGGAAGATGTAGAAAGTAGATTAAAATGGAAACCCAGCAGGGGTCGGGTTTACAGTGTGAATGTTCACAGACCCTTTACTAGTAGTGCATCAACCTGCTGTGAAAGTCAGCATCTAACGAAAATATTGATGAAAAATATGCTATCTTTGAAATAATATTTATTCCTAATGTTTCCTGGACCACCATCCAGCACTATCCCCCAATATTCCAGGACTGGAGTTGCATAATTAATTTAAGCCAGTCTTAGAATATGTTGCAAGCAGTTTTCAGCAGAAGGCATCATGAAGCAAGACATGGATTCAAAGTTCAAACAAAAATAGTTTATCACCTTAAATGCCAGGATTGTAGAAGGCCTAACTTGCCCTATGCTCCAAAACCTGTCAATGAACTTGAACCCACCAATGTCCCATCCATTGAAATCTTCCACAAACAGACCCTCAACGACCTCAAGAAAATTTTATGCAAATGCCTTAAATTCAGCCATCTCAAACCTTCATAATTTACTTTACTTAAAAACATATTCGGATATAAAAACATAGCAATACGACCGGCAGCCAAAGGGGGAGCTTTGGTCACTATGAACAGCACTGATTATAACACATAATGTGAAAGACAGCTCAATGACATCTCAACTTACACCAAACTCGAGTCTGATCCAACCATAGAGATCCTATCAAATTTGGAAATTATTCTTAATAAAGCAGAAGAATTAGAATGGATAAATGAACGAACAAACATGTGTTTTACTCAACAGGCATCCTATGATTCCAAACTTTATATACTGCCCAAGGTACACAAACATCCCACATCGCCACCAGGATGTCATGATCTCTGCTTCCAAAAGGTCAGGGTTTTCCCAACTCCCTTGGAAGCAGATCCATAACCCAGGTTCCGAGTGCCAACCAGTCCCAATTGGGACCTTTTGGACCCAGTCCTGGCGCCAGTGGCACCAGGCTCATAAATATGCCCAGTCCCAGCGCTGGAGGCGCCGGGCTCATAATGCTTGGGTGGACTTACCTGCAGCAGACCATGCTGCTTACTTGCCTGCCAGTTGAGCCTCTGATCCTCTTCTGTTTGGAACTACTTTTCCTGTTGGGTGGGGCAGGAGCCACTCCCTAGGTTCAGAACACTGGAACTCTTCTGGAAAGCAGGAACTCTTTTCTTACCTAGGCGTGGCTGTGGAAGGAGACACCTAAGCACTACAGGAGGCTATTTAAACCACACCCGATGGATGAATCTTGCTTTGCGTTATTCTGCATCCTCTGCAGCAGAACGCTCATCGTGTCTTCTGCATCTGATCCTGGGCCTAGGGAAAAAGGCTTACCATCCTGAATCCAGTCTTCAGCAACACCTATAAAGACAAGAAAGAACAGGTTAGCATTACGGTCTTCAGTGACAGCTCTTCACTTACCTGGGCCATCGGCTGTCACCAACGCCTCGCGCTGCATTCTGAAAGACAAAGGCTTACCTACTCTTCGTGCGCTCCGGAGGTCTTCACACTGCATTCCGGCATCTGAAAGACAAAAGCTTACCAACTCTTCGCACGCTCCGGGGGCCTTCGGCGCTGCATCCCGCATCTGAAAGACAAAACAAGGTGCGTTTAAAGACATTGGGGAACTTTAATACTCACGTGCCATTACTCCTTTCCACATCTAACCCAGTGGGTATTCCGGCACCCTGCAGCTGCTCCGAACTTGTACCTGCAAAATAAAAAGACAGTTAGAGCGCATCGTGAAGCAGGCAACAAGCGCTTACTTACGTGCTTCCAGGCGCTTCTATTCATCACACAGGCTCCATCTTCAACTCACTTCAGCCCGTCATCCACCATCGCCGGAACTCTGCAAAACAAGAGACATCATTACTAAAGACTTTAAAGACATTAGAATTACTCGAAACTTACCGTTCGTGCAGTAAACGACGGACAGCAGTCCTCTGAAGTCAAGAGGCCTGCTCCCCTTATCCAGTGAAGAAACTGGTTACAGCACCCTGCCCCGAGGCAGATGGAGAGCACGGCGTTCACTTACCTAAGGTGAGAGCGTTAACCTTCGGGGTTCTACAGGAGAAGAGAAAGGGAAGAAGAGAGAGACATTCAATAACCCAGTTCATTAATCCCATATTTTCTAACTGCAGACATCTTACCCTTCGAGTCAAACATACAGTGCACAGAGGTCCAGCCCAAAGAGCCAGCCGTGTGTTACACATCACCTTTGAAGATACGGTATACGCCCAGTCAAGACCGGCGCCTCTACGGGAATCAGGTGAGCGTTACACAGGAAGACCAATAGTACCCGGCATGGACAGTGTTCTCCAAACCTTAGGGATGTATATTGACCATTTTCTTCAACCAATTGTACAGAATACTAGTACATATATCAAAGACACAACACACTTTTTGGAACCACTCAAGAGCACTCATTATATCAAGGGTTCGATAATGTTCACCATTGATGTAAAAAGCCTTTGTACCTCCATCCTGCATGATCTAGGATTAGATTCAAATGAATGGCTACTCCTTAACAAAGGAGAAATCAGAGCACCCAAGGAATGAATTCTGGTCTTACTTCAATTCATATCCGTTAATTCATGTTTTCAATACAAGAAGAATGTCAACTTGCAAACCTCTGGCACGTCCATGGGTGCTACCATGGCCCCTATGTATGCAAACTGCTTTATGCAAACATTTGAGAGGGAACATATCTTGGAACACAGAGTATGGCGCAACACTATTTCTTTATGGGTCTGCTATGGCATTTTTGGAATTTGGAGAGGGACTGAAGAAAACCTTCAAGGATTCTTTGCATACCTAAACACGATTGACCCCAGGATTCAATTCACCAATGAATCATCCACCAAACAGATACATTTTCTGGACGAGTCAATAAAAACACAAGAAGATATATACTTGACAAATATCTTCTGCAAAGAAACGGACCAGAACAATCTTCTGCACAGATAAAGCTTTCATCAACCAAGTCTGATCAAAAACTAATGCTACAAGTGAAGAGAATCGTGAATGATCTTGCTGAATATGAAACATAAGTCTAAAGAATGGGAGAAAGATTTCTGGTTCGGGGTCCAAAATTGATGAGATAAAAGCAGCAACGGACCTACTCATGAAACCGCTGCATGAAGACTTAAGACAACGAGGTGCTCCAGACAAGACCAGCACACCATTGGTCTACATATCCTGCTACTCTATTCAGAGCAACTGAATAAAGTCTGACATTAAGAAGAACTGGAGGACTCAGACTAGTGATCCAAGTGTTGAAACCCTATTCTCAGAATTACCAGTATTTGCCTATAAAAGGAGCGCTAGTTTTAGAGACCGTCTAGTCAAAATTAGACAAACCATTAGACCACTGCCAACGTCACGAAGATGTACGTCTCCATGTCTCCATTGCAGCAACTGTTGCTTTGTGACCAAAAGAGATACAATTAAACATCCACGCACAGGTGAAAAATAAAAAAGTTTAAATCAACTGTTTCACCATATGTGATACACCCAATATAATGTATACCATCAAATGCCTGTGTGGTGTATACTATGTGGGACAATCCAAACACCAAGGAAAATTACAATAGAATGACCATAGGTCATGCATCAGGACCAACAATACAAACTCGGCAGTAGCACGCCACTGGCACGAGAAGAAACACAACGTCAGCCGAATATGGTTCCAAATAGTGGATGTGGTCACAAAATGAAATAAACATGAAAACCTAACCATTTGTCTAGACCAGAGGGAAACTTACTGGATAGACTGCCTTGATTCTCTCAGCCTCAATGAAGAAATAAACTATACTTGCTACCTATGACCCTAAATGATATAGACGTATGAATTTCAACTAAGGACTTCAGTTACAGTGAAGCAGGACCCATTTGAGATCTAGCCACACACTAGTATATAGTGTGTGGTTAATATACCAATATCTTTTGTGCGACTAATTGTAGAAGTGTAGAGCATTAGAAAATCATCAATTAGTCCTCATGAAGGCAAACGGAGTATGTACGCAATGCACAAGTTTCTACATTAATTGGCATCAATGACACCAAATGGGTGTACCCTTTGCACCTATTGTAGAGTTGCCGCTAATGTAGTAATGTGCTCTGACATTATGAAGATGATTTATTGAGTGCGAAAGATTATTTAAACCAATTATTCACCATATTTCGCTTGCACAACGCGTACTGCTAATAGATTTCTAACTTTGTGATATATTGTCATTGGCCGCTAATGAAGTAATGCACTTTGACATTTTGAAGGTGAGTCACTAAGTGGGATACTTCCTTCTTCGAATGATTATTTAAACAGACTATTCATCATATTACGTTTGCACACAGCATGCTGCCAGTAGATTTCCAACTTTGCGATATATTGTTAGGGCCGCCTTCCCATTACCCCTGGCGACAGTAGCGACAGGAAGCGAGGCGTATGTGAGGCACTCGCATTTCAGGATGCAGGCAGTCACATCGCCTAGCAATGGCGACTGCAAAACCGCGAAAATAATCCACGGCTTAGGCGCACGCTGGATCCCATCCAGTTTGTGGGCGTCCTTTCACACAATCAACGTAAGAGACATGTCTGTGAATCCTAAATCTCTACATATCATTATCCCAACAAAGAAAATTTTAGTAAAGCAACCCTTTTGCTTTTAGGTGAACAACCCTCTTAGGGCGATCACGCTGACACCAGGTAACTGTCTAGACTTTGAATCTTCAGTCCTGAAGACTTTGTGCAGACACGTCATTTTTCATAAAGTCAGCGCTCCAAATACAATCTAATCCTTAGCCTCATTCACTTGTCTGTTTCAGATACAGCATAAGGCCTTGCCTTATTTATTTGAGACAAGCACATTAAAGACATATGCTCTAATCACGTATTTGCATCAACACTGATTTCCAACATGCATGCACTAATTATTTGCCTCATTGTGTCTCATTTTATGCACTTGTTGACTAAGACTCACCATGATATGTAAATATTGATCCTTACACTTTGTTGTTCGATGTACAAACTGTTTCCATGCACTTTTCACGAACTCATTGTTCTATCCCTGATGACGGACTTGATCTGAATTGCAATGGCACACTATAATGGCGACACTCAATATCTGGATGCACTTTTGCCTTTCAAGTAATTAAAAAACTGAAACTTTTCAATGAATCCATGTCTTGACAATTGAAGTATATATGACAAATTGAACAAAAATAATGACAGCAGCTTTTTTTCAAGAGCACAGTGCGAGCATACCTCGGACTAGTATTCTTTCTAGTTCCCTTTCTTCTGGCAAAACCTATGTTTTCCCTCATAACTTATGATAATTATTGTCTAGGGATGTCAACAACAAATCATGTAGTGTTTCAAAGTAAAGTTTTGAGCTTTTTCCAGCTCTCGGCTTGCTTTCCAGCTCTCCTTTTCCAAGTTCAAGACAGCTCCACAAAGTTTCAGGGTTCCCTTCCGCAAGAAAACAACACATTTCCAGCAGGGCCTCAGGGTTCCCTTCCCCAAGGAAACAACAAAGTTCTCAAGGTCTTAGGTTTTCCTTCCCAAAGGTGTCAGCTTGTCCAGCTTGTTAACTCACACTTAGTTTCAGTCTCTTAATATTCAAAACCAGTTCCAGGTAAACTTTACACTCCTTCTAATTCCTTGCCAGTTTACATAGACTGCTTTCTTCTGCTTCATTTCAGTAATCTCTTCCATACAAGCAGAATAATGGTCTGTATGTTTCCTTGTCTTTCACAGACAGGTTCTCCTCGGTCTAGGCACAGTGGTCAGATCACATGGTCCACCCATTACAAGTCACGTAACCGATAACCCTAGGCTTTCTTGCACATACATTTTTGTCTGTAACTGTACCTGTGTTCTGGTTTACATTAACTTTGCATTTTCCTCGCCAGTCTTTTGGCCTTGTCGCAATGTGTTTTCACCCTTGCTCGTCTTTTGGTTTTGCCACAATGTGTTCTGTTGTAGAGGAGGAGCTAAATGTCTCTACCTGAAGTCCCACCCATATACTGCCCATATGTTGGAAGCCAGAAATTGCGACATGCACAACGTCAGCATTAGTGCCTGTACAACAAAGAAGCTTTGAGGCAAGTTATCCATTGAGAAGACCCTATGAAAGGTATCCTCGAAGAACGGATGTGTTCTTAGGCGAAGCACCTGAAGAAGTGTGAAGCGGTGAAGGCAAGAGCCTGGTGACGTCACATGAAGTGCAAATGATGCACCAAGAAAAGAGACTGAATAATAAAGCATATAGACATTATAGATTTCAATGAAGATGTAAAGAATTAAGTAACATTTCATGTACGGAATGAAGATTGCTCGCACGAAAAGCACTGAAGAAAATGCAAATCGCTTTATAACTGTACAGATGCTGAAACGCAAGTAGATTAAGTAATCATGAAGGCTGGCTATATGTAGTGAATAGACTGCAGGCGGTGCCGCCAATACATATTTCACGTTGTGTTTTGCAAATTAGGAACCTGTGAGCAGAAGGGCTGAAAGAGTGGCGCATCAAAGAATACAGCAAATGGTAAAGGAAGAATCGAGAAGGCTTGTCTGGCTGAGTGTCAAGGGTTGTGGCAGCCAAGAAACAAGTTATCTATTCAACAAGATACAATGAACGTGAGAAGCACGGCAAGCTCCTGTTTGAGGTGCAATGAACAACGCTATGATTGCCAAGCTTCATTCATTTAATAGCATTAAATACGATGAAAGGAGCTCAGACACTGTCTCCTGTCACATGGTCAAGATGGAAATAGACTTTGGGCAAGTCAAATATAGACTGAAGATAAGGCTGTGCTCACACTGCCTTTTGCTTTCAGGCACAGTGAACCCCAAAAGGCCGAGTTCAAAGACTAATTTGAATGGCAGACAGCAGAAGTGATGATAGATGATTGGCTAATTGGGTGGAAAGGCTTGACCAATTCAAACCCATAAGCACCTGGGGTACCAGGTTGCGTGCTGCTAGCGAGTGGAATATTCCAGAAGGGTACAAGTGTGCTAACCAATTGTAGAGGGCCACATAGCCAAGAGCCCTATAGTTTGAGAAGCCAATGTGAAGAGGAAGTGCCAAGTGTCATACACACTCCAGCCACCCACTTCGTAGTACCTGAAACTTTCACGCCAAAGTATGTGACGTATGAAGAACAAATAAACCAGCAAAGAGCAGCGGTTGGGCTCTGCCCAGTGCGTATTAGAGTAACAGCACCTATTGATGTACGGACACCTAAGAACACCTTAACAGTAAGGTAACCATTGAGAAAACCAGATCTACAATCAAGACAAATGACGGTTGTCAGGATGGAATACCCAAAGAAGCCAAGAAGATAATAAAGGAAGACAAATGGCGACGTCATAAGACATCGGACGGACACACACATAGATGATATAAGACTAGAGAATGCTGATGGAAAACAAAGTCAAAAGAAGATACTATGGATACATGACATCTTGAACCCAAGATGAAGAAACATATGCCATATACACAAATAATATATTCAGTTAGTTTAAACGTGTACAGATGCAAAAATGCAAGAAGCAAAGAAATTGTGAAGCTTGCTTATGCTGAAAAGTAAATAGATTGCAGCAAGTGCCAATATATATATATTGCGTCATGTCCGCGAACATGCGACGTGTTCGCTGAATGGACGGCGTGGGGCGTAGGGCGTGGTGCACGTCAGATTTTCTGTGTCATCCGCCATCTTGCATTCGCCGACGACCGCGGACAGCGTGGTGAAACTTGGATTCAAAATTATATTTAGTGGAGTCTGTTGGTGGGTAAGAGTGTTTGGGGAGGGCGGGGGGTATGAGATAGGTTCAATGTTCTGTTTTTTTATGTGCTAGACGCTTTTGTTGTGTCTGATTTTTCTGCGGACAACACGGCTGTTCTGAAATGTTCGTAAATAAACAGAATGGATTTGGTGTCAACTTGAAAGTGTTCTAAGAAGACTCGTGGGGTCCTGGAATGTTCGCAGGGGGTGTCCTGAAGACCTTGTCTGTATTGTTCATTGTCAAGCTGAAAGTGTTCTAAGAACACTCGCGGTGTCCTGAAATGTTCGTACATAAAGAAAATGGGGGTGTTCTGAGGACGTTGTCCGTATTGTTCGCTGGCAAGTTGAATGTGTTCTAAGAACACTCGCGGTGTCCTGAAATGTTCGAAAATAAACAAAATGGGGGTGTTCTGAGGACGTTCTCCATATTGTGGGCCTGCTTAGCTGTATCCAATGAGGGAATGGCACAGAGAGTGAAGTGGAAATGGTAGAAGGGCTGTCTAAGAGTTACGCGGTCCGCGGACAGGGCGTGCTACATCTGGGGTTTTCCAGCAAATCCAGCATGGAAAGAAGACTGTAGGGATCAGCCAATCAGATGTTGAGGTTGTGGATTTGTGTTCAAAGAGGCTGTGTGTAGTGAAGATGGCAGAAGTGGAGAAAGTCAGGGTGTTGGTGCTTGGAGATATGTTTGTGCATGGTTTACAACAGTATGCTCAAAGCAGGCATGTTGCAAATAATTTTGATGTTAAAGGAGTGGAGATGGTGTGGAGCACTGTGCCTGATTGCAATGTACAGGGAATTGTACAAGTTTGTGAAGATATGGGCAGGATGAACAGTCCCCATGTGGTAGTTTTGCACTATGGTGCTTTCCATTTGGGCTATGTCAGTGCCCCTACTTTGTTGGCAGATTTGGAACACTTGGTTCAATCAGTAATGAACATCCTTCCAAATGCCAAAGTAATTTTTTCTGGATTAGTAACTAGGGCAATATGGGACAATAGTTCAGTTTTTTGTCCTCAGCAAAACAATGCTAGGTGTGAAATCAACCGAGGCATGTGTGCCTTCATGTAATAATGAGAATATTGATTCCAGTAATGCTGTTTATTTTAAAGAAGATGGCATTTCCTTATCTTTTATGGGAAATGTCATTCTGTTTTGGAATGTAAGGGTTGCTTTGGAGAAGGTTATGTGAAGATTTTAGGAGTAAAGTAAGAAAAAAAATACAAAATACAAAATAACAGGTGTCTGTCAAGCATCTGCAAATTTTTTTTTTAAAAAACGGCTCTTTTCAGAGCCAACCTCAAAGGGGAAATGGGGCACACTATTTAAATTTACATTCACCACGCTCAGATTTTTGATATGTCCGCGGACATGGCGGTAGTCCGCGGACATCGAAATCACTAGCTAGGTGTTCAGTATGTTCTATGTTACATGTATATAAAGTCAGGGATATTATTGTTAAAGGGACGTTATGGTTACGCTGCGCTAATAAAAACCTATGAAATTCAATGAAAAAACGTTGTTAGAAGGGACGTTATGGTTAAATTGCGCTACTAAAAACCTATCAAATTCAGTAAAAAACTTTGTTAAAGGGACGTTATGGTTCAAAGTAAAACCGAAAAACCCCTGAAATTCAGCAGTTATGGTAAGATAAGCAACCATAATTCGCGCCACCGTGCACTGCTGACACTAACACCCAAGACATCAAAGATGACATCACAAATGTCATTGATGACATCACTGATGACATCACATGTGCATTTACTTTTCATGAAAACTCTGTAGGAGGGATTCTTTTAATGTTGACCAAAAAGTGTCAAGGATCATTTGAATAAATATCATGAGCTAATTAGTGCATTGAGCAATGCATTGATATAAATAGCATTCTATTATGAAGTTCTATCCAGTATACTAAGCAACTCATGCAGGAACTTAGGCAGTGTGTGCAGTATACATGATGAAGGTGCAACATTCATAATCTTGCCATGTAGAATAATGAAATGATAACTGCTTTCTTATTAGAGTTTTGCGTACTGTGAAACATGTAATAAGTAGATAATAAAACCCACTTAATACATAATTATTACAGACAAAACACAAAGAGACAACAACGCATACAAATATGAGTATATACAGGGACAGAGAAGTAAGCAAAAAAGCAAAAGTATTAGCAGAAAAAGTTCATAACCTAACTGATTATCTTTATGCAGAGAAATGATTGCTCTGTTTCAAAGCTGTTTCAAAGCTGCTACTTACTGTATGTATGTGTATCAAATGATGTCAGTGTACCCTAAGGAAAGGAGTGTGAGTACAATGTATACAAATATGAGCATATACAGGGAAGGTTTAGTAATAAAAATAAAACTATGAGAAAGTGCTGATAACTCTAATGATTATCTTCACGCACAGAAAGGATTGCTCTCTTTCAAGCCTGTGTCTTCCGCTATATATATGTTTCATATGATATGACTTGACCCTAAGTCTACAAATACAGTACCTTTTCAATTTTTACTTCCTGACTGTTACTGAAGAAAACTATGTGGCTTAGATATGTCAGTAAAGGAAAGGGAGAGCCAGCCATGTGATGTCATCAGTGATGTCATCAATGACATTTGTGATGTCATCTTTGATGTCCTGGGTGTTAGTGTTAGCAGTGCACGGTGGTGCGAGTTATGGTTGCTTATCTTACCATAACTGCCGAATTTCAGGAGTTTTTCGGTTTTACTTTGAACCATAACGTCCCTTTAACAAAGTTTTTTTACTGAATTTGATAGGTTTTTAGTAGCGCAACTTAACCATAACGTCCCTTTTAACAAAGTTTTTTCATTGAATATATATATATATATATATATATATATATATATATATATATATATATATATCAAAAGCACTTTATACATAAGTATAACTCCACTACGCACATGAGCAGAATTGAACAAAGGTTACTAAAGCTCTCAAGAGGAGAGTGTCGCAGCAAACAAATCAAGAATTAAGACAGAGCGAAACTCAACTGAGGGTAACCATGCCAAAAAGCCATGGTCGTATCTGGTTGGAAAAGGCCGACAGTGAATACAATTAAGAAGAAAAGAACAGAGTATCATGTTCAGAAAGATCAAGATTATCCACAGATGGTAGAAGACTGGCAGAATTAAATCTAAAACACGAAAATACGAGAAGAAGAGTCTGATTTCACGGTGTCCTAGTCACGTGACAAGGCAGGCTGGAAGAGTGAGACTGTCACACCTACGCATGGATCTCTGCCATGCCCATACTCCTTAAAAGTTCTCAGACCCAGATGCAGACTCGAGGCCAAACTACAAAGCAGTAATTGACACATGATCACTGAGGTGATGATTGATTGTAACCTAATTGGAGGAAAGCTGGGGTGCAGACTAACTCCCTGCACCTGGCTGGTCTTTCTGCATGTTGCTAGATGTAAGTGGAAAAGTATGAGTGGGGTTGATGCCAACCCAATCATAGTGGACCATTTAATCTAGGGTCCTATAGAGAGTAAAGCCAATGGGATGTCATACTTTTGGTGACGTTCATAGTGGCCATATGGAAGGAAGGGCTTAGTTGCCCCACCTGACATTGATTATCCAATCCCCTCTCCTCGTTACCAAATACAGATATAGTACTATGATAAAGTTACCTTCCTATAACCAATCATGTTGCATGTTAGGTTTTTAAGATTGCACATCAATGATGACAAGTGTTTGCTATAATATTTCTGTTCATTGTACTCCCCATTTTATGTACTTGTCATTAAACGGACTCCCTTTGCCAAACTATTGAGTTGCATCGCCATCTATCTCGAGGGTACTGCTACTCATCTTAAAGGGTTGTTTGGAGTTCCCCAGTCAGAGGGCTGGCTGGAGACCATCCCGTTCACTTGGTTGCAGAGATTGATGGTTCAATTAGATAAGATACCCATCGGCAGTCGACATAAGTAACTTCCGGTCCTCGGCAATATCACGTGTCCTTTTCCATCTGGCCCGTAGAATGAGAAGCTCACCGTAGAAAGTGGTTAGTTTAATTGAAAACCCTGCAGGTTAGGTGTGAATGGACCCTTGCTTTCTCCCAAAAACCCTTCCCACTTCTACGCGCAGCTGATCAAACGAGCGGCATGGAAAGGCGGTGATGAAGGCGAGATCCCGAGCATCCAGAGAGGAAAAACATGCGAACGGTGAGAGAAAAAGACTGCATGTTTTGGCAAAAGCTTGCATTCCTTAAAGAACAAGTAAAGGGAAGGTAACAGAGGGAGGTGGGACAAATATAATGTCATAATAAGAGTATAATGTAAATGTATATATAAGGGGAAAACATTGACTCGAGTGTGGCCGAGCAACATAAAGCGATATTGTGAGTTTGGCCACGATAATAGCATATACCCAGTGCCTAGGTTTTAAAGAGCGCTAGCAGAAGCCTTTATCTAAAGTCCTGATTGATAGGATGATGTAGGAGTTCAGATAGATTAAAGACGATCTGAAAGAAATGGGCTTACATTCCATGTTGGCATACAAATAGGGGCAGGATGCATCTTAGGAAGCAGATGGCATAACATTTGTGTGGCTGGCCAGAATCTATCTGTCTGTTTTATGTGTTTTAGTTAATTTTTGACATCATAAGGTAAAAAAAGTTTTTGAAATAGCATGAAAACTGCACGATTATAAAGAAAAAATGTTGCATGGCATGGATTGATGGTTGTTGTTCACAAAAGTAAAAGTAAAATTATTGTTGCAAAAATGTGATTGGAGCTTGTGACGATTGGTGCTCCCTCATACGGTTGATTTTGTTTGTGAAACGTAAAGTATAATAAAGTGATATATAAAGAGAAGATAAACGGGTTAAGCATGGAAGACATTACCCCATTGATACACTTGTGCAAACAGCTGCCGAAGCCTGCACCCAAGCTTAAACAGTACAGTGTAGAATGGGTTAAAGGGACCGCAGACAAAATGTTTATGCCATGGCCTCTAAAACGGTCCTACAGCACATGACAACGTAGTAACATGTGACATACACGTGAAAAAAGTTAGGCAAACGCGTGGCTAGTTAAGAACTTTGGAAAATGTACCAAGAAGAAAAAGAGGAGGAGCCACCTTTAGATTGGATACTGAATATGTGCACAGAGGGGGGTAAATAGCCTTCTGCACCACCCCCCCTTCGGAAAACAAAAATGAAAAGCTAGTAAAGAGGAAGGATTATACCCGTAGAGAGAACTTAAAGCAGCCACGGGATATAGCAACCCGTCATATGAGTCGCCTACGCAAAGTAGTGACGAAAGCCCATAAAAGGAGAGAGAAAGAGATATTACCTCCAAAGTCCCGAAGGACAAGGAGAGACGAGAAAAGGAAAAAAGGAGATCAAGCACAAGCAAGTACATCTCGAGGTTCGGGAAGAGAGGTAAAGAGATGGAAAGGAGATGAGGATAGGACTGATGAGATAGCATTCACACAGAACAAATGGATGGGAGGTCAGATTTTATTGAAACTCGATGGTGAAGGTATTGGGGACATGAGACAAAGGGGAGAACAGGACAAATTAGAAGGAAAAGAGAAGGAAAAGAAAAAACAATTAAGAGATGAAGGGGTTAGGAATAAAGATAGGCAGAAATGAGAGCAGTTATATCATGAGAAGCAGGTCATAAAACAGGAAAAGGCGGAAGAAGAAAGAAAATGTGACCATAAGCAGAGAACTTCTGATGATCAGGATAGAATAGAACAAATGAGAATAGAAGAAGGTGAACAAAAAATACGGGAGAAGAGATTAAAAAGACAAAGAGATGAGGAAATGCGAAGGGCACATGAACGAAGAGATGAAGGAAACAAGAAGAAGATAGGGTCAGATAGGAAGCAAGGAACGGTAGAGAATTTGATGATGACATAGAATGCAATCAAAGACAGAAAGCACAGGATCTCGAATTTCTGGAAAGAGAGGTTAAAAAACCTGATCCGGTAGTAGAATAAGAAGATATAGAAGAATTATTTCCTGAGTACGATTCAGTACCAGGCACATCTAGATTAAATATTGAAGATGACTTAGCCACCAGAAGTATCGGAGAGACAATCAATAGAATATATGATGGGATGGGGCTAGAAAAGATACCAACCAGTTGAGAGCACTCAGTTGTATTATACTGAGAACGCCTCCTGAAGTAGCAGATATAGAGAGCTGTCCTTAGATAGGCTTACACTGAATAGAAAAGAGGAGGATGAGAGTGGTTGCACAAGTTGGGCACAGACAATATCAGATGCAGAAAGAGAAGAATGTGAAGAAAGAGAAGACGAGAGAAGTCATGAAAGACACTTTTCTAGGGGAAAGAGAATAAGGTGGTCGGATTCTACTAGGTCTGCACCTAAACATCAGAGTTAGCCATACAATCAGATCCGCATGAGGAGTGTCACACAGTCAGAAGGGGGGTGTCTCCACCATCATATGTTAGCAGGTTAAGGACATTGCCAGGTAGACTGTGATGCAGGACTATTACTCCTGCGGTAGACAGAAAAATTGTGAGAGAGGAAAAGGAGTTTAATGTCTCACAGTTACCCTTATTAGAAAAAGGAGGAACGAGGCCACAATATATACCTTAGTTGCAGATGGATAGAGAAAAACTGAAAACTAACCTCCCAATGTTGACATCTGGAGCCGGAAAATGGACACATGAATTAGAAAAAATGACGGGAGGGAACAATTTAGCTATAGTGGATATTAAGGGTCTTTTAATCACCATACTTGGTGATAGAGCTGAAGATGTCTAGAAACATGCAGGTTACCCTGGGGTGACTACAGTTAATACCGTGCATGTTGCCTTTTCAGCACTTGCATATCGATTATGTTGATATGATTCAAGTATGTAACGGGTACAGGTATTTAATTGTTGTGGTGTGTCCATTCTCTAGATGGATAGAAGCGGGTCCATGTACACACCCAGACTCTACCTGTGTGGCTAAATTCCTTGTGAGGGAGGTGTTTCCCAGATGGGGAGTGTGTGAAGTGATGAGGTCAGATAATGATCCTCATTTTGCTAATGCAGTATTTGAACAGATCAGCTTGTTACTTGGTATAAAGTTAAAGTTTGCATCTGCTTATCATCCTCAAGGGAATGGAATATGCGAGAAGCTCAACGGCTTGTTAAAGAAAAGGATAGCCAAGTTGAAGCATAGACTGAAGAAGGGATGGTTACACTGTCTTCCACTGGTACAGTATGCACTCAGAAACGAACCTGGTTCTGATCAACATCTCACGCCGCACAAAGTTGTGACGGGCAGAAGGATGTGGATGCCATTAACATCTCAGACTAGAGCTAGATGTGATGCTCAGCCAACAGTAGATGTGTTAGGATTGGAAATGCAATACTACTTGAACTGCATGACATCCTGTTTTTCTGTAATTTCAGGACAGCTGCAGCAACGACAAGAAGGGTGTAGGGCAGTACCGAACACAGAAGGAGATTCTACAACAGGTAACGTTTCCAAATTACATGTACCTCAATTATTCCCTGGGGACACTGTCTTAGTGAGGAATCACACAAGAAAAAGGTGGGACGAGTCAAGGTTTCACGGGCCATTCATTGTAGAGGACATCACACCCTATGCTGTCAAGTTACAGGGAAGAAGAGCTTGAATCTTCCTTCGTGACATCAAGCCATACATCGGAGAAATCCTTCTGCACGCACCCCACGGCGAAGAGACTACAGACAACGGGGAAGAACTACAGCACGTGCAAACAAGATCCATGACGAGGAAGAATGACGCAGGACCAGTCAAGCAAAAGGCAAGAAACTTTTGTGCAACGTTGTGGGTTAGTTCTGGACAATCCCTTTAAGCAAAGTAAGGGAAAAAGGACACAAAACATGAACACTCTGTGTGACCTAATTGCAGGGTGAAAGAAGAGAATTGCATTTATAAGTCACAAAAAAGGCTGTTGATTTTGAACTTTGGACTGAGGCACATTGAAGCCTTGATAAGAAAAGCTATGCCAAATTTTGATTGAGGACATATAAACTGGAAGAGAATACAGTATCCTCAGTCCTTCGCCACAGAATCCTTGTTTGGACTCACTTATGGTGTCACACAATAGTGACCTCACCAAAGACATTCTTATCTATTTTGAGTTAGTATTGAGGTCCTACCCGTCGTTGGTGGGATGACTCACCAACATAACAGAGTTTATTCAAGATCCTGAAAATGAAAAGACAATAAAGAGGCTGCTCACAGTGATTGCAGAACAGTTTCTTTTACTTCCTACACAGATAATGGGCACATACACACCTGGTCTAGTGTCAATGATTTCAGAATCACATTCCAGAGAAAGGGGAAAGCCTAAACAAAAAACTATGAGAAGTTTTACGCCAAAAGAAAATGAGAGTCAAATGGAGGAAGCTGAACCTTTAAGGAGAGAAAAATCTTTTGAGAATGAACAGACGGAGACAACACCTACGAGCACTCCTGGTCCAGTGATGAAAGGTCAAGCTCAAGTCCTGCAAGACAATCACGTGCGAAGATTATAGCAGAGTCAATATGCCGTTTATAGCCATTACCAGGAAGAGACATAGGGATGGAGAAGGACTAACAGAGCTTTCTACTACTCAGTGAACCCGGATGGATGTTCCCATAAATCAACCAGCCAGAAGAAGCTATACGGATGTGTTAATAGATGTGGTTTTGGCAAACTACAGAAAGACTTTAAGAATTAGAAGAAGCACACAACAAGACAATAACAAACTGAATGATTACCTGGACAACACAGCACATTTGGAAAACAGCATATGGTACCAACACATGAAGGAAGTTGGAAGGCAAACTTCAGATGAAGAATGCTTTGTTTGTGCACTCCTACCGTACAGCTTGGGCAAGTCAAAAATCTTCGTAGCTCTGGAGATAGATGTCAAAACAGTACACTGTCTATCATATATAGCAATTTGCATGACCAAGGCCAGTTCATGGGAAGTGATGCTTTGCTCAAATGGGCAACTGAAGCAACTGATCCAGATGAAGATGATTATGTTCAGTCCAAGACATAAAGACGAGAAATAATGGCAAAACGAAGAACATTGTGATCAGATATGAGAAACCTGGAGTGAAAGGAGCAGAGATCAGAAGAGAAACAAACAAAAAACTTAACATCCAAGGAAAATCTACAGAAGACGCTCGAAATGGAAGGACAAAGCTCAAATGCAAATTTGGGGAACAGTACTTTCTCCAGAAGGATGGGAGAAAGGAGTGGTGATCTGCAGAGCATGGATGATCATTGGATACTATAAAGAAACAATTGAAAATGCACAAATGATATGCAAACCATTATGGCCGAGGCTTGCAAGACTGCTGACATGGGTCAAAGACAGAGACGGACCCTTGCAGATAGTGCCCTTGGATAGTTCCAAACTATACTTTAGAAACAATGGTACAAGAAAAATGGGTGAGAATCAGAACTGTGGACGAATCTTTGATGCTACAGGAATGATGCATGGAACTGCAGTGTACATGGATCATTATTGGGCGTGTGGATCCAAAGCATAATCAGATTGCCTAGGGATTGGGCAGGTATATGTACATTGGTTGATGTCCATGTTCCAGCATTGGTGATTCCAAGAAGGGATCTGAATATCGTCAATTTCCCGAAAGCAGATGCTCACCTAAGGAATAAGAGATCTGTGGAACTACTAAGTCGAATGAAGAGAGAAAACTACTTCTGTGCCAAATCAATAGAAACCTTTGATGCAATCCTGTATGAACATAGGCTGTTCAGCTTAACCTCATCAGTGTTCACGACAATTCTGATGCCAAGAATTCAGGTTGGAACAAATACTAAATGGTTGCAGATAACCAGATGGGAGTTACTGCAAACCCTCAACACAACCATAAAGGGATATAATGCAATGAAAGAAGAGTTAAGAGCAATTTGATTAATGATCTCTAGAAAAGATATGTCCTAAACATGATCATAGCTATGGATGGAGGTGTTTGTGCAAAAATCGGAGAATCATGTTGCACATTTATACCTTCACACGATGATGAAAATAGAACCTTAACAGAAACCATAGCTAGCAACACTACAGAATCAGATGATAGATGAAGTCGACGATGACAGTTGGTTTGTATCACTGTTTTCATGGGTTCCACAATGGATGGCAGATGCATTCAAGTTCCTAGGGGCCCTGTTGGTGATGATATTGCTTGGATTCTGTGTAATCAAGCTAATAATCTCTCAGTGCCAGAAAACTGCAAAAAAGACCATAGGAATGAAAATCATAATTGATGTTGAGTCAGGATGGAAGCCCAAGGGTGAAGAAATAAGAGACTTTGTGAATGCCAGCATTTATGCACCAGAAGGAACTAAGTTCCTGTATCCTAGGAAACATATAAAATATGTGGGAAGATGGATCTATTGCAATCCAAATGGAGAATGTCAACTAATGACATGGAAGAAAGATGAGCGCGTGAGAACAGCAGAATGCCTGCAGGGAGTCATAAAGTTATGGACACCAAGAAATCATTTCTTCAGACCTAGATGCCTTGATCCAGAGGATGGAATTAAAGTCGATAAAAAGAAGGAAGTGAGAGTGGCCGATGAATCGGCCAGAGGGGGAGTGAAGAGGAAGTACCAGGTGCCATCCACACTCCTGCCACCCCCTTCATAGTACCCAGTACTTTCACAACAATGTATGTGACATATGAAGAACAAATAAACAAGCAAAGAGCAGCGGTTGGGATCTCCCCAGAGCCTATTAGAGTAACAGTACCTATTGAAGTACCAACATCTAAGAAAACCTGGACAGTAAGGTACCCATTGATAAAACCATACCTACAGTCAAGACAAAATGACGGTTGTCAGGATGGAATACCCAAAGAAGCTAAGAAGATAATAAAGGAAGACGAATGGTGACGTCATAAGACATCGGACGGACACACACATAGATGATGTAAGACCAGAGAATGCTGATGGAAAACAAAGTCAAAAGAATATGGATAAATGACATCTTGAACCCAAGATAAAGAAACATATGCCATATGCACGTTGAAGATATTCAGTTAGTTTAAGCGTGTACAGATGCAAGAAACGGCAAGAAGTAAAGATATTGTGAAGCTTGCATATGCTTAGTAGTAAAATAGATTGCGGCAAGTGCCAACATATACATATATAAATACCTCAAAAGCACTTTATACATGAGTATAATTCCACTACGCACATGAGCAGAATTGAACAAAGGTTACTAAAGATCTCAAGAGGAGTGGTTGGAAAAGGCCGACAGTGGATACAATTAAGGATACAAGAACAGAGTATCCTTTTCTGAAAGGTCAAGATAAGCCGCAGATGATAGAAGACTGACAGAATTAAGTCAAAAACACGAAAATACGAGAAGGAGAGTCTGATTTCACGGTGTCCTAGTCACGTGACAAGGCAGGCTGAAAGAGTGAGACTGTCACACCTACGCATGGATCTCTGCCATGCCCATACTCCTTAAAAGTTCTCAGACCAAGAAGCAGACTCGAGGACAAACTACAAAGCAGTAATTGACACATGATCACTGAGGTCATGATTGATTCTAACATAATTGGAGGGAATCTGGGGTGCAGATGAGCTCCCTGCACCTAGCTGGTTGTTCTGCATGCCGCTAGACGCAAATGGTAAGGTTTGAGTGGGTTGATGCCAAACCAATCATAGTGGACCGTGTAATCTAGGGTCCTATAGAGACTAGAGCCAATGGGACGTCGTACCTTTAGTGACATTCATAGTGGCCATTTTGAAGGAGGTGCTTAATTGCCCCACCTGACATTGATTATCCAATCCCCTCTCCCTGTTACCACATACAGTTATAGTACCTATGATAAAGTTACCTTCCTAGAACCAATCACATTGCATGTTAGGTTCTTAAGATTGCACGTCAATGATGACAGGTGTTTGGTATAAATACTGTGTTTTCTCTAAAATTGAGTTGGAGTTGGAAGAGAGAGAGAAGATCGAGTGGTTGCTGATGTTCATTGTACTCCCCGTTTTATGTACTTGGTATTAAACAGACTCCCTTTGCCAAACTATTGAGTTGTCATAGTTATTTGATGCTTGAGTATGAAAATGCATCCCCATCTAACTCGAGGGTACTGCTACTCATCTTAAAGGGCTGTTTGGCGATCCCAGTCAGAGAGCTGTCTGGAGACCATCCAGTTCAAACCGAAGAGCACATGTCTTTTTTCACTGCAGAAGTAATTTAGGGACTACCAATAATACTCAAGTAGTCTGAGTAGCACATTTTTAATGGGATGTGTTATGGGTGGGATCTTAGATAAGGATTGTCCAATCACTAGTTGTGGACATAGAGAATTATATATGTAGTTTAGCAGAGGAAGCAAATCACCAGGAGCGATAGGTTTTCATAACTGTGACATCATAATGCCTATAACACCTGTTGGTTCCTGTCAAGATGTGGAGAAATTCTTGAGTGAGAGCTTGGCTTTTAATCTTGCTTTTCCCCCAGTCTATATTTCAATAAAGCTGCGATTCCTTGCATTGGGCAAACCACAATCACTCTGTGTTGGCTTATTTTTGGCAAATACCAGTTAGAGGGCTCTTTGGCGTTTGACCTCTGGTTATCAGTTGTGTTGTTAACTGTGTGAAATGCCACTGAGTAGTCAAGGAGTGTAAGTATCGTTGTGGAGTTTCTATGCAAGGCAAGGTATTAGGAGTTCTTCTCCCATTTACAGAGTGGAAGGTTTGGTGCTTCTGCTTCATCTGAAGCAGATTGGAGGTCAGAGAAGAGGAGCTTGTCTTTGGATGAGGATTTCTAATTGAGTGGTGATGGATTTTATGGGGTCTTGATGAGTAATGGAACGTTAGAAATACGGTGGCTTTGCCGTGCCCAGAGATGAGTCCAGGAGTCAGTGGCAAGTAACACGGCACAAGTTCTGTGGTCCTTATGGCAAGGCACACACAGTGTCATTTAATCATTAGCAACTATTCTTCAGTGAATTGTGCATGTATGTTGATGGCTCGATTCTTTATTTGGGGCAAATGCCACGTCATTATTGGACACCATGATTGACCAGTCTAAAGCTTGGCAACTGTACCACTTTTATAGCTCATTAAACCAACCAAACAGTTACACCTGACACCCCCCAAAAATAAACCAAAAGGGCTGCGATGCCGTTCAAGACCACCCTGGGACCCACTCTTAACAGGACAAAAAATACTTGTTTACCGAAACGTTGTTTTTATTTGCACAATCCCCCCCCCAGCCCCCGCCCCGAAACAGTCAGTTTCCCTGTGCTTCTAAACCATCCCCGGACTCTTACCACCCCTTCACCCCAACCCCCATATACATTTTCATTTAAAAAAATCGATATTTTTCGTTAATTCCGTTGGGGTAAAAAAGTTATTCTGTGTTTTATTTTCGGTAACATTACTGGATTCTGCCCCATTAGAACCACCCTGCAAAGCGCCTAAAAGACCTGAATACCTTTGAGAGCGCCCGCTCCAACGGCTATCCTCATTTAAGCGTGAAGAGTGACATTAGCGTCACCCAGGTAGCAGGTATCCTCCCTGTGCAGCCTACCTGTTCTATGGCTCTGTGGTATCCAAAGAACTTACACTCCTGTTCCCTGTGCATTATTTCAATACACCCGTACTAGCACCGATACCAGGCGTTGCGGGAGGCCTCAAGGCCGGACCCCCCTCTGCCTCGTTGACCTCTTAGTCCATAGATTTGGCGATTCAGCACGGCTGTTCTCCCCTGGAAAATCTCACCTGAGGGCAGCCAACAAAAGGTGGCGCAATCCTACACACCCGCGGCAGCCGGTAGCGCCAAGACGCATGGACACAGTGGACGTTGCGCTTTAAAAATATCGTGTAATATCAAGTAACATGTGTGTGTGCGCTGGGTAGGCAGTGAGTTCATGCACAACAGACAAAGCTGTGTGCCCACTGACACATACATCAATACATCGTGTTCACAGTGCCCAGGTCTTTCATGCCTGCATTCCCTGATGAAGTTGTGTGATTGTGCTGTTGGCATTTTTGAGTTTTGACATGTTGGTTAGATATTGTACATAACACACCATAAAACCCGTTTGGCATATGTAAAGGCATGTTGCGTGCAAACACAATCCAATGAGTAATAGTGCAATAGCAATTCATTTGCTCTGGCTTTAATGCGATGGAGTGTGAGCTAACTGGTTTTGCACATGTGGCAATGCCATATCACGTTGATGTGTTTCGTGTTCTGCCTTCATAGAAACATGTGCACAGTGTTCACGGTGTGTAATAGCGCAGCATGAATGGGTCCACACTGTGCCCATCCATGCACGCTTTCTTCGGCGTTTTATTGATGGTAGCAACACAATACTGAGGTTTCAATGTGGGGTAAGTGTCATGTTTCTCTGCCCTGCAGTAGGCCATGGCATGCTGTGTTTGTGGTTGCAAACTGTACACCTATGCCAGTGGTCTTCACACATTTTAGGCCTGGCCCCCCCAAGCAAAATGTGGGCAGGCCAGGTCCCCCCCAAAAATGCCAAATGTACAGTAAGTTCAAATGGCTATGAACTAGTGTGCGCCATCACTGCACCCTACTCCCAGTATAATTCCTGGGCTCCCCCACATGCTCCCATCACAGTGGCTGGGCTCCCTCATCCCACTCCTACCCAGTCCCTGGGCTCTCCCCACCCCATCACAGAGCCCGGGCTCTCCCCACGCTGCTGCACCCACTATCCCATGGCTCCCGCCCTTCGTGCTCCCACCATAGACACTGGGCTCCCGCCCATCCTGCTCCCACCACAGCCCCTGGGCTCCCGCCCATCCTGCTCCCACCACAGCCCCTGGGCTCCCGCCCATCCTGCTCCCACCACAGTCCCATGGCTCCCGCCCTTCCTGCTCCCACCACAGCCCCATGGCTCCCGCCCTTCCTGCTCCCACCACAGTCCCTGGGCTCCCGCCCATCCTGCTCCCACCACAGTTCCTGTGCTCCCCCACCCTGCTCCCACCACAGTCCCTGGGCTCCCGCCCATCCTGCTCCCACCACAGCCCCTGGGCTCCCGCCCATCCTGCTCCCACCACAGCCCCTGGGCTCCCGCCCATCCTGCTCCCACCACAGCCCCTGGGCTCCCGCCCATCCTGCTCCCACCACAGTCCCAGTGGCAGCTGGTCAATTGTATAAGTGGAGAGGTATACATATTTTCCAGCAGATATGCCATAGTGACCAAGTGGAGCGAGGGAGCCCGAACCATTCAGGAACGCATGGGGGGGTACCCCTGTAAATTATTTTTAAATAATGGGTTACAATGTTGCATTTTAGAGCATAGTTTAAAAAAATGAGTAAATATATAAACAGTTTGCAATCGGCGCTGGGGCCCCAGGGGGCAGGCATGACATTTTTTACTGGACATCTATGATACATATCCAGTAAAAAGTACCATCCCTGTCCCCTGGGCTTCACAACGCCTCAGAATGAGAGCTGATTTTGGCAGGTGGGTAGGGGGTTTGTGCAACTAAGGCATTTAGGCATTTTTAAAATGCCTTTGTTGTACAACCCTCCTTCCCCCTCTACCCCGCACTCGCTAAAATCAGCAAAACGGACCAAAACAAACACACACACATTCACACAGCAATCACTTTATCATTCACACGAGCATACATGCATCCATACACATTAAAATAAAAAATAAATGAACATGAACATACCTTCTGCAGGGGCCTGTGCGTGGGTGCTGAAACGCCCTGCGCCAGGCTCCTCTGTCCATATCTGTGAGGCGGTGCATGAGCTCCCCCTTGCACATGCAGACATGCAGTGCCCCAGCCAGCATTTCAAAGGACCTATGCAATGCTGGAGAAGCAAAACACCCCCAGCCTTGCATTGCTCAGTGAGCATGTGCAGCTGCGGAACTGAACTGTCAAAGGGAAACAATGGCCCTCATTACAAGCTGGGCGCAAAGCGATACCGGGCACCGGTAATGACACCGGTGCCAGTAATCCCTTTGCGCCCTATTCCCAGGTCCCTTTGCGGGTCCTTCCTTAATGCCTGGTTTTAGCAGGCGTTAAGGACGGGACCCGCAAAGGGATACCGGGGTCAATAACGGTACCGCAATTTGCGGTACCATTATTGACGCCTTCCCATTGAGCCTATGGGGGCTCAAATGGGAATGGGGAATGGCATTTCAAATGGGGACTTACTGGTCCCGCAAAGGGCGGAATGGACCGGTAAGTCCCCATACCCCCACGTCGTTGGCGGTATCAGTATTGGTACTAGTCATGGCGCTAATAGCGCCATGACTAGCACCAACCTCGGAATGAGGGCCAATGTATCCCTTTGATAATTCAGCCAGCCCAGGAGCACTCACTCAGCTGGGAAAAGCAACTGAGGGAGTGCTCAGTGTTTCACTGGGCTGGCTGCTTGGCTCCTCCATAATGGGTTAGGGGGCCACTGGGTGGATACCCCATCACCCATTATGGATGAGCTGCCAGGCTGTGACTGGCCTATAGGGCAATGCCTGTACCAAAAATGCTAGTGTGGGCTAGTCCAAATGGGCCACTTTTCTGGCCAATATGGGCCAGTTTCATGAGTTACTTCACTAGGTAGCTAATAGTTTTTTACCAGTGTTGCTGAATAAATATTCTTTAAATATCACAATTTGCTTACATTTTAACAAAAAAACAAACTGTAACTGGAGGAGTGAATATCCATTTGCAACTGTGGGCCCCTTTTCCATTGGTGCCTGAGATAGTTTTATGCTCCAGTCTGACCATGTGAGCTGTACCTGCCCATTTCCTCCAATCGAAAAATAAAAAAATAAAAACATGTTTTTTGTTTACATTTCATGCTGGGCTCTCGCAACCCCCCGGGGTGCGGGCCCCAAGTTTGAAGACCTCCGACCTATGCGATAATCTGTGGTTCCGCAAAAGCCATGCAGTGTTCATGTGTTTAGTAGCATCATTCACACAACTGAACCCCCAGCCACCTCTCAGGCAGCTACTGTCTAGGACATGAGCTGATAGCATGTTTGAACTGTTCTATGTTCCAAATATAGAGCATCCATGACTGCAACCTGGCGTGGCCTCCTACCTCCTCTCTGATTTATTCAGAAGCCTGTACCTGATCTGCGAGAACACCTGAGACATGTCAGAAGGGTCAGAGCGTGTCCATCACTAGGTGTCACTGCAGAGTTCACGCATGCGCGCTGGCATGTGCAGACTTGCTAGAGGAAGCTTTAGTCCTCACATCTGGCTGCAGGCAGCTGCTCTGTGACACAGGCTTCAGTGCAGCACAGAGACGCCTCGGTATAATGCCCACCATGGACTGCACATTTACCCTGCATCATTTATGCCAGAGAAACGACACTGAGCTTATAGCCCAAGAAACAGGCTGTTTAATCACACGATTTCCATTTTATTCAAAATAACAAGTTACAGATGCATAGGTGATCCCTAGCACACTGCCACGCCGCCTGCAAAAGTTTAAATGAATATGAGCCGCTTGTCCAGAGAAAGGCAAATGCATCCTGCCCGCTGTTGCTATGGTCCTCATTACATGTCTGGCGGTGCGGAAAAAGGGTGCCGGCAGTAACGTACCAGCACCCTTTCCGGACCGCTGACTATGAGAATGCATGCAACGGCCGGTGCTCCTGGCAGGTATGACCTGCTGGGAGCACACGCCCCGGAAGGCATGGTTTTCTGGGAAGCACCGGCACAATTAAAAATGATGCTGGTGCCGCCATGTCCCCATTCCCATGGAGTCCTATGGGACTCAAAAGGAATTGGGACTTACAGTCCCTGCCGCCCAGCATCCCAGGCTGCAGGGACATGTAATGTCGCGGTGGCAATGGGATATCAAGCAGCGGTACGGCTGTTACGGGGTTGCTGGAAAACTCGCGGCATAGTGGGTTTTTGGCAACACCGTAAAGAGGCCCAATGTCTACTACGTAATGGGCTGCAGTAGTTTTGCACAGGCTATGTCTGACACTACCACATTCCCTGATGCCGCTTTAAGAGCAGCCTCACAATAGCTGTGTTCTCTCGCCTGCTGTATGTCGCGTTCAGAGCCACTTGTAAAACCCCTGAAATTTGACAGGACTTAGAAGCTACACCAACCTAACTATGAGGCACCCATTGCACAGCCGTTAAGCACACTGATGACATCACAAATTGCATCACCAATGATATCATATATGACATCCGGTATGTTTTTAATGTGTGTTTCTGCATATGAACACTCATAAGATACCTGGGCAATCGTGTGTGTCTTGAAAGTCACACAAGAATCCTTGCAGATAAGTCCCTTGGTTTCTCGGCACAGCCCAGTGGTATGAGGGTGTGATATTGCTCCAGTGTTGAATATGATTGCAAACATTTCAAATGTGTTCTGTGCTATTGAAAGCTGACTCTGCAAAAACTTCAAAATGCTGGTATTAATGCCTGTACCGTCAGCTCTATATTGCTAGAACAACGGTATTCCAACAACAGAGAACCCGGTATCAGACCTTTCAGAAAACCCCTTTGCTGTGGACCTTGTGCTATAAAGGCTACACTGTAGAATACTCCACAATAGAGCCCCCCCTCCCTACCCCTAAAGGTGCTATGCTGCCAGGGCTCAAAGTCACATACAACAACAGTGCACAGCTGATATTTTTCACAGGATCCTGCAGAGATAGTGAGTTTCACCATTCTTTCCACACAACGAACACAGGCCGGTTCCTGGATAGGAGTTACCATGAGTCCCAAAGACCGGGGAGCTTGGGCTACGGACATGGACAGGGATTCAAAAGGCAGGAGATGCCCATGAAGGCTGTGGATATTGCAGGCTACACATGCCTTGTACTAAGAGGCAGTTGCCATTTTAAGACCTCGGCCCATGGATCTCAGTGCAGTGGAGAACATGGAAACTAGAAAATGCACCACACATTGAGTTATGAAAAGAGAAGTAGAAACAAAAGGAGGGGGGCTACAAAATGCTCAGCAAACATGTACCCCAGAGCTTTGGAGGATAGTGTCCAGCCAACCCTAATGTTAGTGATGTACTTGAGCATCCCGAAACAATGTACACGAAGGAAAAACTAGACCATCAAAGGAGAGATGGACTGGAGTTTCAGAGAGTTGGTGTTTTTGCAGAGAGTGTGAGAAGAGGAGATGGGAGCAAATTGCTGAATAAGCAAGTTCGGCCCTGACAGTGAAGGCATACAATAGAGTGATGAGTAAGAACCCTACTGGGAGCTATCACCTGGACCCTGGTGGGGACCTGTGACCACCAGAACCTAACCAAGAGCATCCATGACTTGTGGGGGCTGTAGCAAAGCAGAACCTGGAAACCTGAAAGCAAAGCTGAGCCTGTAGTAGGCTTAAGCCCAGCTTGGCTGGTGGGTGAAAATAATTATAGCCTGAAAAGCACCTACACAGCCAGGAAGAATTGTCTGCTGGTAATCTTCTGGGTATCTCCTAAGCCAGGCCCATGGCCATCATAGGTTGTGGTGTCTCGAGATCAAAGTAGAACCAGATCTGAGACAAGAACAATTGTCAAGGCCAAAAGTCAAGCACTTGAAATACCCTAAGACTGAGTGAATGGAACGGCGTCCGTAGGGTGTGGAAACCGGTGGTTCCTCTGTTTCATAGTAAGACACTGAACTTCAACTGGGATATGGTGTCCTCTAATACTGGCTCCAGTTGCCACTTTTCTCAATGCAGGGGATCTTACCTCTCATATCTCTCACACCCTTAATGATATCATAGGTGTCCTAGTACCGACGACATTGAAACACATCAAAATGAAGTCCAGCAAGACTGATTAGTTTGGGGACCCCATTACCACCCTTCGAAACGCTAAGCGGAAAAGCGAAAGATAGTGGTGGGAAAATCCATCTCCCTCCCTGTCGTCCACATATAAACAATCAGTAAAAACATTGAAACAAGCCATCATTGCTGCTAAATCACAAAACTTCAATGACAGGATCTTCTTGGTGAAATCAAGTTCACGGAGCACTTCAAATAGTTTGAGGCCAAGTCACCAAATGTAACAACATTAGAAGGACTGCACTTGGTGTCAATCCATACACGATGAGTTCAAACTTAACATTTCTGACCACCAACATTCTATGATTGCTCGGCAGTGGAATCATGCTGGGCAGACATCTAGTCACTCTGGTCATCTGGACCTCATAACTCCACATCAATGACAAATATTCTCAAAGCCTATTCCAGTTTCAGGCGTGCACAGACTGCAGGTCTGTAAAATTGTAGCTGGCATGAAATCCACTTCGTGATTCGGAGCCACTTGTCCCTCTAGTACCTTTGAAGCCTGTGTTGACACTCTTGCCTCCTTGGTAACTAAACTAGTTAATCTGTTGTTTGCTGAGTGCACAGTACCTCTGGTCCTAAAGGAGTTGTAGATCACTCGGCTCTTGAAGAAGAGTAATCGTGATCCTAACATAGCTAAACATTACCGACCAATCACAGATGTTACCTTTTTACTAAACGTTTTGGACCATGTTGTGTATATTTACCTCCAGGAGTTTATAGAGAATAACAACTTATTGAACCAGAGACAAACAGGTTTTAGACGTAGTCATGGGACGGAGACTGTCTTGCTGGACCTTAAATCGAAAATCACCAGCATTGTGGATAAAAGTAAGCCAGGCCTACTCTTGCAGCTAGATCTGTCCACAGTGTTTGACTTGGTGGACCATTCCTTCTTAGTTACCAGGCTGAGCGAAAAGGTTCACTGTTCCTACATGGCATGCCAATGGATCTCTTCTTTTCTCTGTCCCAGTGGTGCAAAATGACAGCTTAACACTGACATCTGTCACCTGTCGGATTCCACAGGGATCAAGCATCTCTCTGTTGTTATTTAACAATGCTATCGTTCCTCTTCTTGCCCTCCTGGAAATTGCCTGGGGGGTTCAGTATAGCATCTACGCAGATGACGCCCAGGTCATTCTAGAACTGTCTGGCTGCTATAGTAAGCAGTCTGATGCCATTCACTTAATTTATGAATCCATCCAAGAGTGGATGATCACTAATTCCTTGGCACTGAATCCCCAAAAAACGGCCCTTGATCATAGCCTCTGGAGAAAAGCTCAAAAGTTTGCCCTCAGACTACGATAGTTGTTGCATAACATGAAACAACATTGAAATGTCCAAAAAGGTAAAAACATTCAGTATTGTTCTGGACGCAGAGTTGTCCATGAAATCCCAGGTTGCCTCTGTCCGGGCCTTCTGTGGCTACATCACAAAATGATTGAATTATATCCGTCCAAACATCTAATTGAAAAATAGATCTTTACTGGCTACATGCATGATTAATTCACTTCTTGATTATTGCAACAGCCTGCTCTTAGGGACACCTAGGGCTAATCTTCTGGCCTTGCATGTTGATCAAAACGGGGCAGTCAGAGCCATCTATTGTCTTGCCAGAAGGGATCATGTCACAAATGCCAGATGGGATCTCCATTGGCATCCAATTAAATAACAAGTTACGCACAAGTTGCTTTCCCTCAACTTTAAGCGTTGCAATGGAATGGCCCCAAAGCATCTGGTCAATCGACGTACTCCTGCTTCACCTGGTCGTTGCTTGAGCTCATATGATTCCTCAAAACGTACTCATCCCAGGTATAAGCTTAAGACCTTCGGGGCTCCACGTTTGATGTTCAGGCTCCATCCCTTTGGAATAAACCTCTGTGAACTTAGGCAGTCTAACTCCATCTGTGAGTTTAAGAAACGTGTTAAAATCCATCTGTTCAGACTTGATCCAAATTAGGCTGCATAGGCCATTGGTTAGACCAGTCCTCTCCCACCTTTATTCTTTCTGACAATTACTTATTGTTTGTCACTGTCTTGTTTAGTTTTTTTGCACGCTTTGAGACCCTTGACTAAAAATAAAATGAATAAAATTATATACAACCGTTCACTTGTTAGAGCTAATCCTCCATCAATTCTGACTTTCGTATCCAACTATTCTCCCGCTTGTATTTAGATGGATTACACATGGGAGATCCTCCAACCAATGTCCTTAAATCTACAGTCCAGTGCATAAGAGTGACCCATAAGCGAGACATGGGGGATCCTGCAGGGAGGATGGAGCTATGCATAGAAACATGGAAACCATTGGCATCCAACCTCTGTGTTCATCCCTCACAAATTTGAATGTGCAGCTGAGTAGTTCATACCTTCTGTTGTATGCTGCTTTCTCCCCATAGGAATTGTATTTGATCAACTTGGTACTCCAAACAAAGCTATTGTCCCCAATTTATCAGGTGGACGATTGTTCAGTTTTCGTACTCCCATGACACCTTTCACAGACAGCCATTTTTGTTACTGCACAAATAAACCCAATGTCTAGATGCTTTCCCTCTAAATGCTGAACTGCATTTTCAGGAACATTAGACTCACCATACAATGCCCCCCCCCAGTGATCAATCACAAGAGTGTCACATGAGCCCCACTCCTGAACTCCAGCATAAACTCGTCCTGGTATTCAATGTCAGATTATATCCAAAGACACTCCTCATTCCCTCTCCTCACACTGAATCTCACCATACTCTCCCAAAGTCCATTCACAATAATCTTCTCATGAACCAGAAAGCAAGCATTCTCCATAGTTGTTCACAGTCTAGTTCTGACACTCTCTAAAAACCAAGCCTCTCTGCCAGAGTTTGAGTGATGGCATGCTACATTTGCAGGGCCGCTCGGCCTGGAGGTGGAGTGGCCCTGATTTTCCGTGAGTGGGTCCCTGCTTCTATCATTCCTACTCAATCTTACACCACCATTGAATGCCTCGTCTGTAGGCTTGGGTCTCTCCTACTCTCTCACTCACTCTCACCACCATCTACAGGCCCCCTGTCCCTATCTCTCTCTTCCTCTCTGAGTGGGCTGACCTCACCTCCTCCCTGCTGACCTCTTCTTCCAAACGCCGCCTCCTCAGTGACTTCAACCTCCACCTTGGCTCTCCAGAATCAGCCACTTCACTGTTCTGTGCCTTTTGTGACTCCCTCGCCCTCACCATTCTCCCTTCTGGCCTGACCCACTCTGCTTGACACACTCTGGATGCCTTAATCTGTGGTGATATCCTTATCTCCATCCACCCTGTTCTGATCCCACCACTCTCTCCTCCCACTTGGGGCCCCTCTGCCCTCTATCAAAGTCTCTCCCAGCACTGCCAGCCTCCTTTGACCAATGAAGCAAGTGTCAATCACTGCCTTTGCCTCCACTTTCATGTGAGTGCAGAGTTGCTGAACAGAAGTGGCAGACCTCAGGTTCATCCTCTGACAAACTGGCCTGTCACCTGCTTCAAAGGCAATATTGTTTTTCTATCACCCTATATATATATGTAACCCTAATCCAGTATTCCATTTCACACCTGTCACACAAGAACTTGTATTTGACACCATCTCCAAATTAAAAGCCTCTAATTCTCTAAATGTAAAGGAGACACCGTCCCAACCAAACTAGTCAAAGCATGTGCTTCCACCTTGACCCCTACCATTACCAAATTTGACAACTCCTCCTTCGTTTCAAATACAGTTCCAGTCTGCATCAAAGAAGCCTAGGTTAACCCGCTTCTTAAAAACCAAACCTAGACCCCACTATTCCGACTAATTATTGCCCCATAACGACGGTCCCATTCCTACTCAAAATCATTGACAAACTAGCTTACAATCAAATCCAAACTCACCTGGAATCGCATCAGCTCCTCGGCACCAGACAATCAGGCTTTAGGCTGAACCACAGTACAGAAACAGCACGTTTGGACCTCAAAATCCAGATGGATGCCATCAGAGATTCAGGGAAACTCTGCATCCTCCTGCTGTTGGACCTCTCCGCAGCATTTGATCTGGTGGACCATGATAAACCATGCATCTCACATGCTCGGGACTTCAACTTCTCCAGTGACGCCACTGCATGGGTGAAATCCTTCTTAACCGATCGTACTTCCAGAGTGTACATAGGCAAAGAAGCGGCCAACCCCATCCCAGTTCCCATCGGACTGCCCCAAGGATCATGCCTCTCCCCCACACTGTACAACGCTTACACCAAACTCCTCTTCTCAGCATTAGACGACATGGGTGTCATCTACACCAATTTTGCGGATGACATCCAGATCCTCATACAACTCACAGGTAACTATAACCAGGATACCACGACCATCAACAAAATATATGTCATCATCCAAAATTGGATGGCACTAAATTGTCTCTGTCTTAATGATGAGAAGATAGAAGTTCTCATCATAGGATCCCCAGCTAAAATAGCGGCTCTACACCCAGACTACTCATCTATCAATATTGATGGCACCTTTATTCCAGTGCTGAAGCAAGTGAAAACGTGAGGAGTCTACCTCGACGCCAGTCTCACTATGACTAAACATATTAATGCACTCGCCTCTTCCACGGCCTACACATCTAAACCTATTGCTCTCTGTCGACAATTTCTGACCCCAGCAAACTGCCTTACCTTGGCCCGGGCCCTAGCATCATCAAAATTGGATTACTGCAATGTATTACTACTAGGCACATCCAATAACAAACTCTCCAAAATGCACCTACTGCAAAATAAAGTCCTGAGGGCAGCCTGCGTGATACAAAAATCGGACCACATTTCTAAGACAAGGAAGGACGCTCACTGGCTTCCCATCAAAGCAAGAATGATGTTTAAAACACTATGCATCGCGCACAAATGTCTTACCAAAAAAGGCTCAACTTACCTGAACAACACTCTACAGCTAAAAGAATCCACTAGAGCACTAAGATCCAATAACAACCTCTTACGGGCACCCCTCATTACAAAACAACTAGAGCAGGGGGCAGCAGCTTCCCCAATCTAGCTCCTAAACACTGGAACACCCTCCCCATTAATATCAAAAAAGAATTGTCTTTCCCTGGCTACAAGAAACTGCTAAAAACATGGTTATTTAACCACAACTTGCACAATGTGACATGCCGCAGCACAAGTGTAACACCCCAGTGAAAACTGTAAACTGTAAATATTGTTCATTCAGCTGTAATAGCTCGCCATCTGTGCTTAATTGTGTACTCTGTAACAATGTATGCCCAATTCCTAAGTTGTCTTGTAACCACTCCACGATACCCGAGGGTCTGGGTGTGTAACAAATACATAAATAAATAAATAAATAAATAGGCTCCAAGAAGCGTGCCCACATCCAAGCCTGCATCTCTGGAGCCACTAACAACACGGCTGAACTGTTTAACATCTACAAGGAACTTGCCAATCGAACTGCAGTCTCCACCACTCTCCTTCCTTCCCCGGCTATCTGCACCACCTTGGCCTCCCGTTTCTTTTTTAAAACTTGAGTTTTATTTAGTATTTCATATCAAAAACATTTTACAGTCACAGTTTTACACCACAATTAGCATCACCCTCCCTTGCCCTCCCTCCTACCTCTAGCTAGCAAAATCCCCAACACTAAAACTAAACAAGAGAAAACAACAAACCAAGAAAGTAAAGGAAAAGACAGTGATCACATGATCCCCTTGTCAGGAATCACATTGAAACAGACTTTTATGGCCCCGGGCCTTCCCAAACTCAACGCCTTGAGATCAGAACCGTTCGAAGTCTATCATGCACCACTAATGACCCCCATCCCTCACTCTGATTCCCATATGTGGGGGGCTGTCTCCCTTCCAAAGTATTCCCCTTCCATGCTACCACTCATCTCCCCACCATACTCATCCCATACTCACCCCCCTCCAACTAGTCAGTCTCCTGTTATCCTAAGTCGTCTCCCTGGAGTCATCTCGCGTTACCTTCATGTCCCATCTTTTTATCAACAGGCCCCATTCTTCCTGAAACGCTCCCATGTGATCGTTAACCATGGCTGTGGATTTTTCCATAACAAACATATCTCAGGTTTTATGCTCCCACTCCCTCCTTCCTGGTGTGATCGGAGATTTCCATTTCTGTTCTATCGCTATACTCCATGGCCTCAGCATAGCGCCACATATCCCCCCCAGAGAGTCTAAACTCTTCACTATCCCTGGTGGGTGGATTCCCAGCAGTAACTGTAGGGGCCCCATGGACAGTTCCTCCCCCGTGAGGTCCTAAATCCAACTCAGGACCTCTCCCCAATAAGTCTGTATCCTCGGGCAGAGCCACAACATATGGAAACACAAGTCCCTTTGCCCTCGGGCATAGAGGGGATAAACCCCTGAACATCTTGGACAGTTTGACTGATCCCAATGCTAGCCATGTAGCATTTTAAAGTTATGTTGAATGGATGAGGTAAAAAGATTACAGTGAAAGTTGGCCTTGAAGATTTTCCCCCAAACTTCCTCTGAACTGTCTCCGCCTCACCAAGTTGTCCCAATGTGCTTTGTAGCTCTGTCTGTTCGTTATCTGTGATGTTATTAAAATTTTATAGATTTTTGAAAGTATCCCTTTCTTGCCATAGCAGAGAGAACAATTTTCTCCAAAGGAGTCAAGTTCCTAGTTAATTCGTCCCCTAATTTCTTGCCCTTAAGTCTCACCTATTCGTATATTGTTATAGTCTTGCGTCCCAAGACTCCCTGTAGAGGCTCGTAATCCATAAAGTCTGCCTGTTGGAATAGCTGCCCCACTCTCTCCAGCCCCCTGTCCGAACATTTCTGTGAGTGTCGAAAGCAGTGTCGCATGAGGTCCAGAGGGGGACCCCAGACCGATGTCAACAGCGATGGCCATGAGATCAGGGCTGGATTGGCTCTGTTCTGTCTCCATATAGACCATAGGACGCCCATTGATGGGTGGGCAATCGACTTCTTAGGTATTTGTGTTTTTGGTGACCACTGCCAATCCCTAACCTTTTTAGGATCTGTTCTGAGGCTTCGAAGAAAGGAACCGAACATGCGAAGCCTTATAGTATACTGGAAACTCAGGCAGGCTGAAGCCTCCCAGGTCCCGGGGT